>NC_047581.1:11195086-11545086 GCF_011004845.1 Esox lucius | reverse complement strand
CCATCTGGATCTCCGCGCCGGCGAGATGGCCGAAGCTGAGTATTCTTCTCGGGTCTGCGTTTCTCTCTGGGTCAGTCCCAAACGACATCCTCCGAATAAACCGTCTGTGCATCCGGATCAAAGCCCCGCATACCAGAACGTTACAAATCACTGTGGCCAGAATTAGAATCGAACTGAAGCCGGCATACATGTACGAAAAGGCGGCATCAGTACTGACGTTGCTCCGCCACTCTATGAAGCACCAGGTTTGTGGGTACTGCTTTTTTACTTGTCCTAGACCCATACTAGGTAGAGCACAAAAAAGTGCGTTGGAGATGTAAATACCCAGAAGCGTCCAGCCCGCCAGCCTCTGATCCACGTAGTCATTGTAGAAATACGCATGGTTTATCGCCAAGTATCTCTCTACCGACATCGCGCATATGATGCTGAGCCCCGAAAGTGAGAAGAAGAGGAGAATAAATCCGAAATACTGGCACAGTGGGTCCCCGCCTGGCCACGATCCTTTGACATAAGTGGCGATGGTGACGGGACTGGCTAGGAGGGTCCCCAAAAGGTCCGTAATCGCCAGACCGCAAACAAGCGTGTAGAACGTGGTCTCCTTTTGCTCTTTCCTGGATTTGCAGAGTACCACTACAGCGACGACATTCCCCACTACTCCGAAGATAAACATGATGGAAGGTATAGTTGGGACCATGGTCCTCCCGGTCACAGTATTATTACTCATTTTAGCATGTCCAGACAATTATCAAAATACTACGCTCACATTATAATCTATCTCGACCGTATTTGAAAATAAAGATAAAGAACAGGCCTGCATTAGGACTAGTATCGACAAAATAAAACTTATATTGACATGCTAGAAATCCTTAAAATTCTCCCAAACGAATAACGTCTAAAACTGTTTCCGATTTTAGTTGATTTTTGTCCAGGTATATACTAACGACGTGAATATCGTATTATAATAATATCTCTATCCACGGATGTTAACAAATTACTGGTCCATGTAGAAGATACATTTTCACTCAACTGGCTGTGGAGTCTACAGCGCACTGATACGCCTGAGTAAAGGTCTGTGTGCTTTTTAAGCCATGCTTTATCACTGCTCCATCCCCTCCCGCTCAGATCTAGATTCTAACTTTCCATGATAAGGCACACACAGAACTTTTTAATTTGTATCTGTATATTTGAAATGTACATTTATTTTAGATTTTATAAGCTCATCACTAACAATATTTAAGCGGAAGCTGAAACAGAAATAATATGTAGCCTAAGCAAAACCTGTGGGGTGAACCCCTCTTACAATTGAGAAGTATTTTTATATATATTTTTAGTCCTCAATATAATAGACCTATCAATGGCTTCCTGTTAGTTGTCCTCTGAACGCCCAATTACCTCAAACCACCTATCAGTTTCTCTCTGTATTCTTTGTCAAGGTCCTGCCTTTGAGTAAATAAACATGGTGGCCAGAATGGTGACAGCTAACAACACATGTGACCCTGACAAAAACAGCCCCGGATGCATATGTCCCAAATCCAGTTGGCCTACGTGAAGGTTTCTTGAAACCTTGAGCCACTGGGGAATGACGTTAATATGCTGCACAGAACCTGCTTTCTCTAACACTGTTTGAGGTTCATGCAAGCAATATATGTTATCTTTGCACACAGATACTGTAGGGGAGTTTCGGTGACCAAGATACAGTATCTCACAAAAGTGATTACACCCCTCACATTTTTGTAAATATTTGATTACAACTTTTCATGTGACAACACTGAAGAAATGACACTTTGCTACAATGTACAATAACACACAGCAATTAATGTCTAAACTGCTGACAACAAAAGTGAGTACACTCCTAAGTGAAAATGTCCAAATCGGGTCCACAGTGTCAATATTTTGTGTGGTCAGCATAATTTTCCAGCACTTCCTTAACCCTCTTGGGCATGGAGTTCACCAGAGCTTCACAGCTTGCCACTGGAGTCCTCCTCCACTCCTCCATGACGACATCACAGACCTGGTTGATGTCACAACATCACAGACCTGGCGCTCCTCCACCTTCTGTTTGAGGATGCCCCACAGATGCTCAATAGGGTTTAGGTCTGGAGACATGCTTCGCCAGTCCATCACCTTTACCCTCAGCTTCTTTAACAAGGCATTGGTCGTCTTGGAGTTGTGTTTGGGGTCATTATCAAATTGGAATACTGCCCAGCGGCCCATTCTCCGAAGGGAGGGGATATTGCTCTGCTTCAGTATGTCACTGTACATGTTGGCATTCATGGTTCCCTCAGTGAACTGTAGCTCCCCAGTACCTGCAGCACTCATGCAGCCCCAGACCATGACACTCCCACCACCATGCTTTACTCTAGGCAAGACACACTTGTCTTTGTACTCCTCACCTGGTTGCCACCACACACGCTTGACACCATCTGAACCAAATTAGTTTATCTTGGTCTCATCAGACTACAGGACATGGTTCCAGTAATACATGTCCTTAGTCTGCTTGTCCTTAGCAAACTGTTTGCAGGCTTGGCCACCGTGCTGCAGCTCAGTTTCAGGGTCTTGGCAATCTTCTTATAGCCTAGGCCATCTACATGTAGAGCTACAATTCTTTTTTTTCAGATTCTCAGAGAGTTCTTTGCCATGAGGTGCCATGTTGAACTTCCAGTTACCAGTATGAGGAAGTGTGAGAGCGATGACACCAAATTTAACACACCTGCTTCCCATTCACACCTGAGACTTTATAACACTGACAAGTCACATGACACCGGGGAGGGAAAATGGCTAATTGGGCCCAATTTGGACATTTTCACTTAGGGGTGTACTCACTTTTGTTTAATTAATGGCTGTGTGTTGAGTTATTTTGAGGGGACAGCAAATTTACACTGTTATACAAGCTGTACATTCACTACTTTACATTGTGGCAAAGTGTCATTTCTTCAGTGTTGTCACATGAAAAGATATACTCAAATATTTACAAAAATATGAGGGGTGTACTCACTTTTGTGAAATACTGTTTGTGTGTGTGTGTGTGTTCTAATGTGGTGTTGGATATAAATAAAATAATACAGACCAATTCTAGTTAATCTTCTTCTTCTAATTAATATTAGGTTCATAGTAGTGCTAAGGTTACAGAACCGTGTGAAATAAATAAGAAGCATGGTTAATGTTTGTCCTTCCTGGTAAAAGTTTTTTTTAATTCTCCAAATGGAGATGCTGAATTAAAATTCTTCTTCTGAGAATGATTTCCCCTAAGATTATGGCCCACCTTGGCCATTAATTGTTTTTTTTCGCTGTTATATTTGTACAGACACTTTTTTGCCAGACTGTGTAAGCAGGGCCGGCCAAGAAGAGCAAATGTCTCCTACTGACTGACTGACTGGATTTTCTAAGTACGCATCCTTGCATGCATTTTGGGTCAGGATAGACAAACACATTTGCTGGCTACAACATACAGTAGTTATGTTATAGTAAGCCTTAACTGAAACTGTATACGGTTATATTGCGACTGTTTCTGGCATGGTAAAGTTCATCTTCAGTGTTGCTAGCAATTGCTCAATTCTTGTGATTATTGACGATTTTAATATTCATGTTTGCTGTCCAGATAAGCCTATGGTAAGAGAGTCTTTACAACTTGTTGACTCATTTAATCTCACTCATTCAGTTGTGGAATCTACTCACCAGCTTGGCCATACACTAGATCTTGTTTTGTCATTTGGCTTTCCTATTTGCAATATTGAGATAGATGATATTTGTTTGTCTGATCATAACCTGTTGTTTTTAATGCCACCCTTCCATGCCTGCTCCCTAAATGCAAACTGCCCAGGCAATTTCTCTTGCACTTTTAACCCTTCCACTGCCAAACTCTCCTCAGTTGCTTACAAGGCTTCTCATCAGCAGTATTGAGGTATATTTCAGACCTCCTTAGCCAGCACTCTTCCTCACGGACCCTTAGGTCATCCAACAAACTGCTTTTCTGCGTTCCACGGTCACGTTTGAAGTTTAAAGGAGATTGTGCCTTTTCTGTTGCTGCTCCAAAGTTGTGGAACAGCCTACCTTTATATATTAGGTCCTCTACTAGTAGCAACGTTTTTAAACCCCACCTTAATCTTTTTTCTTTAGTATTTGTGTCTGCAAATGGGTAGGAAGTTCAATTTAGCTGGTTCACTAGTTAGAATAGTATGAATGGTCGCAAGTTATCTGTCTGATTTTTTCTTTCTAAAGGACTGTCAGAAGTAGGATTTGAACCCACGCCTCCATATGGAGACCAGAACACCCAAGTCAGCGGGAAGGATTCTTTCCTTGAGTCTGGCGCCTTAGACCGCTCAAAACCTGACACTGGGCACGACTGACTCTTCTAATTGCTTTGAAATGAAAGTTGATTTCATAATACAAGTAGGGTTCATATAGTGGTTTCATCAAAGAAAAAGCTTTTGCTAAGTGAGCAGATTTAAACAAAGATTTTGCCTGGGTTCACTAGTTAGAATAGTAGCAAGTTATCTGTCTGATTTTTTCTTTCTAAAGGACTGTCAGAAGTGGGATTTGAACCCACGCCTCCAACTGGAGACCAGAAGACGCTACTAACCAGGAAGGAATTAACACTTGAGTCTGGCGCCTTAGACCACTCGGCCATCCTGACATGCATTCCTCCCGACTCTTCTAATTTCTTTGAAAAGATAGTTGATTTCATAATACAAGTAGGGTACATATAGTGGTATAATCAAACAGATTCTTTTTTTCATTATAGCGGGAATGCTACATTGATTTCTCTTGCATTTCACCTGGTGGACCAGGTGTATTGGGTTCTGTTATTCACTCAGGTGATCAACTTCCTCAGCTGTTATGGTGTGATACCTAGCTGGAACATAACCACAGAGTACATGCTGAACTCCACAAGCAGAGTTGTAATATAAACTTTCTAATTTCTTAGAAAATTCACTGTCAGAAGTGGGATTTGAACCCACGCCTCCATATGGAGACCAGAACACCCAAGTCAGCGGGAAGGATTCTTTCCTTGAGTCTGGCGCCTTAGACCGCTCGGCCATCCTGACTCTGGGACTATGACTCTTTTAATGGCTTTGAAATGAAAGTTTATTTCATAATACAAGCAGGGTTCATATAGTGGTTTCATCAAAGAAAAAGCTTTTGCTAAGTGAGCAGATTTAAACAAAGATTTTGCCTGGGTTAGCTGGTTCACTAGTTAGAATAGTATGAATGGTAGCAAGTTATCTGTCTAATTTTTTCTTTCTAAAGGACTGTCAGAAGTGGGATTTGAACCCACGCCTCCAACTGGAGACCAGAAGACCCTACTAACCAGGAAGGAATTAACACTTGAGTCTGGCGCCTTAGACCACTCGGCCATCCTGACATGCATGCCTCCCGACTCTTCTAATTTCTTTGAAAAGAAAGTTGATTTCATAATACAAGTAGGGTACATATAGTGGTATAATCAAACAGATTCTTTTTTTCATTATAGCAGGAATGCTACATTGATTTCTCTTGCACTTCACCTGGTGGACCAGGTGTATTGGGTTCTGTCATTCACTCAGGTGATCAACTTCCTCAGCTGTTATGGTGTGATACCTAGCTGGAACATAACCACAGAGTACATGCTGAACTCCACAAGCAGAGTTGTAATATAAACTTTCTAATTTCTTAGAAAATTCACTGTCAGAAGTGGGATTTGAACCCACGCCTCCATATGGAGACCAGAACACCCAAGTCAGCGGGAAGGATTCTTTCCTTGAGTCTGGCGCCTTGGACCGCTCCAACCTGACACTGGGCACGACTGACTTCTAATTGCTTTGAAATGAAAGTTATTTCATAATACAAGCAGGGTTCATATAGTGGTTTCATCAAAGAAAAAGCTTTTGCTAAGTGAGCAGATTTAAACAAAGATTTTGCCTGGGTTAGCTGGTTCACTAGTTAGAATAGTATGAATGGTAGCAAGTTATCTGTCTGATTTTTTCTTTCTAAAGGACTGTCAGAAGTGGGATTTGAACCCACGCCTCCAACTGGAGACCAGAAGACCCTACTAACCAGGAAGGAATTAACACTTGAGTCTGGCGCCTTAGACCACTCGGCCATCCTGACATGCATTCCTCCCGACTCTTCTAATTTCTTTGAAAAGAAGTTGATTTCATAATACAAGTAGGGTACATATAGTGGTATAATCAAACAGATTCTTTTTTTCATTATAGCAGGGAATGCTACATTGATTTCTCTTGCACTTCACCTGGTGGACCAGGTGTATTGGGTTCTGTCATTCACTCAGGTGATCAACTTCCTCAGCTGTTATGGTGTGATACCTAGCTGGAACATAACCACAGAGTACATGCTGAACTCCACAAGCAGAGTTGTAATATAAACTTTCTAATTTCTTAGAAAATTCACTGTCAGAAGTGGGATTTGAACCCACGCCTCCATATGGAGACCAGAACACCCAAGTCAGCGGGAAGGATTCTTTCCTTGAGTCTGGCGCCTTGGACCGCTCCAAACCTGACACTGGGCACGACTGACTTCTAATTGCTTTGAAATGAAAGTTTATTTCATAATACAAGCAGGGTTCATATAGTGGTTTCATCAAAGAAAAAGCTTTTGCTAAGTGAGCAGATTTAAACAAAGATTTTGCCTGGGTTAGCTGGTTCACTAGTTAGAATAGTATGAATGGTAGCAAGTTATCTGTCTGATTTTTTCTTTCTAAAGGACTGTCAGAAGTGGGATTTGAACCCACGCCTCCAACTGGAGACCAGAAGACCCTACTAACCAGGAAGGAATTAACACTTGAGTCTGGCGCCTTAGACCACTCGGCCATCCTGACATGCATTCCTCCCGACTCTTCTAATTTCTTTGAAAAGATAGTTGATTTCATAATACAAGTAGGGTACATATAGTGGTATAATCAAACAGATTCTTTTTTTCATTATAGCGGGAATGCTACATTGATTTCTCTTGCACTTCACCTGGTGGACCAGGTGTATTGGGTTCTGTTATTCACTCAGGTGATCAACTTCCTCAGCTGTTATGGTGTGATACCTAGCTGGAACATAACCACAGAGTACATGCTGAACTCCACAAGCAGAGTTGTAATATAAACTTTCTAATTTCTTAGAAAATTCACTGTCAGAAGTGGGATTTGAACCCACGCCTCCATATGGAGACCAGAACACCCAAGTCAGCGGGAAGGATTCTTTCCTTGAGTCTGGCGCCTTAGACCGCTCGGCCATCCTGACTCTGGGACCAAGACTCTTTAATGGCTTTGAAATGAAAGTTTATTTCATAATACAAGCAGGGTTCATATAGTGGTTTCATCAAAGAAAAAGCTTTTGCTAAGTGAGCAGATTTAAACAAAGATTTTGCCTGGGTTAGCTGGTTCACTAGTTAGAATAGTATGAATGGTAGCAAGTTATCTGTCTGATTTTTTCTTTCTAAAGGACTGTCAGAAGTGGGATTTGAACCCACGCCTCCAACTGGAGACCAGAAGACCCTACTAACCAGGAAGGAATTAACACTTGAGTCTGGCGCCTTAGACCACTCGGCCATCCTGACATGCATTCCTCCCGACTCTTCTAATTTCTTTGAAAAGATAGTTGATTTCATAATACAAGTAGGGTACATATAGTGGTATAATCAAACAGATTCTTTTTTTCATTATAGCGGGAATGCTACATTGATTTCTCTTGCACTTCACCTGGTGGACCAGGTGTATTGGGTTCTGTTATTCACTCAGGTGATCAACTTCCTCAGCTGTTATGGTGTGATACCTAGCTGGAACATAACCACAGAGTACATGCTGAACTCCACAAGCAGAGTTGTAATATAAACTTTCTAATTTCTTAGAAAATTCACTGTCAGAAGTGGGATTTGAACCCACGCCTCCATATGGAGACCAGAACACCCAAGTCAGCGGGAAGGATTCTTTCCTTGAGTCTGGCGCCTTGGACCGCTCCAAACCTGACACTGGGCACGACTGACTTCTAATTGCTTTGAAATGAAAGTTGATTTCATAATACAAGTAGGGTTCATATAGTGGTTTCATCAAAGAAAAAGCTTTTGCTAAGTGAGCAGATTTAAACAAAGATTTTGCCTGGGTTAGCTGTTCACTAGTTAGAATAGTATGAATGGTAGCAAGTTATCTGTCTGATTTTTTCTTTCTAAAGGACTGTCAGAAGTGGGATTTGAACCCACGCCTCCAACTGGAGACCAGAAGACCCTACTAACCAGGAAGGAATTAACACTTGAGTCTGGCGCCTTAGACCACTCGGCCATCCTGACATGCATTCCTCCCGACTCTTCTAATTTCTTTGAAAAGATAGTTGATTTCATAATACAAGTAGGGTACATATAGTGGTATAATCAAACAGATTCTTTTTTTCATTATAGCGGGAATGCTACATTGATTTCTCTTGCACTTCACCTGGTGGACCAGGTGTATTGGGTTCTGTTATTCACTCAGGTGATCAACTTCCTCAGCTGTTATGGTGTGATACCTAGCTGGAACATAACCACAGAGTACATGCTGAACTCCACAAGCAGAGTTGTAATATAAACTTTCTAATTTCTTAGAAAATTCACTGTCAGAAGTGGGATTTGAACCCACGCCTCCATATGGAGACCAGAACACCCAAGTCAGCGGGAAGGATTCTTTCCTTGAGTCTGGCGCCTTGGACCGCTCCAAACCTGACACTGGGCACGACTGACTTCTAATTGCTTTGAAATGAAAGTTGATTTCATAATACAAGCAGGGTTCATATAGTGGTTTCATCAAAGAAAAAGCTTTTGCTAAGTGAGCAGATTTAAACAAAGATTTTGCCTGGGTTAGCTGGTTCACTAGTTAGAATAGTATGAATGGTAGCAAGTTATCTGTCTGATTTTTTCTTTCTAAAGGACTGTCAGAAGTGGGATTTGAACCCACGCCTCCAACTGGAGACCAGAAAACCCTACTAACCAGGAAGGAATTAACACTTGAGTCTGGCGCCTTAGACCACTCGGCCATCCTGACATGCATTCCTCCCGACTCTTCTAATTTCTTTGAAAAGATAGTTGATTTCATAATACAAGTAGGGTACATATAGTGGTATAATCAAACAGATTCTTTTTTTCATTATAGCGGGAATGCTACATTGATTTCTCTTGCACTTCACCTGGTGGACCAGGTGTATTGGGTTCTGTTATTCACTCAGGTGATCAACTTCCTCAGCTGTTATGGTGTGATACCTAGCTGGAACATAACCACAGAGTACATGCTGAACTCCACAAGCAGAGTTGTAATATAAACTTTCTAATTTCTTAGAAAATTCACTGTCAGAAGTGGGATTTGAACCCACGCCTCCATATGGAGACCAGAACACCCAAGTCAGCGGGAAGGATTCTTTCCTTGAGTCTGGCGCCTTGGACCGCTCCAAACCTGACACTGGGCACGACTGACTTCTAATTGCTTTGAAATGAAAGTTTATTTCATAATACAAGCAGGGTTCATATAGTGGTTTCATCAAAGAAAAAGCTTTTGCTAAGTGAGCAGATTTAAACAAAGATTTTGCCTGGGTTAGCTGGTTCACTAGTTAGAATAGTATGAATGGTAGCAAGTTATCTGTCTGATTTTTTCTTTCTAAAGGACTGTCAGAAGTGGGATTTGAACCCACGCCTCCAACTGGAGACCAGAAGACCCTACTAACCAGGAAGGAATTAACACTTGAGTCTGGCGCCTTAGACCACTCGGCCATCCTGACATGCATTCCTCCCGACTCTTCTAATTTCTTTGAAAAGATAGTTGATTTCATAATACAAGTAGGGTACATATAGTGGTATAATCAAACAGATTCTTTTTTTCATTATAGCGGGAATGCTACATTGATTTCTCTTGCACTTCACCTGGTGGACCAGGTGTATTGGGTTCTGTTATTCACTCAGGTGATCAACTTCCTCAGCTGTTATGGTGTGATACCTAGCTGGAACATAACCACAGAGTACATGCTGAACTCCACAAGCAGAGTTGTAATATAAACTTTCTAATTTCTTAGAAAATTCACTGTCAGAAGTGGGATTTGAACCCACGCCTCCATATGGAGACCAGAACACCCAAGTCAGCGGGAAGGATTCTTTCCTTGAGTCTGGCGCCTTGGACCGCTCCAAACCTGACACTGGGCACGACTGACTTCTAATTGCTTTGAAATGAAAGTTGATTTCATAATACAAGCAGGGTTCATATAGTGGTTTCATCAAAGAAAAAGCTTTTGCTAAGTGAGCAGATTTAAACAAAGATTTTGCCTGGGTTAGCTGGTTCACTAGTTAGAATAGTATGAATGGTAGCAAGTTATCTGTCTGATTTTTTCTTTCTAAAGGACTGTCAGAAGTGGGATTTGAACCCACGCCTCCAACTGGAGACCAGAAGACCCTACTAACCAGGAAGGAATTAACACTTGAGTCTGGCGCCTTAGACCACTCGGCCATCCTGACATGCATTCCTCCCGACTCTTCTAATTTCTTTGAAAAGATAGTTGATTTCATAATACAAGTAGGGTACATATAGTGGTATAATCAAACAGATTCTTTTTTTCATTATAGCGGGAATGCTACATTGATTTCTCTTGCACTTCACCTGGTGGACCAGGTGTATTGGGTTCTGTTATTCACTCAGGTGATCAACTTCCTCAGCTGTTATGGTGTGATACCTAGCTGGAACATAACCACAGAGTACATGCTGAACTCCACAAGCAGAGTTGTAATATAAACTTTCTAATTTCTTAGAAAATTCACTGTCAGAAGTGGGATTTGAACCCACGCCTCCATATGGAGACCAGAACACCCAAGTCAGCGGGAAGGATTCTTTCCTTGAGTCTGGCGCCTTAGGACCGCTCCAACCTGACATCTGGGCACGACTGACTTCTAATTGCTTTGAAATGAAAGTTTATTTCATAATACAAGCAGGGTTCATATAGTGGTTTCATCAAAGAAAAAGCTTTTGCTAAGTGAGCAGATTTAAACAAAGATTTTGCCTGGGTTAGCTGGTTCACTAGTTAGAATAGTATGAATGGTAGCAAGTTATCTGTCTGATTTTTTCTTTCTAAAGGACTGTCAGAAGTGGGATTTGAACCCACGCCTCCAACTGGAGACCAGAAGACCCTACTAACCAGGAAGGAATTAACACTTGAGTCTGGCGCCTTAGACCACTCGGCCATCCTGACATGCATTCCTCCCGACTCTTCTAATTTCTTTGAAAAGATAGTTGATTTCATAATACAAGTAGGGTACATATAGTGGTATAATCAAACAGATTCTTTTTTTCATTATAGCGGGAATGCTACATTGATTTCTCTTGCACTTCACCTGGTGGACCAGGTGTATTGGGTTCTGTTATTCACTCAGGTGATCAACTTCCTCAGCTGTTATGGTGTGATACCTAGCTGGAACATAACCACAGAGTACATGCTGAACTCCACAAGCAGAGTTGTAATATAAACTTTCTAATTTCTTAGAAAATTCACTGTCAGAAGTGGGATTTGAACCCACGCCTCCATATGGAGACCAGAACACCCAAGTCAGCGGGAAGGATTCTTTCCTTGAGTCTGGCGCCTTAGACCGCTCGCAAACCTGACACTGGGCACGACTGACTTCTAATTGCTTTGAAATGAAAGTTGATTTCATAATACAAGCAGGGTTCATATAGTGGTTTCATCAAAGAAAAAGCTTTTGCTAAGTGAGCAGATTTAAACAAAGATTTTGCCTGGGTTAGCTGGTTCACTAGTTAGAATAGTATGAATGGTAGCAAGTTATCTGTCTGATTTTTTCTTTCTAAAGGACTGTCAGAAGTGGGATTTGAACCCACGCCTCCAACTGGAGACCAGAAGACCCTACTAACCAGGAAGGAATTAACACTTGAGTCTGGCGCCTTAGACCACTCGGCCATCCTGACATGCATTCCTCCCGACTCTTCTAATTTCTTTGAAAAGATAGTTGATTTCATAATACAAGTAGGGTACATATAGTGGTATAATCAAACAGATTCTTTTTTTCATTATAGCGGGAATGCTACATTGATTTCTCTTGCATTTCACCTGGTGGACCAGGTGTATTGGGTTCTGTTATTCACTCAGGTGATCAACTTCCTCAGCTGTTATGGTGTGATACCTAGCTGGAACATAACCACAGAGTACATGCTGAACTCCACAAGCAGAGTTGTAATATAAACTTTCTAATTTCTTAGAAAATTCACTGTCAGAAGTGGGATTTGAACCCACGCCTCCATATGGAGACCAGAACACCCAAGTCAGCGGGAAGGATTCTTTCCTTGAGTCTGGCGCCTTGGACCGCTCCAAACCTGACACTGGGCACGACTGACTTCTAATTGCTTTGAAATGAAAGTTGATTTCATAATACAAGCAGGGTTCATATAGTGGTTTCATCAAAGAAAAAGCTTTTGCTAAGTGAGCAGATTTAAACAAAGATTTTGCCTGGGTTAGCTGGTTCACTAGTTAGAATAGTATGAATGGTAGCAAGTTATCTGTCTGATTTTTTCTTTCTAAAGGACTGTCAGAAGTGGGATTTGAACCCACGCCTCCAACTGGAGACCAGAAGACCCTACTAACCAGGAAGGAATTAACACTTGAGTCTGGCGCCTTAGACCACTCGGCCATCCTGACATGCATTCCTCCCGACTCTTCTAATTTCTTTGAAAAGATAGTTGATTTCATAATACAAGTAGGGTACATATAGTGGTATAATCAAACAGATTCTTTTTTTCATTATAGCGGGAATGCTACATTGATTTCTCTTGCACTTCACCTGGTGGACCAGGTGTATTGGGTTCTGTTATTCACTCAGGTGATCAACTTCCTCAGCTGTTATGGTGTGATACCTAGCTGGAACATAACCACAGAGTACATGCTGAACTCCACAAGCAGAGTTGTAATATAAACTTTCTAATTTCTTAGAAAATTCACTGTCAGAAGTGGGATTTGAACCCACGCCTCCATATGGAGACCAGAACACCCAAGTCAGCGGGAAGGATTCTTTCCTTGAGTCTGGCGCCTTAGGACCGCTCGCAAACCTGACACTGGGCACGACTGACTTCTAATTGCTTTGAAATGAAAGTTGATTTCATAATACAAGCAGGGTTCATATAGTGGTTTCATCAAAGAAAAAGCTTTTGCTAAGTGAGCAGATTTAAACAAAGATTTTGCCTGGGTTAGCTGGTTCACTAGTTAGAATAGTATGAATGGTAGCAAGTTATCTGTCTGATTTTTTCTTTCTAAAGGACTGTCAGAAGTGGGATTTGAACCCACGCCTCCAACTGGAGACCAGAAGACCCTACTAACCAGGAAGGAATTAACACTTGAGTCTGGCGCCTTAGACCACTCGGCCATCCTGACAAGCATTCCTCCCGACTCTTCTAATTTCTTTGAAAAGATAGTTGATTTCATAATACAAGTAGGGTACATATAGTGGTATAATCAAACAGATTCTTTTTTTCATTATAGCGGGAATGCTACATTGATTTCTCTTGCACTTCACCTGGTGGACCAGGTGTATTGGGTTCTGTTATTCACTCAGGTGATCAACTTCCTCAGCTGTTATGGTGTGATACCTAGCTGGAACATAACCACAGAGTACATGCTGAACTCCACAAGCAGAGTTGTAATATAAACTTTCTAATTTCTTAGAAAATTCACTGTCAGAAGTGGGATTTGAACCCACGCCTCCATATGGAGACCAGAACACCCAAGTCAGCGGGAAGGATTCTTTCCTTGAGTCTGGCGCCTTAGACCGCTCGGCCATCCTGACTCTGGGACCAAGACTCTTTTAATGGCTTTGAAATGAAAGTTGATTTCATAATACAAGCAGGGTTCATATAGTGGTTTCATCAAAGAAAAAGCTTTTGCTAAGTGAGCAGATTTAAACAAAGATTTTGCCTGGGTTAGCTGGTTCACTAGTTAGAATAGTATGAATGGTAGCAAGTTATCTGTCTGATTTTTTCTTTCTAAAGGACTGTCAGAAGTGGGATTTGAACCCACGCCTCCAACTGGAGACCAGAAGACCCTACTAACCAGGAAGGAATTAACACTTGAGTCTGGCGCCTTAGACCACTCGGCCATCCTGACATGCATTCCTCCCGACTCTTCTAATTTCTTTGAAAAGATAGTTGATTTCATAATACAAGTAGGGTACATATAGTGGTATAATCAAACAGATTCTTTTTTTCATTATAGCGGGAATGCTACATTGATTTCTCTTGCATTTCACCTGGTGGACCAGGTGTATTGGGTTCTGTTATTCACTCAGGTGATCAACTTCCTCAGCTGTTATGGTGTGATACCTAGCTGGAACATAACCACAGAGTACATGCTGAACTCCACAAGCAGAGTTGTAATATAAACTTTCTAATTTCTTAGAAAATTCACTGTCAGAAGTGGGATTTGAACCCACGCCTCCATATGGAGACCAGAACACCCAAGTCAGCGGGAAGGATTCTTTCCTTGAGTCTGGCGCCTTAGGACCGCTCCAAACCTGACACTGGGCACGACTGACTTCTAATTGCTTTGAAATGAAAGTTGATTTCATAATACAAGCAGGGTTCATATAGTGGTTTCATCAAAGAAAAAGCTTTTGCTAAGTGAGCAGATTTAAACAAAGATTTTGCCTGGGTTAGCTGGTTCACTAGTTAGAATAGTATGAATGGTAGCAAGTTATCTGTCTGATTTTTTCTTTCTAAAGGACTGTCAGAAGTGGGATTTGAACCCACGCCTCCAACTGGAGACCAGAAGACCCTACTAACCAGGAAGGAATTAACACTTGAGTCTGGCGCCTTAGACCACTCGGCCATCCTGACATGCATTCCTCCCGACTCTTCTAATTTCTTTGAAAAGATAGTTGATTTCATAATACAAGTAGGGTACATATAGTGGTATAATCAAACAGATTCTTTTTTTCATTATAGCGGGAATGCTACATTGATTTCTCTTGCACTTCACCTGGTGGACCAGGTGTATTGGGTTCTGTTATTCACTCAGGTGATCAACTTCCTCAGCTGTTATGGTGTGATACCTAGCTGGAACATAACCACAGAGTACATGCTGAACTCCACAAGCAGAGTTGTAATATAAACTTTCTAATTTCTTAGAAAATTCACTGTCAGAAGTGGGATTTGAACCCACGCCTCCATATGGAGACCAGAACACCCAAGTCAGCGGGAAGGATTCTTTCCTTGAGTCTGGCGCCTTGGACCGCTCCAAACCTGACACTGGGCACGACTGACTTCTAATTGCTTTGAAATGAAAGTTGATTTCATAATACAAGCAGGGTTCATATAGTGGTTTCATCAAAGAAAAAGCTTTTGCTAAGTGAGCAGATTTAAACAAAGATTTTGCCTGGGTTAGCTGGTTCACTAGTTAGAATAGTATGAATGGTAGCAAGTTATCTGTCTGATTTTTTCTTTCTAAAGGACTGTCAGAAGTGGGATTTGAACCCACGCCTCCAACTGGAGACCAGAAGACCCTACTAACCAGGAAGGAATTAACACTTGAGTCTGGCGCCTTAGACCACTCGGCCATCCTGACATGCATTCCTCCCGACTCTTCTAATTTCTTTGAAAAGATAGTTGATTTCATAATACAAGTAGGGTACATATAGTGGTATAATCAAACAGATTCTTTTTTTCATTATAGCGGGAATGCTACATTGATTTCTCTTGCACTTCACCTGGTGGACCAGGTGTATTGGGTTCTGTTATTCACTCAGGTGATCAACTTCCTCAGCTGTTATGGTGTGATACCTAGCTGGAACATAACCACAGAGTACATGCTGAACTCCACAAGCAGAGTTGTAATATAAACTTTCTAATTTCTTAGAAAATTCACTGTCAGAAGTGGGATTTGAACCCACGCCTCCATATGGAGACCAGAACACCCAAGTCAGCGGGAAGGATTCTTTCCTTGAGTCTGGCGCCTTAGACCGCTCCAAACCTGACACTGGGCACGACTGACTTCTAATTGCTTTGAAATGAAAGTTTATTTCATAATACAAGCAGGGTTCATATAGTGGTTTCATCAAAGAAAAAGCTTTTGCTAAGTGAGCAGATTTAAACAAAGATTTTGCCTGGGTTAGCTGGTTCACTAGTTAGAATAGTATGAATGGTAGCAAGTTATCTGTCTGATTTTTTCTTTCTAAAGGACTGTCAGAAGTGGGATTTGAACCCACGCCTCCAACTGGAGACCAGAAAACCCTACTAACCAGGAAGGAATTAACACTTGAGTCTGGCGCCTTAGACCACTCGGCCATCCTGACATGCATTCCTCCCGACTCTTCTAATTTCTTTGAAAAGATAGTTGATTTCATAATACAAGTAGGGTACATATAGTGGTATAATCAAACAGATTCTTTTTTTCATTATAGCGGGAATGCTACATTGATTTCTCTTGCATTTCACCTGGTGGACCAGGTGTATTGGGTTCTGTTATTCACTCAGGTGATCAACTTCCTCAGCTGTTATGGTGTGATACCTAGCTGGAACATAACCACAGAGTACATGCTGAACTCCACAAGCAGAGTTGTAATATAAACTTTCTAATTTCTTAGAAAATTCACTGTCAGAAGTGGGATTTGAACCCACGCCTCCATATGGAGACCAGAACACCCAAGTCAGCGGGAAGGATTCTTTCCTTGAGTCTGGCGCCTTGGACCGCTCCAAACCTGACACTGGGCACGACTGACTTCTAATTGCTTTGAAATGAAAGTTGATTTCATAATACAAGCAGGGTTCATATAGTGGTTTCATCAAAGAAAAAGCTTTTGCTAAGTGAGCAGATTTAAACAAAGATTTTGCCTGGGTTAGCTGGTTCACTAGTTAGAATAGTATGAATGGTAGCAAGTTATCTGTCTGATTTTTTCTTTCTAAAGGACTGTCAGAAGTGGGATTTGAACCCACGCCTCCAACTGGAGACCAGAAGACCCTACTAACCAGGAAGGAATTAACACTTGAGTCTGGCGCCTTAGACCACTCGGCCATCCTGACATGCATTCCTCCCGACTCTTCTAATTTCTTTGAAAAGATAGTTGATTTCATAATACAAGTAGGGTACATATAGTGGTATAATCAAACAGATTCTTTTTTTCATTATAGCGGGAATGCTACATTGATTTCTCTTGCACTTCACCTGGTGGACCAGGTGTATTGGGTTCTGTTATTCACTCAGGTGATCAACTTCCTCAGCTGTTATGGTGTGATACCTAGCTGGAACATAACCACAGAGTACATGCTGAACTCCACAAGCAGAGTTGTAATATAAACTTTCTAATTTCTTAGAAAATTCACTGTCAGAAGTGGGATTTGAACCCACGCCTCCATATGGAGACCAGAACACCCAAGTCAGCGGGAAGGATTCTTTCCTTGAGTCTGGCGCCTTGGACCGCTCCAAACCTGACACTGGGCACGACTGACTTCTAATTGCTTTGAAATGAAAGTTGATTTCATAATACAAGCAGGGTTCATATAGTGGTTTCATCAAAGAAAAAGCTTTTGCTAAGTGAGCAGATTTAAACAAAGATTTTGCCTGGGTTAGCTGGTTCACTAGTTAGAATAGTATGAATGGTAGCAAGTTATCTGTCTGATTTTTTCTTTCTAAAGGACTGTCAGAAGTGGGATTTGAACCCACGCCTCCAACTGGAGACCAGAAGACCCTACTAACCAGGAAGGAATTAACACTTGAGTCTGGCGCCTTAGACCACTCGGCCATCCTGACATGCATTCCTCCCGACTCTTCTAATTTCTTTGAAAAGATAGTTGATTTCATAATACAAGTAGGGTACATATAGTGGTATAATCAAACAGATTCTTTTTTTCATTATAGCGGGAATGCTACATTGATTTCTCTTGCACTTCACCTGGTGGACCAGGTGTATTGGGTTCTGTTATTCACTCAGGTGATCAACTTCCTCAGCTGTTATGGTGTGATACCTAGCTGGAACATAACCACAGAGTACATGCTGAACTCCACAAGCAGAGTTGTAATATAAACTTTCTAATTTCTTAGAAAATTCACTGTCAGAAGTGGGATTTGAACCCACGCCTCCATATGGAGACCAGAACACCCAAGTCAGCGGGAAGGATTCTTTCCTTGAGTCTGGCGCCTTAGGACCGCTCGCCAATCCTGACACTGGGCACGACTGACTTCTAATTGCTTTGAAATGAAAGTTGATTTCATAATACAAGCAGGGTTCATATAGTGGTTTCATCAAAGAAAAAGCTTTTGCTAAGTGAGCAGATTTAAACAAAGATTTTGCCTGGGTTAGCTGGTTCACTAGTTAGAATAGTATGAATGGTAGCAAGTTATCTGTCTGATTTTTTCTTTCTAAAGGACTGTCAGAAGTGGGATTTGAACCCACGCCTCCAACTGGAGACCAGAAGACCCTACTAACCAGGAAGGAATTAACACTTGAGTCTGGCGCCTTAGACCACTCGGCCATCCTGACATGCATTCCTCCCGACTCTTCTAATTTCTTTGAAAAGATAGTTGATTTCATAATACAAGTAGGGTACATATAGTGGTATAATCAAACAGATTCTTTTTTTCATTATAGCGGGAATGCTACATTGATTTCTCTTGCACTTCACCTGGTGGACCAGGTGTATTGGGTTCTGTTATTCACTCAGGTGATCAACTTCCTCAGCTGTTATGGTGTGATACCTAGCTGGAACATAACCACAGAGTACATGCTGAACTCCACAAGCAGAGTTGTAATATAAACTTTCTAATTTCTTAGAAAATTCACTGTCAGAAGTGGGATTTGAACCCACGCCTCCATATGGAGACCAGAACACCCAAGTCAGCGGGAAGGATTCTTTCCTTGAGTCTGGCGCCTTAGGACCGCTCCAAACCTGACACTGGGCACGACTGACTTCTAATTGCTTTGAAATGAAAGTTGATTTCATAATACAAGCAGGGTTCATATAGTGGTTTCATCAAAGAAAAAGCTTTTGCTAAGTGAGCAGATTTAAACAAAGATTTTGCCTGGGTTAGCTGGTTCACTAGTTAGAATAGTATGAATGGTAGCAAGTTATCTGTCTGATTTTTTCTTTCTAAAGGACTGTCAGAAGTGGGATTTGAACCCACGCCTCCAACTGGAGACCAGAAGACCCTACTAACCAGGAAGGAATTAACACTTGAGTCTGGCGCCTTAGACCACTCGGCCATCCTGACATGCATTCCTCCCGACTCTTCTAATTTCTTTGAAAAGATAGTTGATTTCATAATACAAGTAGGGTACATATAGTGGTATAATCAAACAGATTCTTTTTTTCATTATAGCGGGAATGCTACATTGATTTCTCTTGCACTTCACCTGGTGGACCAGGTGTATTGGGTTCTGTTATTCACTCAGGTGATCAACTTCCTCAGCTGTTATGGTGTGATACCTAGCTGGAACATAACCACAGAGTACATGCTGAACTCCACAAGCAGAGTTGTAATATAAACTTTCTAATTTCTTAGAAAATTCACTGTCAGAAGTGGGATTTGAACCCACGCCTCCATATGGAGACCAGAACACCCAAGTCAGCGGGAAGGATTCTTTCCTTGAGTCTGGCGCCTTAGACCGCTCCAAACCTGACACTGGGCACGACTGACTTCTAATTGCTTTGAAATGAAAGTTGATTTCATAATACAAGTAGGGTTCATATAGTGGTTTCATCAAAGAAAAAGCTTTTGCTAAGTGAGCAGATTTAAACAAAGATTTTGCCTGGGTTAGCTGGTTCACTAGTTAGAATAGTATGAATGGTAGCAAGTTATCTGTCTGATTTTTTCTTTCTAAAGGACTGTCAGAAGTGGGATTTGAACCCACGCCTCCAACTGGAGACCAGAAGACCCTACTAACCAGGAAGGAATTAACACTTGAGTCTGGCGCCTTAGACCACTCGGCCATCCTGACATGCATTCCTCCCGACTCTTCTAATTTCTTTGAAAAGATAGTTGATTTCATAATACAAGTAGGGTACATATAGTGGTATAATCAAACAGATTCTTTTTTTCATTATAGCGGGAATGCTACATTGATTTCTCTTGCATTTCACCTGGTGGACCAGGTGTATTGGGTTCTGTTATTCACTCAGGTGATCAACTTCCTCAGCTGTTATGGTGTGATACCTAGCTGGAACATAACCACAGAGTACATGCTGAACTCCACAAGCAGAGTTGTAATATAAACTTTCTAATTTCTTAGAAAATTCACTGTCAGAAGTGGGATTTGAACCCACGCCTCCATATGGAGACCAGAACACCCAAGTCAGCGGGAAGGATTCTTTCCTTGAGTCTGGCGCCTTGGACCGCTCCAAACCTGACACTGGGCACGACTGACTTCTAATTGCTTTGAAATGAAAGTTGATTTCATAATACAAGCAGGGTTCATATAGTGGTTTCATCAAAGAAAAAGCTTTTGCTAAGTGAGCAGATTTAAACAAAGATTTTGCCTGGGTTAGCTGGTTCACTAGTTAGAATAGTATGAATGGTAGCAAGTTATCTGTCTGATTTTTTCTTTCTAAAGGACTGTCAGAAGTGGGATTTGAACCCACGCCTCCAACTGGAGACCAGAAGACCCTACTAACCAGGAAGGAATTAACACTTGAGTCTGGCGCCTTAGACCACTCGGCCATCCTGACATGCATTCCTCCCGACTCTTCTAATTTCTTTGAAAAGATAGTTGATTTCATAATACAAGTAGGGTACATATAGTGGTATAATCAAACAGATTCTTTTTTTCATTATAGCGGGAATGCTACATTGATTTCTCTTGCACTTCACCTGGTGGACCAGGTGTATTGGGTTCTGTTATTCACTCAGGTGATCAACTTCCTCAGCTGTTATGGTGTGATACCTAGCTGGAACATAACCACAGAGTACATGCTGAACTCCACAAGCAGAGTTGTAATATAAACTTTCTAATTTCTTAGAAAATTCACTGTCAGAAGTGGGATTTGAACCCACGCCTCCATATGGAGACCAGAACACCCAAGTCAGCGGGAAGGATTCTTTCCTTGAGTCTGGCGCCTTGGACCGCTCCAAACCTGACACTGGGCACGACTGACTTCTAATTGCTTTGAAATGAAAGTTTATTTCATAATACAAGCAGGGTTCATATAGTGGTTTCATCAAAGAAAAAGCTTTTGCTAAGTGAGCAGATTTAAACAAAGATTTTGCCTGGGTTAGCTGGTTCACTAGTTAGAATAGTATGAATGGTAGCAAGTTATCTGTCTGATTTTTTCTTTCTAAAGGACTGTCAGAAGTGGGATTTGAACCCACGCCTCCATATGGAGACCAGAACACCCAAGTCAGCGGGAAGGATTCTTTCCTTGAGTCTGGCGCCTTAGACCGCTCGGCCATCCTGACTCTGGGACCAAGACTCTTTTAATGGCTTTGAAATGAAAGTTGATTTCATAATACAAGCAGGGTTCATATAGTGGTTTCATCAAAGAAAAAGCTTTTGCTAAGTGAGCAGATTTAAACAAAGATTTTGCCTGGGTTAGCTGGTTCACTAGTTAGAATAGTATGAATGGTAGCAAGTTATCTGTCTGATTTTTTCTTTCTAAAGGACTGTCAGAAGTGGGATTTGAACCCACGCCTCCAACTGGAGACCAGAAAACCCTACTAACCAGGAAGGAATTAACACTTGAGTCTGGCGCCTTAGACCACTCGGCCATCCTGACATGCATTCCTCCCGACTCTTCTAATTTCTTTGAAAAGATAGTTGATTTCATAATACAAGTAGGGTACATATAGTGGTATAATCAAACAGATTCTTTTTTTCATTATAGCGGGAATGCTACATTGATTTCTCTTGCACTTCACCTGGTGGACCAGGTGTATTGGGTTCTGTTATTCACTCAGGTGATCAACTTCCTCAGCTGTTATGGTGTGATACCTAGCTGGAACATAACCACAGAGTACATGCTGAACTCCACAAGCAGAGTTGTACTATAAACTTTCTAATTTCTTAGAAAATTCACTGTCAGAAGTGGGATTTGAACCCACGCCTCCATATGGAGACCAGAACACCCAAGTCAGCGGGAAGGATTCTTTCCTTGAGTCTGGCGCCTTAGACCGCTCGGCCAATCCTGACATCTGGGACAAGACTGACTTCTAATGGCTTTGAAATGAAAGTTGATTTCATAATACAAGCAGGGTTCATATAGTGGTTTCATCAAAGAAAAAGCTTTTGCTAAGTGAGCAGATTTAAACAAAGATTTTGCCTGGGTTAGCTGGTTCACTAGTTAGAATAGTATGAATGGTAGCAAGTTATCTGTCTGATTTTTTCTTTCTAAAGGACTGTCAGAAGTGGGATTTGAACCCACGCCTCCAACTGGAGACCAGAAAACCCTACTAACCAGGAAGGAATTAACACTTGAGTCTGGCGCCTTAGACCACTCGGCCATCCTGACATGCATTCCTCCCGACTCTTCTAATTTCTTTGAAAAGATAGTTGATTTCATAATACAAGTAGGGTACATATAGTGGTATAATCAAACAGATTCTTTTTTTCATTATAGCGGGAATGCTACATTGATTTCTCTTGCATTTCACCTGGTGGACCAGGTGTATTGGGTTCTGTTATTCACTCAGGTGATCAACTTCCTCAGCTGTTATGGTGTGATACCTAGCTGGAACATAACCACAGAGTACATGCTGAACTCCACAAGCAGAGTTGTAATATAAACTTTCTAATTTCTTAGAAAATTCACTGTCAGAAGTGGGATTTGAACCCACGCCTCCATATGGAGACCAGAACACCCAAGTCAGCGGGAAGGATTCTTTCCTTGAGTCTGGCGCCTTAGACCGCTCGCAAACCTGACACTGGGCACGACTGACTTCTAATTGCTTTGAAATGAAAGTTTATTTCATAATACAAGCAGGGTTCATATAGTGGTTTCATCAAAGAAAAAGCTTTTGCTAAGTGAGCAGATTTAAACAAAGATTTTGCCTGGGTTAGCTGGTTCACTAGTTAGAATAGTATGAATGGTAGCAAGTTATCTGTCTGATTTTTTCTTTCTAAAGGACTGTCAGAAGTGGGATTTGAACCCACGCCTCCAACTGGAGACCAGAAAACCCTACTAACCAGGAAGGAATTAACACTTGAGTCTGGCGCCTTAGACCACTCGGCCATCCTGACATGCATTCCTCCCGACTCTTCTAATTTCTTTGAAAAGATAGTTGATTTCATAATACAAGTAGGGTACATATAGTGGTATAATCAAACAGATTCTTTTTTTCATTATAGCGGGAATGCTACATTGATTTCTCTTGCACTTCACCTGGTGGACCAGGTGTATTGGGTTCTGTTATTCACTCAGGTGATCAACTTCCTCAGCTGTTATGGTGTGATACCTAGCTGGAACATAACCACAGAGTACATGCTGAACTCCACAAGCAGAGTTGTAATATAAACTTTCTAATTTCTTAGAAAATTCACTGTCAGAAGTGGGATTTGAACCCACGCCTCCATATGGAGACCAGAACACCCAAGTCAGCGGGAAGGATTCTTTCCTTGAGTCTGGCGCCTTAGACCGCTCCAAACCTGACACTGGGACACGACTGACTTCTAATTGCTTTGAAATGAAAGTTGATTTCATAATACAAGCAGGGTTCATATAGTGGTTTCATCAAAGAAAAAGCTTTTGCTAAGTGAGCAGATTTAAACAAAGATTTTGCCTGGGTTAGCTGGTTCACTAGTTAGAATAGTATGAATGGTAGCAAGTTATCTGTCTGATTTTTTCTTTCTAAAGGACTGTCAGAAGTGGGATTTGAACCCACGCCTCCAACTGGAGACCAGAAGACCCTACTAACCAGGAAGGAATTAACACTTGAGTCTGGCGCCTTAGACCACTCGGCCATCCTGACATGCATTCCTCCCGACTCTTCTAATTTCTTTGAAAAGATAGTTGATTTCATAATACAAGTAGGGTACATATAGTGGTATAATCAAACAGATTCTTTTTTTCATTATAGCGGGAATGCTACATTGATTTCTCTTGCACTTCACCTGGTGGACCAGGTGTATTGGGTTCTGTTATTCACTCAGGTGATCAACTTCCTCAGCTGTTATGGTGTGATACCTAGCTGGAACATAACCACAGAGTACATGCTGAACTCCACAAGCAGAGTTGTAATATAAACTTTCTAATTTCTTAGAAAATTCACTGTCAGAAGTGGGATTTGAACCCACGCCTCCATATGGAGACCAGAACACCCAAGTCAGCGGGAAGGATTCTTTCCTTGAGTCTGGCGCCTTAGACCGCTCCAAACCTGACACTGGGCACGACTGACTTCTAATTGCTTTGAAATGAAAGTTGATTTCATAATACAAGCAGGGTTCATATAGTGGTTTCATCAAAGAAAAAGCTTTTGCTAAGTGAGCAGATTTAAACAAAGATTTTGCCTGGGTTAGCTGGTTCACTAGTTAGAATAGTATGAATGGTAGCAAGTTATCTGTCTGATTTTTTCTTTCTAAAGGACTGTCAGAAGTGGGATTTGAACCCACGCCTCCAACTGGAGACCAGAAAACCCTACTAACCAGGAAGGAATTAACACTTGAGTCTGGCGCCTTAGACCACTCGGCCATCCTGACATGCATTCCTCCCGACTCTTCTAATTTCTTTGAAAAGATAGTTGATTTCATAATACAAGTAGGGTACATATAGTGGTATAATCAAACAGATTCTTTTTTTCATTATAGCGGGAATGCTACATTGATTTCTCTTGCACTTCACCTGGTGGACCAGGTGTATTGGGTTCTGTTATTCACTCAGGTGATCAACTTCCTCAGCTGTTATGGTGTGATACCTAGCTGGAACATAACCACAGAGTACATGCTGAACTCCACAAGCAGAGTTGTAATATAAACTTTCTAATTTCTTAGAAAATTCACTGTCAGAAGTGGGATTTGAACCCACGCCTCCATATGGAGACCAGAACACCCAAGTCAGCGGGAAGGATTCTTTCCTTGAGTCTGGCGCCTTAGACCGCTCCAAACCTGACACTGGGCACGACTGACTTCTAATTGCTTTGAAATGAAAGTTGATTTCATAATACAAGTAGGGTTCATATAGTGGTTTCATCAAAGAAAAAGCTTTTGCTAAGTGAGCAGATTTAAACAAAGATTTTGCCTGGGTTAGCTGGTTCACTAGTTAGAATAGTATGAATGGTAGCAAGTTATCTGTCTGATTTTTTCTTTCTAAAGGACTGTCAGAAGTGGGATTTGAACCCACGCCTCCAACTGGAGACCAGAAGACCCTACTAACCAGGAAGGAATTAACACTTGAGTCTGGCGCCTTAGACCACTCGGCCATCCTGACATGCATTCCTCCCGACTCTTCTAATTTCTTTGAAAAGATAGTTGATTTCATAATACAAGTAGGGTACATATAGTGGTATAATCAAACAGATTCTTTTTTTCATTATAGCGGGAATGCTACATTGATTTCTCTTGCACTTCACCTGGTGGACCAGGTGTATTGGGTTCTGTTATTCACTCAGGTGATCAACTTCCTCAGCTGTTATGGTGTGATACCTAGCTGGAACATAACCACAGAGTACATGCTGAACTCCACAAGCAGAGTTGTAATATAAACTTTCTAATTTCTTAGAAAATTCACTGTCAGAAGTGGGATTTGAACCCACGCCTCCATATGGAGACCAGAACACCCAAGTCAGCGGGAAGGATTCTTTCCTTGAGTCTGGCGCCTTAGACCGCTCCAAACCTGACACTGGGCACGACTGACTTCTAATTGCTTTGAAATGAAAGTTGATTTCATAATACAAGTAGGGTTCATATAGTGGTTTCATCAAAGAAAAAGCTTTTGCTAAGTGAGCAGATTTAAACAAAGATTTTGCCTGGGTTAGCTGGTTCACTAGTTAGAATAGTATGAATGGTAGCAAGTTATCTGTCTGATTTTTTCTTTCTAAAGGACTGTCAGAAGTGGGATTTGAACCCACGCCTCCAACTGGAGACCAGAAGACCCTACTAACCAGGAAGGAATTAACACTTGAGTCTGGCGCCTTAGACCACTCGGCCATCCTGACATGCATTCCTCCCGACTCTTCTAATTTCTTTGAAAAGATAGTTGATTTCATAATACAAGTAGGGTACATATAGTGGTATAATCAAACAGATTCTTTTTTTCATTATAGCGGGAATGCTACATTGATTTCTCTTGCACTTCACCTGGTGGACCAGGTGTATTGGGTTCTGTTATTCACTCAGGTGATCAACTTCCTCAGCTGTTATGGTGTGATACCTAGCTGGAACATAACCACAGAGTACATGCTGAACTCCACAAGCAGAGTTGTAATATAAACTTTCTAATTTCTTAGAAAATTCACTGTCAGAAGTGGGATTTGAACCCACGCCTCCATATGGAGACCAGAACACCCAAGTCAGCGGGAAGGATTCTTTCCTTGAGTCTGGCGCCTTAGACCGCTCCAAACCTGACACTGGGCACGACTGACTTCTAATTGCTTTGAAATGAAAGTTGATTTCATAATACAAGCAGGGTTCATATAGTGGTTTCATCAAAGAAAAAGCTTTTGCTAAGTGAGCAGATTTAAACAAAGATTTTGCCTGGGTTAGCTGGTTCACTAGTTAGAATAGTATGAATGGTAGCAAGTTATCTGTCTGATTTTTTCTTTCTAAAGGACTGTCAGAAGTGGGATTTGAACCCACGCCTCCAACTGGAGACCAGAAGACCCTACTAACCAGGAAGGAATTAACACTTGAGTCTGGCGCCTTAGACCACTCGGCCATCCTGACATGCATTCCTCCCGACTCTTCTAATTTCTTTGAAAAGATAGTTGATTTCATAATACAAGTAGGGTACATATAGTGGTATAATCAAACAGATTCTTTTTTTCATTATAGCGGGAATGCTACATTGATTTCTCTTGCACTTCACCTGGTGGACCAGGTGTATTGGGTTCTGTTATTCACTCAGGTGATCAACTTCCTCAGCTGTTATGGTGTGATACCTAGCTGGAACATAACCACAGAGTACATGCTGAACTCCACAAGCAGAGTTGTAATATAAACTTTCTAATTTCTTAGAAAATTCACTGTCAGAAGTGGGATTTGAACCCACGCCTCCATATGGAGACCAGAACACCCAAGTCAGCGGGAAGGATTCTTTCCTTGAGTCTGGCGCCTTAGGACCGCTCCAAACCTGACACTGGGCACGACTGACTTCTAATTGCTTTGAAATGAAAGTTGATTTCATAATACAAGCAGGGTTCATATAGTGGTTTCATCAAAGAAAAAGCTTTTGCTAAGTGAGCAGATTTAAACAAAGATTTTGCCTGGGTTAGCTGGTTCACTAGTTAGAATAGTATGAATGGTAGCAAGTTATCTGTCTGATTTTTTCTTTCTAAAGGACTGTCAGAAGTGGGATTTGAACCCACGCCTCCAACTGGAGACCAGAAGACCCTACTAACCAGGAAGGAATTAACACTTGAGTCTGGCGCCTTAGACCACTCGGCCATCCTGACATGCATTCCTCCCGACTCTTCTAATTTCTTTGAAAAGATAGTTGATTTCATAATACAAGTAGGGTACATATAGTGGTATAATCAAACAGATTCTTTTTTTCATTATAGCGGGAATGCTACATTGATTTCTCTTGCACTTCACCTGGTGGACCAGGTGTATTGGGTTCTGTTATTCACTCAGGTGATCAACTTCCTCAGCTGTTATGGTGTGATACCTAGCTGGAACATAACCACAGAGTACATGCTGAACTCCACAAGCAGAGTTGTAATATAAACTTTCTAATTTCTTAGAAAATTCACTGTCAGAAGTGGGATTTGAACCCACGCCTCCATATGGAGACCAGAACACCCAAGTCAGCGGGAAGGATTCTTTCCTTGAGTCTGGCGCCTTAGACCGCTCCAAACCTGACACTGGGACACGACTGACTTCTAATTGCTTTGAAATGAAAGTTGATTTCATAATACAAGCAGGGTTCATATAGTGGTTTCATCAAAGAAAAAGCTTTTGCTAAGTGAGCAGATTTAAACAAAGATTTTGCCTGGGTTAGCTGGTTCACTAGTTAGAATAGTATGAATGGTAGCAAGTTATCTGTCTGATTTTTTCTTTCTAAAGGACTGTCAGAAGTGGGATTTGAACCCACGCCTCCAACTGGAGACCAGAAGACCCTACTAACCAGGAAGGAATTAACACTTGAGTCTGGCGCCTTAGACCACTCGGCCATCCTGACATGCATTCCTCCCGACTCTTCTAATTTCTTTGAAAAGATAGTTGATTTCATAATACAAGTAGGGTACATATAGTGGTATAATCAAACAGATTCTTTTTTTCATTATAGCGGGAATGCTACATTGATTTCTCTTGCACTTCACCTGGTGGACCAGGTGTATTGGGTTCTGTTATTCACTCAGGTGATCAACTTCCTCAGCTGTTATGGTGTGATACCTAGCTGGAACATAACCACAGAGTACATGCTGAACTCCACAAGCAGAGTTGTAATATAAACTTTCTAATTTCTTAGAAAATTCACTGTCAGAAGTGGGATTTGAACCCACGCCTCCATATGGAGACCAGAACACCCAAGTCAGCGGGAAGGATTCTTTCCTTGAGTCTGGCGCCTTAGACCGCTCCAAACCTGACACTGGGCACGACTGACTTCTAATTGCTTTGAAATGAAAGTTGATTTCATAATACAAGTAGGGTTCATATAGTGGTTTCATCAAAGAAAAAGCTTTTGCTAAGTGAGCAGATTTAAACAAAGATTTTGCCTGGGTTAGCTGGTTCACTAGTTAGAATAGTATGAATGGTAGCAAGTTATCTGTCTGATTTTTTCTTTCTAAAGGACTGTCAGAAGTGGGATTTGAACCCACGCCTCCAACTGGAGACCAGAAGACCCTACTAACCAGGAAGGAATTAACACTTGAGTCTGGCGCCTTAGACCACTCGGCCATCCTGACATGCATTCCTCCCGACTCTTCTAATTTCTTTGAAAAGATAGTTGATTTCATAATACAAGTAGGGTACATATAGTGGTATAATCAAACAGATTCTTTTTTTCATTATAGCGGGAATGCTACATTGATTTCTCTTGCACTTCACCTGGTGGACCAGGTGTATTGGGTTCTGTTATTCACTCAGGTGATCAACTTCCTCAGCTGTTATGGTGTGATACCTAGCTGGAACATAACCACAGAGTACATGCTGAACTCCACAAGCAGAGTTGTAATATAAACTTTCTAATTTCTTAGAAAATTCACTGTCAGAAGTGGGATTTGAACCCACGCCTCCATATGGAGACCAGAACACCCAAGTCAGCGGGAAGGATTCTTTCCTTGAGTCTGGCGCCTTAGGACCGCTCGCAAACCTGACTACTGGGCACGACTGACTTCTAATTGCTTTGAAATGAAAGTTGATTTCATAATACAAGCAGGGTTCATATAGTGGTTTCATCAAAGAAAAAGCTTTTGCTAAGTGAGCAGATTTAAACAAAGATTTTGCCTGGGTTAGCTGGTTCACTAGTTAGAATAGTATGAATGGTAGCAAGTTATCTGTCTGATTTTTTCTTTCTAAAGGACTGTCAGAAGTGGGATTTGAACCCACGCCTCCAACTGGAGACCAGAAGACCCTACTAACCAGGAAGGAATTAACACTTGAGTCTGGCGCCTTAGACCACTCGGCCATCCTGACATGCATTCCTCCCGACTCTTCTAATTTCTTTGAAAAGATAGTTGATTTCATAATACAAGTAGGGTACATATAGTGGTATAATCAAACAGATTCTTTTTTTCATTATAGCGGGAATGCTACATTGATTTCTCTTGCATTTCACCTGGTGGACCAGGTGTATTGGGTTCTGTTATTCACTCAGGTGATCAACTTCCTCAGCTGTTATGGTGTGATACCTAGCTGGAACATAACCACAGAGTACATGCTGAACTCCACAAGCAGAGTTGTAATATAAACTTTCTAATTTCTTAGAAAATTCACTGTCAGAAGTGGGATTTGAACCCACGCCTCCATATGGAGACCAGAACACCCAAGTCAGCGGGAAGGATTCTTTCCTTGAGTCTGGCGCCTTAGACCGCTCCAAACCTGACACTGGGCACGACTGACTTCTAATTGCTTTGAAATGAAAGTTGATTTCATAATACAAGTAGGGTTCATATAGTGGTTTCATCAAAGAAAAAGCTTTTGCTAAGTGAGCAGATTTAAACAAAGATTTTGCCTGGGTTAGCTGGTTCACTAGTTAGAATAGTATGAATGGTAGCAAGTTATCTGTCTGATTTTTTCTTTCTAAAGGACTGTCAGAAGTGGGATTTGAACCCACGCCTCCAACTGGAGACCAGAAGACCCTACTAACCAGGAAGGAATTAACACTTGAGTCTGGCGCCTTAGACCACTCGGCCATCCTGACATGCATTCCTCCCGACTCTTCTAATTTCTTTGAAAAGATAGTTGATTTCATAATACAAGTAGGGTACATATAGTGGTATAATCAAACAGATTCTTTTTTTCATTATAGCGGGAATGCTACATTGATTTCTCTTGCACTTCACCTGGTGGACCAGGTGTATTGGGTTCTGTTATTCACTCAGGTGATCAACTTCCTCAGCTGTTATGGTGTGATACCTAGCTGGAACATAACCACAGAGTACATGCTGAACTCCACAAGCAGAGTTGTAATATAAACTTTCTAATTTCTTAGAAAATTCACTGTCAGAAGTGGGATTTGAACCCACGCCTCCATATGGAGACCAGAACACCCAAGTCAGCGGGAAGGATTCTTTCCTTGAGTCTGGCGCCTTAGACCGCTCGGCCAATCCTGACTCTGGGACCAAGACTCTTTTAATGGCTTTGAAATGAAAGTTGATTTCATAATACAAGCAGGGTTCATATAGTGGTTTCATCAAAGAAAAAGCTTTTGCTAAGTGAGCAGATTTAAACAAAGATTTTGCCTGGGTTAGCTGGTTCACTAGTTAGAATAGTATGAATGGTAGCAAGTTATCTGTCTGATTTTTTCTTTCTAAAGGACTGTCAGAAGTGGGATTTGAACCCACGCCTCCAACTGGAGACCAGAAGACCCTACTAACCAGGAAGGAATTAACACTTGAGTCTGGCGCCTTAGACCACTCGGCCATCCTGACATGCATTCCTCCCGACTCTTCTAATTTCTTTGAAAAGATAGTTGATTTCATAATACAAGTAGGGTACATATAGTGGTATAATCAAACAGATTCTTTTTTTCATTATAGCGGGAATGCTACATTGATTTCTCTTGCATTTCACCTGGTGGACCAGGTGTATTGGGTTCTGTTATTCACTCAGGTGATCAACTTCCTCAGCTGTTATGGTGTGATACCTAGCTGGAACATAACCACAGAGTACATGCTGAACTCCACAAGCAGAGTTGTAATATAAACTTTCTAATTTCTTAGAAAATTCACTGTCAGAAGTGGGATTTGAACCCACGCCTCCATATGGAGACCAGAACACCCAAGTCAGCGGGAAGGATTCTTTCCTTGAGTCTGGCGCCTTAGACCGCTCCAAACCTGACACTGGGCACGACTGACTTCTAATTGCTTTGAAATGAAAGTTTATTTCATAATACAAGCAGGGTTCATATAGTGGTTTCATCAAAGAAAAAGCTTTTGCTAAGTGAGCAGATTTAAACAAAGATTTTGCCTGGGTTAGCTGGTTCACTAGTTAGAATAGTATGAATGGTAGCAAGTTATCTGTCTGATTTTTTCTTTCTAAAGGACTGTCAGAAGTGGGATTTGAACCCACGCCTCCAACTGGAGACCAGAAAACCCTACTAACCAGGAAGGAATTAACACTTGAGTCTGGCGCCTTAGACCACTCGGCCATCCTGACATGCATTCCTCCCGACTCTTCTAATTTCTTTGAAAAGATAGTGATTTCATAATACAAGTAGGGTACATATAGTGGTATAATCAAACAGATTCTTTTTTTCATTATAGCGGGAATGCTACATTGATTTCTCTTGCACTTCACCTGGTGGACCAGGTGTATTGGGTTCTGTTATTCACTCAGGTGATCAACTTCCTCAGCTGTTATGGTGTGATACCTAGCTGGAACATAACCACAGAGTACATGCTGAACTCCACAAGCAGAGTTGTAATATAAACTTTCTAATTTCTTAGAAAATTCACTGTCAGAAGTGGGATTTGAACCCACGCCTCCATATGGAGACCAGAACACCCAAGTCAGCGGGAAGGATTCTTTCCTTGAGTCTGGCGCCTTAGGACCGCTCCAAACCTGACACTGGGCACGACTGACTTCTAATTGCTTTGAAATGAAAGTTGATTTCATAATACAAGCAGGGTTCATATAGTGGTTTCATCAAAGAAAAAGCTTTTGCTAAGTGAGCAGATTTAAACAAAGATTTTGCCTGGGTTAGCTGGTTCACTAGTTAGAATAGTATGAATGGTAGCAAGTTATCTGTCTGATTTTTTCTTTCTAAAGGACTGTCAGAAGTGGGATTTGAACCCACGCCTCCAACTGGAGACCAGAAGACCCTACTAACCAGGAAGGAATTAACACTTGAGTCTGGCGCCTTAGACCACTCGGCCATCCTGACATGCATTCCTCCCGACTCTTCTAATTTCTTTGAAAAGATAGTTGATTTCATAATACAAGTAGGGTACATATAGTGGTATAATCAAACAGATTCTTTTTTTCATTATAGCGGGAATGCTACATTGATTTCTCTTGCACTTCACCTGGTGGACCAGGTGTATTGGGTTCTGTTATTCACTCAGGTGATCAACTTCCTCAGCTGTTATGGTGTGATACCTAGCTGGAACATAACCACAGAGTACATGCTGAACTCCACAAGCAGAGTTGTAATATAAACTTTCTAATTTCTTAGAAAATTCACTGTCAGAAGTGGGATTTGAACCCACGCCTCCATATGGAGACCAGAACACCCAAGTCAGCGGGAAGGATTCTTTCCTTGAGTCTGGCGCCTTAGGACCGCTCCAAACCTGACACTGGGCACGACTGACTTCTAATTGCTTTGAAATGAAAGTTGATTTCATAATACAAGCAGGGTTCATATAGTGGTTTCATCAAAGAAAAAGCTTTTGCTAAGTGAGCAGATTTAAACAAAGATTTTGCCTGGGTTAGCTGGTTCACTAGTTAGAATAGTATGAATGGTAGCAAGTTATCTGTCTGATTTTTTCTTTCTAAAGGACTGTCAGAAGTGGGATTTGAACCCACGCCTCCAACTGGAGACCAGAAGACCCTACTAACCAGGAAGGAATTAACACTTGAGTCTGGCGCCTTAGACCACTCGGCCATCCTGACATGCATTCCTCCCGACTCTTCTAATTTCTTTGAAAAGATAGTTGATTTCATAATACAAGTAGGGTACATATAGTGGTATAATCAAACAGATTCTTTTTTTCATTATAGCGGGAATGCTACATTGATTTCTCTTGCACTTCACCTGGTGGACCAGGTGTATTGGGTTCTGTTATTCACTCAGGTGATCAACTTCCTCAGCTGTTATGGTGTGATACCTAGCTGGAACATAACCACAGAGTACATGCTGAACTCCACAAGCAGAGTTGTAATATAAACTTTCTAATTTCTTAGAAAATTCACTGTCAGAAGTGGGATTTGAACCCACGCCTCCATATGGAGACCAGAACACCCAAGTCAGCGGGAAGGATTCTTTCCTTGAGTCTGGCGCCTTGGACCGCTCCAAACCTGACACTGGGCACGACTGACTTCTAATTGCTTTGAAATGAAAGTTGATTTCATAATACAAGCAGGGTTCATATAGTGGTTTCATCAAAGAAAAAGCTTTTGCTAAGTGAGCAGATTTAAACAAAGATTTTGCCTGGGTTAGCTGGTTCACTAGTTAGAATAGTATGAATGGTAGCAAGTTATCTGTCTGATTTTTTCTTTCTAAAGGACTGTCAGAAGTGGGATTTGAACCCACGCCTCCAACTGGAGACCAGAAGACCCTACTAACCAGGAAGGAATTAACACTTGAGTCTGGCGCCTTAGACCACTCGGCCATCCTGACATGCATTCCTCCCGACTCTTCTAATTTCTTTGAAAAGATAGTTGATTTCATAATACAAGTAGGGTACATATAGTGGTATAATCAAACAGATTCTTTTTTTCATTATAGCGGGAATGCTACATTGATTTCTCTTGCACTTCACCTGGTGGACCAGGTGTATTGGGTTCTGTTATTCACTCAGGTGATCAACTTCCTCAGCTGTTATGGTGTGATACCTAGCTGGAACATAACCACAGAGTACATGCTGAACTCCACAAGCAGAGTTGTAATATAAACTTTCTAATTTCTTAGAAAATTCACTGTCAGAAGTGGGATTTGAACCCACGCCTCCATATGGAGACCAGAACACCCAAGTCAGCGGGAAGGATTCTTTCCTTGAGTCTGGCGCCTTAGGACCGCTCCAAACCTGACACTGGGCACGACTGACTTCTAATTGCTTTGAAATGAAAGTTGATTTCATAATACAAGCAGGGTTCATATAGTGGTTTCATCAAAGAAAAAGCTTTTGCTAAGTGAGCAGATTTAAACAAAGATTTTGCCTGGGTTAGCTGGTTCACTAGTTAGAATAGTATGAATGGTAGCAAGTTATCTGTCTGATTTTTTCTTTCTAAAGGACTGTCAGAAGTGGGATTTGAACCCACGCCTCCAACTGGAGACCAGAAGACCCTACTAACCAGGAAGGAATTAACACTTGAGTCTGGCGCCTTAGACCACTCGGCCATCCTGACATGCATTCCTCCCGACTCTTCTAATTTCTTTGAAAAGATAGTTGATTTCATAATACAAGTAGGGTACATATAGTGGTATAATCAAACAGATTCTTTTTTTCATTATAGCGGGAATGCTACATTGATTTCTCTTGCACTTCACCTGGTGGACCAGGTGTATTGGGTTCTGTTATTCACTCAGGTGATCAACTTCCTCAGCTGTTATGGTGTGATACCTAGCTGGAACATAACCACAGAGTACATGCTGAACTCCACAAGCAGAGTTGTAATATAAACTTTCTAATTTCTTAGAAAATTCACTGTCAGAAGTGGGATTTGAACCCACGCCTCCATATGGAGACCAGAACACCCAAGTCAGCGGGAAGGATTCTTTCCTTGAGTCTGGCGCCTTAGACCGCTCCAATCCTGACTCTGGGACCAAGACTCTTTAATGGCTTTGAAATGAAAGTTGATTCATAATACAAGCAGGGTTCATATAGTGGTTTCATCAAAGAAAAAGCTTTTGCTAAGTGAGCAGATTTAAACAAAGATTTTGCCTGGGTTAGCTGGTTCACTAGTTAGAATAGTATGAATGGTAGCAAGTTATCTGTCTGATTTTTTCTTTCTAAAGGACTGTCAGAAGTGGGATTTGAACCCACGCCTCCAACTGGAGACCAGAAAACCCTACTAACCAGGAAGGAATTAACACTTGAGTCTGGCGCCTTAGACCACTCGGCCATCCTGACATGCATTCCTCCCGACTCTTCTAATTTCTTTGAAAAGATAGTTGATTTCATAATACAAGTAGGGTACATATAGTGGTATAATCAAACAGATTCTTTTTTTCATTATAGCGGGAATGCTACATTGATTTCTCTTGCACTTCACCTGGTGGACCAGGTGTATTGGGTTCTGTTATTCACTCAGGTGATCAACTTCCTCAGCTGTTATGGTGTGATACCTAGCTGGAACATAACCACAGAGTACATGCTGAACTCCACAAGCAGAGTTGTAATATAAACTTTCTAATTTCTTAGAAAATTCACTGTCAGAAGTGGGATTTGAACCCACGCCTCCATATGGAGACCAGAACACCCAAGTCAGCGGGAAGGATTCTTTCCTTGAGTCTGGCGCCTTGGACCGCTCCAAACCTGACACTGGGCACGACTGACTTCTAATTGCTTTGAAATGAAAGTTGATTTCATAATACAAGCAGGGTTCATATAGTGGTTTCATCAAAGAAAAAGCTTTTGCTAAGTGAGCAGATTTAAACAAAGATTTTGCCTGGGTTAGCTGGTTCACTAGTTAGAATAGTATGAATGGTAGCAAGTTATCTGGCTGATTTTTTCTTTCTAAAGGACTGTCAGAAGTGGGATTTGAACCCACGCCTCCAACTGGAGACCAGAAGACCCTACTAACCAGGAAGGAATTAACACTTGAGTCTGGCGCCTTAGACCACTCGGCCATCCTGACATGCATTCCTCCCGACTCTTCTAATTTCTTTGAAAAGATAGTTGATTTCATAATACAAGTAGGGTACATATAGTGGTATAATCAAACAGATTCTTTTTTTCATTATAGCGGGAATGCTACATTGATTTCTCTTGCATTTCACCTGGTGGACCAGGTGTATTGGGTTCTGTTATTCACTCAGGTGATCAACTTCCTCAGCTGTTATGGTGTGATACCTAGCTGGAACATAACCACAGAGTACATGCTGAACTCCACAAGCAGAGTTGTAATATAAACTTTCTAATTTCTTAGAAAATTCACTGTCAGAAGTGGGATTTGAACCCACGCCTCCATATGGAGACCAGAACACCCAAGTCAGCGGGAAGGATTCTTTCCTTGAGTCTGGCGCCTTGGACCGCTCCAAACCTGACACTGGGCACGACTGACTTCTAATTGCTTTGAAATGAAAGTTGATTTCATAATACAAGCAGGGTTCATATAGTGGTTTCATCAAAGAAAAAGCTTTTGCTAAGTGAGCAGATTTAAACAAAGATTTTGCCTGGGTTAGCTGGTTCACTAGTTAGAATAGTATGAATGGTAGCAAGTTATCTGTCTGATTTTTTCTTTCTAAAGGACTGTCAGAAGTGGGATTTGAACCCACGCCTCCAACTGGAGACCAGAAGACCCTACTAACCAGGAAGGAATTAACACTTGAGTCTGGCGCCTTAGACCACTCGGCCATCCTGACATGCATTCCTCCCGACTCTTCTAATTTCTTTGAAAAGATAGTTGATTTCATAATACAAGTAGGGTACATATAGTGGTATAATCAAACAGATTCTTTTTTTCATTATAGCGGGAATGCTACATTGATTTCTCTTGCACTTCACCTGGTGGACCAGGTGTATTGGGTTCTGTTATTCACTCAGGTGATCAACTTCCTCAGCTGTTATGGTGTGATACCTAGCTGGAACATAACCACAGAGTACATGCTGAACTCCACAAGCAGAGTTGTAATATAAACTTTCTAATTTCTTAGAAAATTCACTGTCAGAAGTGGGATTTGAACCCACGCCTCCATATGGAGACCAGAACACCCAAGTCAGCGGGAAGGATTCTTTCCTTGAGTCTGGCGCCTTAGACCGCTCGGCCAATCCTGACTCTGGGACCAAGACTACTTCTAATGGCTTTGAAATGAAAGTTTATTTCATAATACAAGCAGGGTTCATATAGTGGTTTCATCAAAGAAAAAGCTTTTGCTAAGTGAGCAGATTTAAACAAAGATTTTGCCTGGGTTCACTAGTTAGAATAGTAGCAAGTTATCTGTCTGATTTTTTCTTTCTAAAGGATTGTCAGAAGTGGGATTTGAACCCACGCCTCCATATGGAGACCAGAACACCCAAGTCAGCGGGAAGGATTCTTTCCTTGAGTCTGGCGCCTTAGACCGCTCGGCCATCCTGACTCTGGGACTATGACTCTTTTAATGGCTTTGAAATGAAAGTTGATTTCATAATACAAGTAGGGTTCATATAGTGGTTTCATCAAAGAAAAAGCTTTTGCTAAGTGAGCAGATTTAAACAAAGATTTTGCCTGGGTTAGCTGGTTCACTAGTTAGAATAGTATGAATGGTAGCAAGTTATCTGTCTGATTTTTTCTTTCTAAAGGACTGTCAGAAGTGGGATTTGAACCCACACCTCCAACTGGAGACCAGAAGACCCTACTAACCAGGAAGGAATTAACACTTGAGTCTGGCGCCTTAGACCACTCGGACATCCTGACATGCATTCCTCCCGACTCTTCTAATTTCTTTGAAAAGAAAGTTGATTTCATAATACAAGTAGGGTACATATAGTGGTATAATCAAACAGATTCTTTTTTTCATTATAGCGGGAATGCTACATTGATTTCTCTTGCACTTCACCTGGTGGACCAGGTGTATTGGGTTCTGTTATTCACTCAGGTGATCAACTTCCTCAGCTGTTATGGTGTGATACCTAGCTGGAACATAACCACAGAGTACATGCTGAACTCCACAAGCAGAGTTGTAATATAAACTTTCTAATTTCTTAGAAAATTCACTGTCAGAAGTGGGATTTGAACCCACGCCTCCATATGGAGACCAGAACACCCAAGTCAGCGGGAAGGATTCTTTCCTTGAGTCTGGCGCCTTTAGACCGCTCGGCCATCCTGACTCTGGGACTCAGACTCTTTTAATGGCTTTGAAATGAAAGTTGATTTCATAATACAAGTAGGGTTCATATAGTGGTTTCATCAAAGAAAAAGCTTTTGCTAAGTGAGCAGATTTAAACAAAGATTTTGCCTGGGTTAGCTGGTTCACTAGTTAGAATAGTATGAATGGTAGCAAGTTATCTGTCTGATTTTTTCTTTCTAAAGGACTGTCAGAAGTGGGATTTGAACCCACGCCTCCAACTGGAGACCAGAAGACCCTACTAACCAGGAAGGAATTAACACTTGAGTCTGGCGCCTTAGACCACTCGGCCATCCTGACATGCATTCCTCCCGACTCTTCTAATTTCTTTGAAAAGAAAGTTGATTTCATAATACAAGTAGGGTACATATAGTGGTATAATCAAACAGATTCTTTTTTTCATTATAGCGGGAATGCTACATTGATTTCTCTTGCACTTCACCTGGTGGACCAGGTGTATTGGGTTCTGTTATTCACTCAGGTGATCAACTTCCTCAGCTGTTATGGTGTGATACCTAGCTGGAACATAACCACAGAGTACATGCTGAACTCCACAAGCAGAGTTGTAATATAAACTTTCTAATTTCTTAGAAAATTCACTGTCAGAAGTGGGATTTGAACCCACGCCTCCATATGGAGACCAGAACACCCAAGTCAGCGGGAAGGATTCTTTCCTTGAGTCTGGCGCCTTAGACCGCTCGGCCATCCTGACTCTGGGACTATGACTCTTTAATGGCTTTGAAATGAAAGTTTATTTCATAATACAAGCAGGGTTCATATAGTGGTTTCATCAAAGAAAAAGCTTTTGCTAAGTGAGCAGATTTAAACAAAGATTTTGCCTGGGTTAGCTGGTTCACTAGTTAGAATAGTATGAATGGTAGCAAGTTATCTGTCTGATTTTTTCTTTCTAAAGGACTGTCAGAAGTGGGATTTGAATCCACGCCTCCAACTGGAGACCAGAAGACCCTACTAACCAGGAAGGAATTAACACTTGAGTCTGGCGCCTTAGACCACTCGGCCATCCTGACATGCATTCCTACAGACTCTTCTAATTTCTTTGAAAAGAAAGTTGATTTCATAATACAAGTAGGGTACATATAGTGGTATAATCAAACAGATTCTTTTTTTCATTATAGCGGGAATGCTACATTGATTTCTCTTGCACTTCACCTGGTGGACCAGGTGTATTGGGTTCTGTTATTCACTCAGGTGATCAACTTCCTCAGCTGTTATGGTGTGATACCTAGCTGGAACATACCGACAGAGTAAATGCTGAACTCCACAAGCAGAGTTGTAATATAAACTTTCTAATTTCTTAGAAAATTCACTGTCAGAAGTGGGATTTGAACCCACGCCTCCATATGGAGACCAGAACACCCAAGTCAGCGGGAAGGATTCTTTCCTTGAGTCTGGCGCCTTAGACCGCTCAAAACCTGACACTGGGCACGACTGACTCTTCTAATTGCTTTGAAATGAAAGTTGATTTCATAATACAAGTAGGGTTCATATAGTGGTTTCATCAAAGAAAAAGCTTTTGCTAAGTGAGCAGATTTAAACAAAGATTTTGCCTGGGTTAGCTGGTTCACTAGTTAGAATAGTATGAATGGTAGCAAGTTATCTGTCTGATTTTTTCTTTCTAAAGGACTGTCAGAAGTGGGATTTGAACCCACGCCTCCAACTGGAGACCAGAAGACCCTACTAACCAGGAAGGAATTAACACTTGAGTCTGGCGCCTTAGACCACTCGGACATCCTGACATGCATTCCTCCTGACTCTTCTAATTTCTTTGAAAAGAAAGTTGATTTCATAATACAAGTAGGGTACATATAGTGGTATAATCAAACATTCTTTTTTTCATTATAGCAGGAATGCTACATTGATTTCTCTTGCACTTCACCTGGTGGACCAGGTGTATTGGGTTCTGTCATTCACTCAGTTGATCAACTTCCTCAGCTGTTATGGTGTGATACCTAGCTGGAACATAACCACAGAGTACATCCTGAACTCCACAAGCAGAGTTGTAATATAAACTTTCTAATTTCTTAGAAAATTCACTGTCAGAAGTGGGATTTGAACCCACGCCTCCATATGGAGACCAGAACACCCAAGTCAGCGGGAAGGATTCTTTCCTTGAGTCTGGCGCCTTGGACCGCTCCAAACCTGACACTGGGCACGACTGACTTCTAATTGCTTTGAAATGAAAGTTGATTTCATAATACAAGTAGGGTTCATATAGTGGTTTCATCAAAGAAAAAGCTTTTGCTAAGTGAGCAGATTTAAACAAAGATTTTGCCTGGGTTCACTAGTTAGAATAGTAGCAAGTTATCTGTCTGATTTTTTCTTTCTAAAGGACTGTCAGAAGTGGGATTTGAACCCACGCCTCCAACTGGAGACCAGAAGACCCTACTAACCAGGAAGGAATTAACACTTGAGTCTGGCGCCTTAGACCACTCGGCCATCCTGACATGCATTTCTCCCGACTCTTCTAATTTCTTTGAAAAGAAAGTTGATTTCATAATACAAGTAGGGTACATATAGTGGTATAATCAAACAGATTCTTTTTTTCATTATAGCGGGAATGCTACATTGATTTCTCTTGCACTTCACCTGGTGGACCAGGTGTATTGGGTTCTGTTATTCACTCAGGTGATCAACTTCCTCAGCTGTTATGGTGTGATACCTAGCTGGAACATAACCACAGAGTACATGCTGAACTCCACAAGCAGAGTTGTAATATAAACTTTCTAATTTCTTAGAAAATTCACTGTCAGAAGTGGGATTTGAACCCACGCCTCCATATGGAGACCAGAACACCCAAGTCAGCGGGAAGGATTCTTTCCTTGAGTCTGGCGCCTTAGACCGCTCGGCCATCCTGACTCTGGGACTATGACTCTTTTAATGGCTTTGAAATGAAAGTTGATTTCATAATACAAGTAGGGTTCATATAGTGGTTTCATCAAAGAAAAAGCTTTTGCTAAGTGAGCAGATTTAAACAAAGATTTTGCCTGGGTTAGCTGGTTCACTAGTTAGAATAGTATGAATGGTAGCAAGTTATCTGGCTGATTTTTTCTTTCTAAAGGACTGTCAGAAGTGGGATTTGAACCCACGCCTCCAACTGGAGACCAGAAGACCCTACTAACCAGGAAGGAATTAACACTTGAGTCTGGCGCCTTAGACCACTCGGCCATCCTGACATGCATTCCTCCCGACTCTTCTAATTTCTTTGAAAAGATAGTTGATTTCATAATACAAGTAGGGTACATATAGTGGTATAATCAAACAGATTCTTTTTTTCATTATAGCGGGAATGCTACATTGATTTCTCTTGCACTTCACCTGGTGGACCAGGTGTATTGGGTTCTGTTATTCACTCAGGTGATCAACTTCCTCAGCTGTTATGGTGTGATACCTAGCTGGAACATAACCACAGAGTACATGCTGAACTCCACAAGCAGAGTTGTAATATAAACTTTCTAATTTCTTAGAAAATTCACTGTCAGAAGTGGGATTTGAACCCACGCCTCCATATGGAGACCAGAACACCCAAGTCAGCGGGAAGGATTCTTTCCTTGAGTCTGGCGCCTTAGACCGTTTATTTCATAATACAAGCAGGGTTCATATAGTGGTTTCATCAAAGAAAAAGCTTTTGCTAAGTGAGCAGATTTAAACAAAGATTTTGCCTGGGTTAGCTGGTTCACTAGTTAGAATAGTATGAATGGTAGCAAGTTATCTGGCTGATTTTTTCTTTCTAAAGGACTGTCAGAAGTGGGATTTGAACCCACGCCTCCAACTGGAGACCAGAAGACCCTACTAACCAGGAAGGAATTAACACTTGAGTCTGGCGCCTTAGACCACTCGGCCATCCTGACATGCATTCCTCCCGACTCTTCTAATTTCTTTGAAAAGATAGTTGATTTCATAATACAAGTAGGGTACATATAGTGGTATAATCAAACAGATTATTTTTTTCATTATAGCGGGAATGCTACATTGATTTCTCTTGCACTTCACCTGGTGGACCAGGTGTATTGGGTTCTGTTATTCACTCAGGTGATCAACTTCCTCAGCTGTTATGGTGTGATACCTAGCTGGAACATAACCACAGAGTACATGCTGAACTCCACAAGCAGAGTTGTAATATAAACTTTCTAATTTCTTAGAAAATTCACTGTCAGAAGTGGGATTTGAACCCACGCCTCCATATGGAGACCAGAACACCCAAGTCAGCGGGAAGGATTCTTTCCTTGAGTCTGGCGCCTTAGACCGTTTATTTCATAATACAAGCAGGGTTCATATAGTGGTTTCATCAAAGAAAAAGCTTTTGCTAAGTGAGCAGATTTAAACAAAGATTTTGCCTGGGTTAGCTGGTTCACTAGTTAGAATAGTATGAATGGTAGCAAGTTATCTGGCTGATTTTTTCTTTCTAAAGGACTGTCAGAAGTGGGATTTGAACCCACGCCTCCAACTGGAGACCAGAAGACCCTACTAACCAGGAAGGAATTAACACTTGAGTCTGGCGCCTTAGACCACTCGGCCATCCTGACATGCATTCCTCCCGACTCTTCTAATTTCTTTGAAAAGATAGTGATTTCATAATACAAGTAGGGTACATATAGTGGTATAATCAAACAGATTCTTTTTTTCATTATAGCGGGAATGCTACATTGATTTCTCTTGCATTTCACCTGGTGGACCAGGTGTATTGGGTTCTGTTATTCACTCAGGTGATCAACTTCCTCAGCTGTTATGGTGTGATACCTAGCTGGAACATAACCACAGAGTACATGCTGAACTCCACAAGCAGAGTTGTAATATAAACTTTCTAATTTCTTAGAAAATTCACTGTCAGAAGTGGGATTTGAACCCACGCCTCCATATGGAGACCAGAACACCCAAGTCAGCGGGAAGGATTCTTTCCTTGAGTCTGGCGCCTTGGACCGCTCCAAACCTGACACTGCAGACTGACTTCTAATTGCTTGAAATGAAAGTTGATTCATAATACAAGCAGGGTTCATATAGTGGTTTCATCAAAGAAAAAGCTTTTGCTAAGTGAGCAGATTTAAACAAAGATTTTGCCTGGGTTAGCTGGTTCACTAGTTAGAATAGTATGAATGGTAGCAAGTTATCTGGCTGATTTTTTCTTTCTAAAGGACTGTCAGAAGTGGGATTTGAACCCACGCCTCCAACTGGAGACCAGAAGACCCTACTAACCAGGAAGGAATTAACACTTGAGTCTGGCGCCTTAGACCACTCGGCCATCCTGACATGCATTCCTCCCGACTCTTCTAATTTCTTTGAAAAGATAGTTGATTTCATAATACAAGTAGGGTACATATAGTGGTATAATCAAACAGATTATTTTTTTCATTATAGCGGGAATGCTACATTGATTTCTCTTGCACTTCACCTGGTGGACCAGGTGTATTGGGTTCTGTTATTCACTCAGGTGATCAACTTCCTCAACTGTTATGGTGTGATACCTAGCTGGAACATAACCACAGAGTACATGCTGAACTCCACAAGCAGAGTTGTAATATAAACTTTCTAATTTCTTAGAAAATTCACTGTCAGAAGTGGGATTTGAACCCACGCCTCCATATGGAGACCAGAACACCCAAGTCAGCGGGAAGGATTCTTTCCTTGAGTCTGGCGCCTTAGACCGCTCGGCCATCCTGACTCTGGGACTATGACTCTTTTAATGGCTTTGAAATGAAAGTTGATTTCATAATACAAGTAGGGTTCATATAGTGGTTTCATCAAAGAAAAAGCTTTTGCTAAGTGAGCAGATTTAAACAAAGATTTTGCCTGGGTTAGCTGGTTCACTAGTTAGAATAGTATGAATGGTAGCAAGTTATCTGTCTGATTTTTTCTTTCTAAAGGACTGTCAGAAGTGGGATTTGAACCCACGCCTCCAACTGGAGACCAGAAGACCCTACTAACCAGGAAGGAATTAACACTTGAGTCTGGCGCCTTAGACCACTCGGCCATCCTGACATGCATTCCTCCCGACTCTTCTAATTTCTTTGAAAAGATAGTTGATTTCATAATACAAGTAGGGTACATATAGTGGTATAATCAAACAGATTCTTTTTTTCATTATAGCGGGAATGCTACATTGATTTCTCTTGCACTTCACCTGGTGGACCAGGTGTATTGGGTTCTGTTATTCACTCAGGTGATCAACTTCCTCAACTGTTATGGTGTGATACCTAGCTGGAACATAACCACAGAGTACATGCTGAACTCCACAAGCAGAGTTGTAATATAAACTTTCTAATTTCTTAGAAAATTCACTGTCAGAAGTGGGATTTGAACCCACGCCTCCATATGGAGACCAGAACACCCAAGTCAGCGGGAAGGATTCTTTCCTTGAGTCTGGCGCCTTAGACCGCTCGGCCATCCTGACTCTGGGACTATGACTCTTTTAATGGCTTTGAAATGAAAGTTGATTTCATAATACAAGCAGGGTTCATATAGTGGTTTCATCAAAGAAAAAGCTTTTGCTAAGTGAGCAGATTTAAACAAAGATTTTGCCTGGGTTCACTAGTTAGAATAGTAGCAAGTTATCTGTCTGATTTTTTCTTTCTAAAGGATTGTCAGAAGTGGGATTTGAACCCACGCCTCCATATGGAGACCAGAACACCCAAGTCAGCGGGAAGGATTCTTTCCTTGAGTCTGGCGCCTTAGACCGCTCGGCCATCCTGACTCTGGGACTATGACTCTTTTAATGGCTTTGAAATGAAAGTTGATTTCATAATACAAGTAGGGTTCATATAGTGGTTTCATCAAAGAAAAAGCTTTTGCTAAGTGAGCAGATTTAAACAAAGATTTTGCCTGGGTTCACTAGTTAGAATGGTAGCAAGTTATCTGTCTGATTTTTTCTTTCTAAAGGATTGTCAGAAGTGGGATTTGAACCCACGCCTCCATATGGAGACCAGAACACCCAAGTCAGCGGGAAGGATTCTTTCCTTGAGTCTGGCGCCTTAGACCGCTCGGCCATCCTGACTCTGGGACTATGACTCTTTTAATGGCTTTGAAATGAAAGTTTATTTCATAATACAAGCAGGGTTCATATAGTGGTTTCATCAAAGAAAAAGCTTTTGCTAAGTGAGCAGATTTAAACAAAGATTTTGCCTGGGTTCACTAGTTAGAATAGTAGCAAGTTATCTGTCTGATTTTTTCTTTCTAAAGGACTGTCAGAAGTGGGATTTGAACCCACGCCTCCATATGGAGACCAGAAGACCCTACTAACCAGGAAGGAATTAACACTTGAGTCTGGCGCCTTAGACCACTCGGCCATCCTGACATGCATTCCTACAGACTCTTCTAATTTCTTTGAAAAGAAAGTTGATTTCATAATACAAGTAGGGTACATATAGTGGTATAATCAAACAGATTCTTTTTTTCATTATAGCGGGAATGCTACATTGATTTCTCTTGCACTTCACCTGGTGGACCAGGTGTATTGGGTTCTGTTATTCACTCAGGTGATCAACTTCCTCAGCTGTTATGGTGTGATACCTAGCTGGAACATACCGACAGAGTAAATGCTGAACTCCACAAGCAGAGTTGTAATATAAACAAACTAATTTCTTAGAAAATTCACTGTCAGAAGTGGGATTTGAACCCACGCCTCCATATGGAGACCAGAACACCCAAGTCAGCGGGAAGGATTCTTTCCTTGAGTCTGGCGCCTTAGACCGCTCAAAACCTGACACTGGGCACGACTGACTCTTCTAATTGCTTTGAAATGAAAGTTGATTTCATAATACAAGTAGGGTTCATAGTGGTTTCATCAAAGAAAAAGCTTTTGCTAAGTGAGCAGATTTAAACAAAGATTTTGCCTGGGTTAGCTGGTTCACTAGTTAGAATAGTATGAATGGTAGCAAGTTATCTGTCTGATTTTTTCTTTCTAAAGGACTGTCAGAAGTGGGATTTGAACCCACGCCTCCAACTGGAGACCAGAAGACCCTACTAACCAGGAAGGAATTAACACTTGAGTCTGGCGCCTTAGACCACTCGGACATCCTGACATGCATTCCTCCCGACTCTTCTAATTTCTTTGAAAAGAAAGTTGATTTCATAATACAAGTAGGGTACATATAGTGGTATAATCAAACAGATTCTTTTTTTCATTATAGCAGGAATGCTACATTGATTTCTCTTGCACTTCACCTGGTGGACCAGGTGTATTGGGTTCTGTCATTCACTCAGTTGATCAACTTCCTCAGCTGTTATGGTGTGATACCTAGCTGGAACATAACCACAGAGTACATGCTGAACTCCACAAGCAGAGTTGTAATATAAACTTTCTAATTTCTTAGAAAATTCACTGTCAGAAGTGGGATTTGAACCCACGCCTCCATATGGAGACCAGAACACCCAAGTCAGCGGGAAGGATTCTTTCCTTGAGTCTGGCGCCTTGGACCGCTCCAAACCTGACACTGGGCACGACTGACTTCTAATTGCTTTGAAATGAAAGTTGATTTCATAATACAAGTAGGGTTCATATAGTGGTTTCATCAAAGAAAAAGCTTTTGCTAAGTGAGCAGATTTAAACAAAGATTTTGCCTGGGTTCACTAGTTAGAATAGTAGCAAGTTATCTGTCTGATTTTTTCTTTCTAAAGGACTGTCAGAAGTGGGATTTGAACCCACGCCTCCAACTGGAGACCAGAAGACCCTACTAACCAGGAAGGAATTAACACTTGAGTCTGGCGCCTTAGACCACTCGGCCATCCTGACATGCATTTCTCCCGACTCTTCTAATTTCTTTGAAAAGAAAGTTGATTTCATAATACAAGTAGGGTACATTTAGTGGTATAATCAAACAGATTCTTTTTTTCATTATAGCGGGAATGCTACATTGATTTCTCTTGCACTTCACCTGGTGGACCAGGTGTATTGGGTTCTGTTATTCACTCAGGTGATCAACTTCCTCAGCTGTTATGGTGTGATACCTAGCTGGAACATAACCACAGAGTACATGCTGAACTCCACAAGCAGAGTTGTAATATAAACTTTCTAATTTCTTAGAAAATTCACTGTCAGAAGTGGGATTTGAACCCACGCCTCCATATGGAGACCAGAACACCCAAGTCAGCGGGAAGGATTCTTTCCTTGAGTCTGGCGCCTTAGACCGTTTATTTCATAATACAAGCAGGGTTCATATAGTGGTTTCATCAAAGAAAAAGCTTTTGCTAAGTGAGCAGATTTAAACAAAGATTTTGCCTGGGTTAGCTGGTTCACTAGTTAGAATAGTATGAATGGTAGCAAGTTATCTGGCTGATTTTTTCTTTCTAAAGGACTGTCAGAAGTGGGATTTGAACCCACGCCTCCAACTGGAGACCAGAAGACCCTACTAACCAGGAAGGAATTAACACTTGAGTCTGGCGCCTTAGACCACTCGGCCATCCTGACATGCATTCCTCCCGACTCTTCTAATTTCTTTGAAAAGATAGTTGATTTCATAATACAAGTAGGGTACATAAAGTGGTATAATCAAACAGATTCTTTTTTTCATTATAGCGGGAATGCTACATTGATTTCTCTTGCACTTCACCTGGTGGACCAGGTGTATTGGGTTCTGTTATTCACTCAGGTGATCAACTTCCTCAGCTGTTATGGTGTGATACCTAGCTGGAACATAACCACAGAGTACATGCTGAACTCCACAAGCAGAGTTGTAATATAAACTTTCTAATTTCTTAGAAAATTCACTGTCAGAAGTGGGATTTGAACCCACGCCTCCATATGGAGACCAGAACACCCAAGTCAGCGGGAAGGATTCTTTCCTTGAGTCTGGCGCCTTAGACCGTTTATTTCATAATACAAGCAGGGTTCATATAGTGGTTTCATCAAAGAAAAAGCTTTTGCTAAGTGAGCAGATTTAAACAAAGATTTTGCCTGGGTTAGCTGGTTCACTAGTTAGAATAGTATGAATGGTAGCAAGTTATCTGTCTGATTTTTTCTTTCTAAAGGACTGTCAGAAGTGGGATTTGAACCCACGCCTCCAACTGGAGACCAGAAGACCCTACTAACCAGGAAGGAATTAACACTTGAGTCTGGCGCCTTAGACCACTCGGCCATCCTGACATACATTCCTCCCGACTCTTCTAATTACTTTGAAAAGAAAGTTGATTTCATAATACAAGTAGGGTACATATAGTGGTATAATCAAACAGATTATTTTTTTCATTATAGCGGGAATGCTACATTGATTTCTCTTGCACTTCACCTGGTGGACCAGGTGTATTGGGTTCTGTTATTCACTCAGGTGATCAACTTCCTCAGCTGTTATGGTGTGATACCTAGCTGGAACATAACCACAGAGTACATGCTGAACTCCACAAGCAGAGTTGTAATATAAACTTTCTAATTTCTTAGAAAATTCACTGTCAGAAGTGGGATTTGAACCCACGCCTCCATATGGAGACCAGAACACCCAAGTCAGCGGGAAGGATTCTTTCCTTGAGTCTGGCGCCTTAGACCGTTTATTTCATAATACAAGCAGGGTTCATATAGTGGTTTCATCAAAGAAAAAGCTTTTGCTAAGTGAGCAGATTTAAACAAAGATTTTGCCTGGGTTAGCTGGTTCACTAGTTAGAATAGTATGAATGGTAGCAAGTTATCTGGCTGATTTTTTCTTTCTAAAGGACTGTCAGAAGTGGGATTTGAACCCACGCCTCCAACTGGAGACCAGAAGACCCTACTAACCAGGAAGGAATTAACACTTGAGTCTGGCGCCTTAGACCACTCGGCCATCCTGACATACATTCCTCCCGACTCTTCTAATTTCTTTGAAAAGATAGTTGATTTCATAATACAAGTAGGGTACATATAGTGGTATAATCAAACAGATTCTTTTTTTCATTATAGCGGGAATGCTACATTGATTTCTCTTGCACTTCACCTGGTGGACCAGGTGTATTGGGTTCTGTTATTCACTCAGGTGATCAACTTCCTCAACTGTTATGGTGTGATACCTAGCTGGAACATAACCACAGAGTACATGCTGAACTCCACAAGCAGAGTTGTAATATAAACTTTCTAATTTCTTAGAAAATTCACTGTCAGAAGTGGGATTTGAACCCACGCCTCCATATGGAGACCAGAACACCCAAGTCAGCGGGAAGGATTCTTTCCTTGAGTCTGGCGCCTTGGACCGCTCCAAACCTGACACTGGGCACGACTGACTTCTAATTGCTTTGAAATGAAAGTTGATTTCATAATACAAGCAGGGTTCATATAGTGGTTTCATCAAAGAAAAAGCTTTTGCTAAGTGAGCAGATTTAAACAAAGATTTTGCCTGGGTTAGCTGGTTCACTAGTTAGAATAGTATGAATGGTAGCAAGTTATCTGGCTGATTTTTTCTTTCTAAAGGACTGTCAGAAGTGGGATTTGAACCCACGCCTCCAACTGGAGACCAGAAGACCCTACTAACCAGGAAGGAATTAACACTTGAGTCTGGCGCCTTAGACCACTCGGCCATCCTGACATGCATTCCTCCCGACTCTTCTAATTTCTTTGAAAAGATAGTTGATTTCATAATACAAGTAGGGTACATATAGTGGTATAATCAAACAGATTCTTTTTTTCATTATAGCGGGAATGCTACATTGATTTCTCTTGCACTTCACCTGGTGGACCAGGTGTATTGGGTTCTGTTATTCACTCAGGTGATCAACTTCCTCAACTGTTATGGTGTGATACCTAGCTGGAACATAACCACAGAGTACATGCTGAACTCCACAAGCAGAGTTGTAATATAAACTTTCTAATTTCTTAGAAAATTCACTGTCAGAAGTGGGATTTGAACCCACGCCTCCATATGGAGACCAGAACACCCAAGTCAGCGGGAAGGATTCTTTCCTTGAGTCTGGCGCCTTGGACCGCTCCAAACCTGACACTGGGCACGACTGACTTCTAATTGCTTTGAAATGAAAGTTGATTTCATAATACAAGCAGGGTTCATATAGTGGTTTCATCAAAGAAAAAGCTTTTGCTAAGTGAGCAGATTTAAACAAAGATTTTGCCTGGGTTAGCTGGTTCACTAGTTAGAATAGTATGAATGGTAGCAAGTTATCTGTCTGATTTTTTCTTTCTAAAGGACTGTCAGAAGTGGGATTTGAACCCACGCCTCCAACTGGAGACCAGAAGACCCTACTAACCAGGAAGGAATTAACACTTGAGTCTGGCGCCTTAGACCACTCGGCCATCCTGACATGCATTCCTCCCGACTCTTCTAATTTCTTTGAAAAGATAGTTGATTTCATAATACAAGTAGGGTACATATAGTGGTATAATCAAACAGATTCTTTTTTTCATTATAGCGGGAATGCTACATTGATTTCTCTTGCACTTCACCTGGTGGACCAGGTGTATTGGGTTCTGTTATTCACTCAGGTGATCAACTTCCTCAGCTGTTATGGTGTGATACCTAGCTGGAACATAACCACAGAGTACATGCTGAACTCCACAAGCAGAGTTGTAATATAAACTTTCTAATTTCTTAGAAAATTCACTGTCAGAAGTGGGATTTGAACCCACGCCTCCATATGGAGACCAGAACACCCAAGTCAGCGGGAAGGATTCTTTCCTTGAGTCTGGCGCCTTAGACCGCTCGGCCATCCTGACTCTGGGACCAAGACTCTTTTAATGGCTTTGAAATGAAAGTTTATTTCATAATACAAGCAGGGTTCATATAGTGGTTTCATCAAAGAAAAAGCTTTTGCTAAGTGAGCAGATTTAAACAAAGATTTTGCCTGGGTTCACTAGTTAGAATAGTAGCAAGTTATCTGTCTGATTTTTTCTTTCTAAAGGACTGTCAGAAGTGGGATTTGAACCCACGCCTCCATATGGAGACCAGAACACCCAAGTCAGCGGGAAGGATTCTTTCCTTGAGTCTGGCGCCTTAGACCGCTCGGCCATCCTGACTCTGGGACTATGACTCTTTTAATGGCTTTGAAATGAAAGTTGATTTCATAATACAAGTAGGGTTCATATAGTGGTTTCATCAAAGAAAAAGCTTTTGCTAAGTGAGCAGATTTAAACAAAGATTTTGCCTGGGTTAGCTGGTTCACTAGTTAGAATAGTATGAATGGTAGCAAGTTATCTGTCTGATTTTTTCTTTCTAAAGGACTGTCAGAAGTGGGATTTGAACCCACACCTCCAACTGGAGACCAGAAGACCCTACTAACCAGGAAGGAATTAACACTTGAGTCTGGCGCCTTAGACCACTCGGCCATCCTGACATGCATTCCTCCCGACTCTTCTAATTTCTTTGAAAAGATAGTTGATTTCATAATACAAGTAGGGTACATATAGTGGTATAATCAAACAGATTCTTTTTTTCATTATAGCGGGAATGCTACATTGATTTCTCTTGCACTTCACCTGGTGGACCAGGTGTATTGGGTTCTGTTATTCACTCAGGTGATCAACTTCCTCAACTGTTATGGTGTGATACCTAGCTGGAACATAACCACAGAGTACATGCTGAACTCCACAAGCAGAGTTGTAATATAAACTTTCTAATTTCTTAGAAAATTCACTGTCAGAAGTGGGATTTGAACCCACGCCTCCATATGGAGACCAGAACACCCAAGTCAGCGGGAAGGATTCTTTCCTTGAGTCCGGCGTTTTAGACCGCTCGGCCATCCTGACTCTGGGACTAAGACTCTTTTAATGGCTTTGAAATGAAAGTTGATTTCATAATACAAGTAGGGTTCATATAGTGGTTTCATCAAAGAAAAAGCTTTTGCTAAGTGAGCAGATTTAAACAAAGATTTTGCCTGGGTTAGCTGGTTCACTAGTTAGAATAGTATGAATGGTAGCAAGTTATCTGTCTGATTTTTTCTTTCTAAAGGACTGTCAGAAGTGGGATTTGAACCCACGCCTCCAACTGGAGACCAGAAGACCCTACTAACCAGGAAGGAATTAACACTTGAGTCTGGCGCCTTAGACCACTCGGCCATCCTGACATGCAGTCCTACCGACTCTTCTAATTACTTTGAAAAGAAAGTTGATTTCATAATACAAGTAGGGTACATATAGTGGTATAATCAAACAGATTCTTTTTTTCATTATAGCGGGAATGCTACATTGATTTCTCTTGCACTTCACCTGGTGGACCAGGTGTATTGGGTTCTGTTATTCACTCAGGTGATCAACTTCCTCAGCTGTTATGGTGTGATACCTAGCTGGAACATAACCACAGAGTACATGCTGAACTCCACAAGCAGAGTTGTAATATAAACTTTCTAATTTCTTAGAAAATTCACTGTCAGAAGTGGGATTTGAACCCACGCCTCCATATGGAGACCAGAACACCCAAGTCAGCGGGAAGGATTCTTTCCTTGAGTCTGGCGCCTTAGACCGCTCGGCCATCCTGACTCTGGGACTATGACTCTTTTAATGGCTTTGAAATGAAAGTTTATTTCATAATACAAGCAGGGTTCATATAGTGGTTTCATCAAAGAAAAAGCTTTTGCTAAGTGAGCAGATTTAAACAAAGATTTTGCCTGGGTTAGCTGGTTCACTAGTTAGAATAGTATGAATGGTAGCAAGTTATCTGTCTGATTTTTTCTTTCTAAAGGACTGTCAGAAGTGGGATTTGAATCCACGCCTCCAACTGGAGACCAGAAGACCCTACTAACCAGGAAGGAATTAACACTTGAGTCTGGCGCCTTAGACCACTCGGCCATCCTGACATGCAGTCCTACCGACTCTTCTAATTACTTTGAAAAGAAAGTTGATTTCATAATACAAGTAGGGTACATATAGTGGTATAATCAAACAGATTCTTTTTTTCATTATAGCGGGAATGCTACATTGATTTCTCTTGCATTTCACCTGGTGGACCAGGTGTATTGGGTTCTGTTATTCACTCAGGTGATCAACTTCCTCAGCTGTTATGGTGTGATACCTAGCTGGAACATACCGACAGAGTAAATGCTGAACTCCACAAGCAGAGTTGTAATATAAACAAACTAATTTCTTAGAAAATTCACTGTCAGAAGTGGGATTTGAACCCACGCCTCCATATGGAGACCAGAACACCCAAGTCAGCGGGAAGGATTCTTTCCTTGAGTCTGGCGCCTTAGACCGCTCAAAACCTGACACTGGGCACGACTGACTCTTCTAATTGCTTTGAAATGAAAGTTGATTTCATAATACAAGTAGGGTTCATAGTGGTTTCATCAAAGAAAAAGCTTTTGCTAAGTGAGCAGATTTAAACAAAGATTTTGCCTGGGTTAGCTGGTTCACTAGTTAGAATAGTATGAATGGTAGCAAGTTATCTGTCTGATTTTTTCTTTCTAAAGGACTGTCAGAAGTGGGATTTGAACCCACGCCTCCAACTGGAGACCAGAAGACCCTACTAACCAGGAAGGAATTAACACTTGAGTCTGGCGCCTTAGACCACTCGGCCATCCTGACATGCATTCCTCCCGACTCTTCTAATTTCTTTGAAAAGAAAGTTGATTTCATAATACAAGTAGGGTACATATAGTGGTATAATCAAACAGATTCTTTTTTTCATTATAGCAGGAATGCTACATTGATTTCTCTTGCACTTCACCTGGTGGACCAGGTGTATTGGGTTCTGTCATTCACTCAGTTGATCAACTTCCTCAGCTGTTATGGTGTGATACCTAGCTGGAACATAACCACAGAGTACATGCTGAACTCCACAAGCAGAGTTGTAATATAAACTTTCTAATTTCTTAGAAAATTCACTGTCAGAAGTGGGATTTGAACCCACGCCTCCATATGGAGACCAGAACACCCAAGTCAGCGGGAAGGATTCTTTCCTTGAGTCTGGCGCCTTGGACCGCTCCAAACCTGACACTGGGCACGACTGACTTCTAATTGCTTTGAAATGAAAGTTGATTTCATAATACAAGTAGGGTTCATATAGTGGTTTCATCAAAGAAAAAGCTTTTGCTAAGTGAGCAGATTTAAACAAAGATTTTGCCTGGGTTCACTAGTTAGAATAGTAGCAAGTTATCTGTCTGATTTTTTCTTTCTAAAGGACTGTCAGAAGTGGGATTTGAACCCACGCCTCCAACTGGAGACCAGAAGACCCTACTAACCAGGAAGGAATTAACACTTGAGTCTGGCGCCTTAGACCACTCGGCCATCCTGACATGCATTTCTCCCGACTCTTCTAATTTCTTTGAAAAGAAAGTTGATTTCATAATACAAGTAGGGTACATTTAGTGGTATAATCAAACAGATTCTTTTTTTCATTATAGCGGGAATGCTACATTGATTTCTCTTGCATTTCACCTGGTGGACCAGGTGTATTGGGTTCTGTTATTCACTCAGGTGATCAACTTCCTCAGCTGTTATGGTGTGATACCTAGCTGGAACATAACCACAGAGTACATGCTGAACTCCACAAGCAGAGTTGTAATATAAACTTTCTAATTTCTTAGAAAATTCACTGTCAGAAGTGGGATTTGAACCCACGCCTCCATATGGAGACCAGAACACCCAAGTCAGCGGGAAGGATTCTTTCCTTGAGTCTGGCGCCTTAGACCGCTCGGCCATCCTGACTCTGGGACTAAGACTCTTTTAATGGCTTTGAAATGAAAGTTGATTTCATAATACAAGTAGGGTTCATATAGTGGTTTCATCAAAGAAAAAGCTTTTGCTAAGTGAGCAGATTTAAACAAAGATTTTGCCTGGGTTAGCTGGTTCACTAGTTAGAATAGTATGAATGGTAGCAAGTTATCTGGCTGATTTTTTCTTTCTAAAGGACTGTCAGAAGTGGGATTTGAACCCACGCCTCCAACTGGAGACCAGAAGACCCTACTAACCAGGAAGGAATTAACACTTGAGTCTGGCGCCTTAGACCACTCGGCCATCCTGACATGCATTCCTCCCGACTCTTCTAATTTCTTTGAAAAGATAGTTGATTTCATAATACAAGTAGGGTACATATAGTGGTATAATCAAACAGATTCTTTTTTTCATTATAGCGGGAATGCTACATTGATTTCTCTTGCACTTCACCTGGTGGACCAGGTGTATTGGGTTCTGTTATTCACTCAGGTGATCAACTTCCTCAGCTGTTATGGTGTGATACCTAGCTGGAACATAACCACAGAGTACATGCTGAACTCCACAAGCAGAGTTGTAATATAAACTTTCTAATTTCTTAGAAAATTCACTGTCAGAAGTGGGATTTGAACCCACGCCTCCATATGGAGACCAGAACACCCAAGTCAGCGGGAAGGATTCTTTCCTTGAGTCTGGCGCCTTAGACCGTTTATTTCATAATACAAGCAGGGTTCATATAGTGGTTTCATCAAAGAAAAAGCTTTTGCTAAGTGAGCAGATTTAAACAAAGATTTTGCCTGGGTTAGCTGGTTCACTAGTTAGAATAGTATGAATGGTAGCAAGTTATCTGGCTGATTTTTTCTTTCTAAAGGACTGTCAGAAGTGGGATTTGAACCCACGCCTCCAACTGGAGACCAGAAGACCCTACTAACCAGGAAGGAATTAACACTTGAGTCTGGCGCCTTAGACCACTCGGCCATCCTGACATGCATTCCTCCCGACTCTTCTAATTACTTTGAAAAGAAAGTTGATTTCATAATACAAGTAGGGTACATATAGTGGTATAATCAAACAGATTCTTTTTTTCATTATAGCGGGAATGCTACATTGATTTCTCTTGCACTTCACCTGGTGGACCAGGTGTATTGGGTTCTGTTATTCACTCAGGTGATCAACTTCCTCAGCTGTTATGGTGTGATACCTAGCTGGAACATAACCACAGAGTACATGCTGAACTCCACAAGCAGAGTTGTAATATAAACTTTCTAATTTCTTAGAAAATTCACTGTCAGAAGTGGGATTTGAACCCACGCCTCCATATGGAGACCAGAACACCCAAGTCAGCGGGAAGGATTCTTTCCTTGAGTCTGGCGCCTTAGACCGTTTATTTCATAATACAAGCAGGGTTCATATAGTGGTTTCATCAAAGAAAAAGCTTTTGCTAAGTGAGCAGATTTAAACAAAGATTTTGCCTGGGTTAGCTGGTTCACTAGTTAGAATAGTATGAATGGTAGCAAGTTATCTGGCTGATTTTTTCTTTCTAAAGGACTGTCAGAAGTGGGATTTGAACCCACGCCTCCAACTGGAGACCAGAAGACCCTACTAACCAGGAAGGAATTAACACTTGAGTCTGGCGCCTTAGACCACTCGGCCATCCTGACATGCAGTCCTACCGACTCTTCTAATTACTTTGAAAAGAAAGTTGATTTCATAATACAAGTAGGGTACATATAGTGGTATAATCAAACAGATTCTTTTTTTCATTATAGCGGGAATGCTACATTGATTTCTCTTGCATTTCACCTGGTGGACCAGGTGTATTGGGTTCTGTTATTCACTCAGGTGATCAACTTCCTCAGCTGTTATGGTGTGATACCTAGCTGGAACATAACCACAGAGTACATGCTGAACTCCACAAGCAGAGTTGTAATATAAACTTTCTAATTTCTTAGAAAATTCACTGTCAGAAGTGGGATTTGAACCCACGCCTCCATATGGAGACCAGAACACCCAAGTCAGCGGGAAGGATTCTTTCCTTGAGTCTGGCGCCTTAGACCGTTTATTTCATAATACAAGCAGGGTTCATATAGTGGTTTCATCAAAGAAAAAGCTTTTGCTAAGTGAGCAGATTTAAACAAAGATTTTGCCTGGGTTAGCTGGTTCACTAGTTAGAATAGTATGAATGGTAGCAAGTTATCTGTCTAATTTTTTCTTTCTAAAGGACTGTCAGAAGTGGGATTTGAACCCACGCCTCCAACTGGAGACCAGAAGACCCTACTAACCAGGAAGGAATTAACACTTGAGTCTGGCGCCTTAGACCACTCGGCCATCCTGACATGCATTCCTCCCGACTCTTCTAATTACTTTGAAAAGAAAGTTGATTTCATAATACAAGTAGGGTACATATAGTGGTATAATCAAACAGATTCTTTTTTTCATTATAGCGGGAATGCTACATTGATTTCTCTTGCACTTCACCTGGTGGACCAGGTGTATTGGGTTCTGTTATTCACTCAGGTGATCAACTTCCTCAACTGTTATGGTGTGATACCTAGCTGGAACATAACCACAGAGTACATGCTGAACTCCACAAGCAGAGTTGTAATATAAACTTTCTAATTTCTTAGAAAATTCACTGTCAGAAGTGGGATTTGAACCCACGCCTCCATATGGAGACCAGAACACCCAAGTCAGCGGGAAGGATTCTTTCCTTGAGTCTGGCGCCTTAGACCGCTCGGCCATCCTGACTCTGGGACCAAGACTCTTTTAATGGCTTTGAAATGAAAGTTGATTTCATAATACAAGCAGGGTTCATATAGTGGTTTCATCAAAGAAAAAGCTTTTGCTAAGTGAGCAGATTTAAACAAAGATTTTGCCTGGGTTAGCTGGTTCACTAGTTAGAATAGTATGAATGGTAGCAAGTTATCTGTCTGATTTTTTCTTTCTAAAGGACTGTCAGAAGTGGGATTTGAACCCACGCCTCCAACTGGAGACCAGAAGACCCTACTAACCAGGAAGGAATTAACACTTGAGTCTGGCGCCTTAGACCACTCGGCCATCCTGACATGCAGTCCTACCGACTCTTCTAATTACTTTGAAAAGATAGTTGATTTCATAATACAAGTAGGGTACATATAGTGGTATAATCAAACAGATTCTTTTTTTCATTATAGCGGGAATGCTACATTGATTTCTCTTGCATTTCACCTGGTGGACCAGGTGTATTGGGTTCTGTTATTCACTCAGGTGATCAACTTCCTCAACTGTTATGGTGTGATACCTAGCTGGAACATAACCACAGAGTACATGCTGAACTCCACAAGCAGAGTTGTAATATAAACTTTCTAATTTCTTAGAAAATTCACTGTCAGAAGTGGGATTTGAACCCACGCCTCCATATGGAGACCAGAACACCCAAGTCAGCGGGAAGGATTCTTTCCTTGAGTCTGGCGCCTTAGACCGCTCGGCCATCCTGACTCTGGGACTATGACTCTTTTAATGGCTTTGAAATGAAAGTTGATTTCATAATACAAGCAGGGTTCATATAGTGGTTTCATCAAAGAAAAAGCTTTTGCTAAGTGAGCAGATTTAAACAAAGATTTTGCCTGGGTTCACTAGTTAGAATAGTAGCAAGTTATCTGTCTGATTTTTTCTTTCTAAAGGATTGTCAGAAGTGGGATTTGAACCCACGCCTCCATATGGAGACCAGAACACCCAAGTCAGCGGGAAGGATTCTTTCCTTGAGTCTGGCGCCTTAGACCGCTCGGCCATCCTGACTCTGGGACTATGACTCTTTTAATGGCTTTGAAATGAAAGTTGATTTCATAATACAAGTAGGGTTCATATAGTGGTTTCATCAAAGAAAAAGCTTTTGCTAAGTGAGCAGATTTAAACAAAGATTTTGCCTGGGTTCACTAGTTAGAATGGTAGCAAGTTATCTGTCTGATTTTTTCTTTCTAAAGGATTGTCAGAAGTGGATTTGAACCCACGCCTCCATATGGAGACCAGAACACCCAAGTCAGCGGGAAGGATTCTTTCCTTGAGTCTGGCGCCTTAGACCGCTCGGCCATCCTGACTCTGGGACTATGACTCTTTTAATGGCTTTGAAATGAAAGTTTATTTCATAATACAAGCAGGGTTCATATAGTGGTTTCATCAAAGAAAAAGCTTTTGCTAAGTGAGCAGATTTAAACAAAGATTTTGCCTGGGTTCACTAGTTAGAATAGTAGCAAGTTATCTGTCTGATTTTTTCTTTCTAAAGGACTGTCAGAAGTGGGATTTGAACCCACGCCTCCATATGGAGACCAGAACACCCAAGTCAGCGGGAAGGATTCTTTCCTTGAGTCTGGCGCCTTGGACCGCTCGGCCATCCTGACTCTGGGACTATGACTCTTTTAATGGCTTTGAAATGAAAGTTGATTTCATAATACAAGTAGGGTTCATATAGTGGTTTCATCAAAGAAAAAGCTTTTGCTAAGTGAGCAGATTTAAACAAAGATTTTGCCTGGGTTCACTAGTTAGAATAGTAGCAAGTTATCTGTCTGATTTTTTCTTTCTAAAGGATTGTCAGAAGTGGGATTTGAACCCACGCCTCCATATGGAGACCAGAACACCCAAGTCAGCGGGAAGGATTCTTTCCTTGAGTCTGGCGCCTTAGACCGCTCGGCCATCCTGACTCTGGGACTATGACTCTTTTAATGGCTTTGAAATGAAAGTTGATTTCATAATACAAGCAGGGTTCATATAGTGGTTTCATCAAAGAAAAAGCTTTTGCTAAGTGAGCAGATTTAAACAAAGATTTTGCCTGGGTTCACTAGTTAGAATAGTAGCAAGTTATCTGTCTGATTTTTTCTTTCTAAAGGACTGTCAGAAGTGGGATTTGAACCCACGCCTCCATATGGAGACCAGAACACCCAAGTCAGCGGGAAGGATTCTTTCCTTGAGTCCGGCGCCTTGGACCGCTCGGCCATCCTGACTCTGGGACTATGACTCTTTTAATGGCTTTGAAATGAAAGTTGATTTCATAATACAAGTAGGGTTCATATAGTGGTTTCATCAAAGAAAAAGCTTTTGCTAAGTGAGCAGATTTAAACAAAGATTTTGCCTGGGTTCACTAGTTAGAATAGTAGCAAGTTATCTGTCTGATTTTTTCTTTCTAAAGGATTGTCAGAAGTGGGATTTGAACCCACGCCTCCATATGGAGACCAGAACACCCAAGTCAGCGGGAAGGATTCTTTCCTTGAGTCTGGCGCCTTAGACCGCTCGGCCATCCTGACTCTGGGACTATGACTCTTTTAATGGCTTTGAAATGAAAGTTGATTTCATAATACAAGCAGGGTTCATATAGTGGTTTCATCAAAGAAAAAGCTTTTGCTAAGTGAGCAGATTTAAACAAAGATTTTGCCTGGGTTAGCTGGTTCACTAGTTAGAATAGTATGAATGGTAGCAAGTTATCTGTCTGATTTTTTCTTTCTAAAGGACTGTCAGAAGAGGGATTTGAACCCACACCTCAAACTGGAGACCAGAAGACCCTACTAACCAGGAAGGAATTAACACTTGAGTCTGGCGCCTTAGACCACACGGCCATCCTGACATGCATTCCTACAGACTCTTCTAATTTCTTTGAAAAGAAAGTTGATTTCATAATACAAGTAGGGTACATATAGTGGTATAATCAAACAGATTATTTTTTTCATTATAGCAGGAATGCTACATTGATTTCTCTTGCACTTCACCTGGTGGACCAGGTGTATTGGGTTCTGTCATTCACTCAGGTGATCAACTTCCTCAGCTGTTATGGTGTGATACCTAGCTGGAACATAACCACAGAGTACATGCTGAACTCCACAAGCAGAGTTGTAATATAAACTTTCTAATTTCTTAGAAAATTCACTGTCAGAAGTGGGATTTGAACCCACGCCTCCATATGGAGACCAGAACACCCAAGTCAGCGGGAAGGATTCTTTCCTTGAGTCTGGCGCCTTGGACCGCTCCAAACCTAACACTGGGCACGACTGACTTCTAATTGCTTTGAAATGAAAGTTGATTTCATAATACAAGTAGGGTTCATATAGTGGTTTCATCAAAGAAAAAGCTTTTGCTAAGTGAGCAGATTTAAACAAAGATTTTGCCTGGGTTCACTAGTTAGAATAGTAGCAAGTTATCTGTCTGATTTTTTCTTTCTAAAGGATTGTCAGAAGTGGGATTTGAACCCACGCCTCCATATGGAGATCAGAACACCCAAGTCAGCGGGAAGGATTCTTTCCTTGAGTCTGGCGCCTTAGACCGCTCGGCCATCCTGACTCTGGGACTATGACTCTTTTAATGGCTTTGAAATGAAAGTTGATTTCATAATACAAGTAGGTTTCATATAGTGGTTTCATCAAAGAAAAAGCTTTTGCTAAGTGAGCAGATTTAAACAAAGATTTTGCCTGGGTTAGCTGGTTCACTAGTTAGAATAGTATGAATGGTAGCAAGTTATCTGTCTGATTTTTTCTTTCTAAAGGACTGTCAGAAGTGGGATTTGAACCCACGCCTCCAACTGGAGACCAGAAGACCCAAGTCAGCGGGAAGGATTCTTTCCTTGAGACTGGCGTCTTAGACCGCTCGGCCATCCTGACTCCGGGCCTGAATGACTCTTTTAATTGCTTTGAAATGAAAGTTGATTTCATAATACAAGTAGGGTTCATATAGTGGTATAATCAAATACATATTTATTTTCTATATATATGATTACTCGTCCGTCATGAAGTGTACCTCTGTTTAAGTCCACATGTTACAGATTCAGAAATAAAGATTCCTGTGTTCCATCAGAAGTCTGAAGTTATTTGTATTGCATAGTCTTAATGGATCAAAGGCCATCATTTGAAGGCAGTTTATTTTATTCAGACAGGAAAGTCAGTTGGCTTTGTTCAGTTTATTGATGTACTGTATAATCAGTCCATGGGAATCCTCAGCCATCTTTGTCTACACTGTAGACAGTCAGATAGATACAGAAATGAAGGAAGGTGTTGTGTGGTTCCAGTCTCTTCAACTGCTTTGTTTTCATCCTTGCTTAGGAAGCCTTTGTGTATGCCTGTTGTGCAGTTTGGTAAACTTGTAGATAAAATCTGTAAAAGACTTTGTGTGATGACTCACGCAATAAAACAAAGCTGAGCACAGGGAGAATGAGAAGTAAACTGTTTTGTTTGGCACCCATGGAATTCTGATATATGCCATGGCGAAAAAGCTGTTATCCCACATGCCAGATTGTTTACCATTGTTAACTTATATAGTCACACACAATCTCCTTCAATGATAGTGGTATACTTATGCCTGACCAGGTACAGATCTATCCATTAAACAAGTCATATTGTGATCGTTTGAACAGAATGCATTCATTTACGGTGAGTTGGCTGTAGGATGATATGCTGTCAAACATAACATGAAACAATTTCCTCTCTATGGCAAAATATATATGTAATCTGGCACCAGTTGCTTTATTTAAAAATGTCACTCAGTGGCCCTCATTGTCTTTGGCAAATTGAAGTGTGGAAAGCAATAGCTGAAACAGAGACGGAAACCAGGTCTACCGTGAGTGTAGACTCAATTTCATCCTTTTTAAAACGTAGCAATTGTTTTACAGTGGGTTTTGGTGACAGTTATTTCACTCTGACTGGTGTTGCCATGACCAGACATGTAGCATGACCAGACGTGTACCATGACCAGACGTGTACCATGACCAGACTTGTAGCATGACCAGACGTGTACCATGACCAGACGTGTACCATGACCAGACTTGTAGCATGACCAGACGTGTACCATGACCAGACGTGTAGCATGACCAGACTTGTAGCATGACCAGACATGTACCATGACCAGAGGTGTAGCATGACCAGACTTGTAGCATGACCAGACATGTACCATGACCAGAGGTGTAGCATGACCAGACTTGTAGCATGACCAGACTTGTAGCATGACCAGACGTGTACCATGACCAGACGTGTAGCATGACCAGACTTGTAGCATGACCAGACATGTACCATGACCAGAGGTGTAGCATGACCAGACTTGTAGCATGACCAGACGTGTACCATGACCAGACATATAGCATGACCATGTGAGGGAGGCAGACAGATTGCTGCAGAATGTCATGGTTGTTTCCCATAAGGCCTTAAGGCGGTGGAGATGACCCATAAGCTTCTACTTCATGTAAACCAATCAGCCATTATTTAGAGCAAAGCTCGCTAAACACATCTTTGTTTGTGCACCACATTTGTTGCGTAGCCAGCGGGGCTATACAGGGTGTGCAGCAGTAGACTATCAGTCTGGATTCGAATGGACTTCAAAGGTAGATGTTAAGTCATGTTTAGAGGCTAAAGGTCACACAGCCACACAGGAAAGAGAGATACAGAGGTCTTTCATCATCATGGATTGTCATCTTTTTTTTAATTTATTTAAAATGTTCTGCTTTGTGCAGATAGATCGTAATCTTCATTATCTAAACATTGTCTCAGTGATCTTCTTCAGCATTTCTCTACTGTTGTAGTACAGTGGTTCCCTAACCTTTTCAATCAGGCCCATCCAATTATGTTCTATTACAAGTAATGAAACTTATTAGGTACCCACAATAAGTTTCCCTTCTAAGGGAGTACCTCACTGTAGGAGTACCTTCCACTTCAAATGTTTTGCATGAAAAGGAATAGGGAGAAATTCAAGAGCAATGAAAGTCATCTCATGTGTAAATTCCGAGCTTTAGGTACATGTTCATCACTTACTGTAAAAAAAAAAAAAAACAGGAACATGCACGTCCTCAAGCCCTCATGACAAATCAGTTTGATCTTATTTGCTTACATTAATCTTTTATCAGGATTTGCAACATATTCGTTGATGAATTACTGAAGATTAATAAAAACTCTTCTCCAGAGACCAGTGTTGGATGTTGCTACCTCGAAAGCCAACAAAAACAACCTTGCAGAGCATTTTTATATAATCTGTTTCTGAAGAACTTGCACTGTGAAATACTGGGAAAATGCTATCATGTCACCAGCAGCTGAAGATATTCAGTTCCCATTACATTTGTATAGCACATCTGTAAATCATGAGAGACTGAGGGAGGAGATTGCTCGATACTTAAAATTGTAGTCCCAGAAATGATGCAGCGCAGGGGAGGAACAGAATAGCATGACTATGGGTTGTTCCTGCATGCATGGGGACATAATAGATATGATCTAGTTGTGTTGTCTACAAGGGTTATGGAACATTCCTCAGAGACTATCTCACTGTTGTTAAAGAAACCACATTGGAATCATTGGGATGACATACAACATTCCTTCAGACAATGTAGGCCTAGAACCCCTTTTGAAGCTCTGGACTATGTTTGGTAATAATGTTACTGAATGTTATATTTTAGAAATGGCATACATTTTTGGAATATGCAATGCCTTGCAAATATACATTCATATTGTGTTTTGTTTGATACGATATATTTAAATACTGACATTCAAAATCTATTATTATGAGGTGTTACTGGTTTTACGTTGGGAAATATTTTTAAGGAAAAAAACAGAAATGGCATACATATTCAACCCCCACACTTAGTTTAAGTCTTTATAAGTTTTAAGTCTATTGGTATGTACCAGCGTTGCAGTGTCAGTGATTTTGGCCCATTTTCCATTGCAGATTTGCAACAGCTGGGTTGGATGTCGCTTGTGTACCACAATTATCATTATTTTTTATAATGCCACTGATTTTCAACAGGATGCAGATCAGATTTTCAACTGGGCAACTGTAGCACATTCTTGTTCTTGAGGAGTTGCTTTGGTTCATTGTCTTGAAAGTAGAATTTCTTCAGTGTTGAGTTTCAGTGTTTTTTGAGACTGAAGCATGCTCTCCTTGCACTATTTCACTGTATATTGATTTTTTTGCTTCAACAATTTTTTTTCTTACATTTTAATAAGAGGCCCAGTTTTATGATACGTGTCCCTTCAGCATTAAGCTGCCCCCACCATACTTTACCATAGGGCTTTGAGATGGTACCTTTTGAGTAATGGCTTCTTACTTGCCACACTTTCTTGGACAGTTTTATGCAGAGTTGATATGATTGACTGGTGCACTATTCCTGTCACTGTCACTGAACTCTGTAGCTTCTTCAAAGTGATTGAAGAAGCTCTCCTCGCTTGAGTGCTGATTTTTGAGGGACAGACTTTTTTGGCAGCGCTTGGGTGGAGTGATGCAGCTTTTACATTCTATCGATCCATCTGTTCTCATTGGGATACTTACCCTAAATATTATATTGTACCTAATACTGATCTATGCATTTGTATTTCTAAATCTCTAAATTATGTAGAAGGCACTTCAATTACTTTCAAATGTACAGGCACTGTATGATCTTATCTTGTGAGCTTTGAAATATATTTGATACTGTTATTACATTTCTATCTGCACAGACCCATGTGGAAGCTGTCCAGAGCACATACGAAACCTGCAATGGTTTCTCTGTCCTGGTCAATCTTCTCTACTTGTTTAACTGTAAATGATATTTATCTCAAACAGACAATGACGCATACCCAAACCTGAGGCTTTTAGTGCACTTAACCCAGCCTACCATTGACGTGAAAAAAGAACTTCCTATCAGACATCCTGATGGTCATCAGTGGCTGCAAACACACCTGGCTGAGAGTCAAACAACTTTAATGTCACATTGGTTTTGGAAACTGTTTGCAAATACGTTTTTGGACAAACAAGTTTTAAACCGTAGTGTATATCTTTGCATGAAACATTGAAACCGGTAGAACATTTGGAATCTTATTTCAGCTGAAATGCAATCAACCTGAGACATGGGAATTAGCAAATTGCAAATATAGTAGAATAGATCTCCATTTAGCAAGTAATGGACATTCTGACTACAGATATTTCAACTCTCAGTCAATCTGGAGCCTCCATACAACAATGGCTCTTGTCTGTGACAAAGTATTTGTGCTGTATATTCATCTAGGTCTACATAACAAGTTGTTTCCCAAGCCCCTGCCATGAATGCTCAATAGCTGAAGGATAACATGGAATGAACACATTGTCCACCACAACAGGTCTTTTTCACCATTGATAACTTGCCTCCTAAAGAAAAACCCTTAACCTTGCCAGACATTGTATGAAAGCAGCTTATGTCGCAGTTTACTATAGACTTTTAACTCATATTTAATACATAAATGTTAAGCCATGGATTTTTCCAGACGTCACAGAAGTACCGTTCAACTTCTTACTAAGGGTCAATCAATACACCAGTGATCTTGAGGTGTGATAGTGTGCTTTCTTTGTGGTAGTGGCCTTCAGATAAGGCTGAAGAAATGAGGCTGCATTCATGCCTGTGTAAAAAAACAGACTTTGTTTTCACCAGATCAGTCATCTGCTCACGGAATTCATTCTCCTGAATTCCGAGAAAACACACACACTCGTACACACACATACACCAACACACACAGCCTTCATGTATGCTCACAAACACCTCATTCTGAGTGAAGAGGAAAAGGAGTGGGAGGATTTCCCGCACTTTCCTGGTTTACAGCTTACTTGAGGTCACTGAGACCATCAAGCTTTCACAAACACTTGACTAGATCTAGACCAATAACATTTTGCTGTCCACAACAGGAAATACAACATACGATGAAGAATAACATAACCACCAAATGCAATTGAACATGCAAAAATTGCAGGTGGATGTATCATAATGGCGAAGGATAATTTTGTTCAGTATACTTTCAAGATAAGAAAAAATCTCTGTGTAAAACCACATGAAAGTGCACTTAGCAATCTTAGAACCTGAGTAAAGAATTGGAAAATAATTGATTTGTGGGAGATCACAGTAATTTAATACAGGAAATAAAAATTGGAATTGACGTTGTTTACGTTGTTAAACACCACGGCTAATGACATTCCAACAGACAGACAAAAGATCTCAGCAGAAAACATCCACATATAGCATTTTTTGCTACCCGCAACGGACCTTTCAAAAACAACTGACACTTGTGTATGTTTCACAAAAGACACTACAGACACTGCCTAGCCTTTATGAACAACACCAGCAGTACGTGTGGCTTTGTAGGTGGGAAGGGCTCAATCCAGCTGGATGATCAGGCTTGTGCCGCTTCCTTTGCTGCTTGGCGGGCCTGTCTCTCCTCCTCAACTTTCTTCTTCATCTCCTTCTCCCTCCTGATGAGCTGTTGCCTCTCGGCCTCCCACTCCTCCACCTTCCTCTGGTACTGCTCCATGTCAGGGCCCTCGGCTGAGGCCAGGCTCTGCTGCACATGACTGGAGACCAGCACCTTCAGGGGACTAGGGTCCACCTTCCCCCTGGACTGGAGCTGCCCGCTCAGCTCCTACACAGGTCCCAAGGAGAGGGTTAGCGACAGGGCACATGGAAAAAGGAAGGACTAAGTCAAACTGTTGATTGATCATAAGTGCTTAATAACAACATATTCAAATGATCCACCTTAAACTTGCCGGCATAGACCGGTAGTTTCTCTCTCTCTGCCAGGTCATCTTCATCAACTTCCTTTTTTTTCTCCTCTTCCGGCTCGTCCTCTCCTGAGGAGTCGGAGTCGGAGGCAGAAGACAGGTTGTGCAGCAGGCCCTCCAGGTAATCCAGCTAGACAGCAACACAAAGCACGGGACTTAAAGAAACAAACACAGCACTTAGACACAATAACTGGCCAACACACCAAAGTCTCCCCCTCAAAGTTGCCAGCAAGGACAAAAGACAGACGCAGAAACAAACATAGACACAAAAAGAATACTTCCTGTTGGTCCTGTTCAAGGCAGATTCATTAACTCTGAAACAGGCCTGCTTTCTGGCCGACGCGGTTTGGTGCCCTGAGGCTCAGATTGTCAAAGACACACCCTGGTCCCTAGACCTTTCCAAATCACATCACATACACAAGTGAACTTGACAGGGCTAGAGGAGCACTACACCTGTGTCCGTGAATCCGGATACAACCCATATGACTGGCTGCTCCATCTGAACTCTAAGCCCTGGAGGCAAACAGTCCCACTGCGTCATACAAAGTAATTTGACAGCGACAACCTGCTCTAGCCCCTCAGGTGTGTCATATGCTAACGAAGTTACCCGCTGCGTCAGATGAGGAAACTCAAAAGAGTTAACCCAATCAGCTGTGCAGCAGTTCAAACTGAACAGGCTTCTGATTCACGGGGATGAATAATTAAAAAAACTAAAAAAAAACTGTGCTGAGACCGAGAACGTACAGCGTCCTTCGATAGTTTGCTATCTCCGGGATCGGCAGCTGCTCTCTCCATTACAGACAGGGCCCGGCCCAGGTACCCTGGGGTCCACATCAGAGGCATGCTCTTGAACACGGCATGGATCCCATTTGACATCTCCACCTTTCCTGCAGACAGAGATGACCGAGGGATGACCGAGGGAGGACAGAGAGAGATGAGAGAACAAGATGAGAGAGAACATGATGAGAGAGAGAGAGAAACAAGAGATGACAGAGAGATGAAAGACGCGAGGCAGGAACCAAACAGATGTGACGTGCACAACGTGATCTAAGGCCGGCGGAAAGACCATGTGTTCTGGAGAGGCGCAAGGCGTGACTGCATACCGAGTAGAGCATAGCCCAGCAGTTGAGCGCTGAGGCCTACAGAGTTGTCCTGCTTCAGACCAGCTATCAGCAGTGCCGCCCCCAAAGCCCTCTCTTCCGACACCTGTAAGGTCAACCACGACACACGCACAGATTTCCAAGCATCACAAATGTTCTTTGGCATAATCATGTCTTGAGAAATGTTGGCACTATGCAGAGACGTGAATTATACTCACATTCAAGTCTGGTTTGGTTGCTAGGTAACTGCTCAGTGCATACAGGGACAGGATCTGTGTTGTGAGCAGATCAAAGGACTCTTGAAGCATCACCTCTTCCACTACCGAACAGGCACCTGCAGAAGTAGAACCTTTTATTTTAGGTTTTACGCTAAATATTGCGCGCATGCGTGCATCGTTTAGTTTATGCGTTTTTGAAACCTACAATCTTTGCGAGAGACACTTTACCTTTAAAGTCTTTGTCTTTTATAAAGGAATCTATTAGCAGGTTGAACGTGAAATCATCTGGGAACATTCCAAATTGCACCTGAATACAGAAATAAACGGGTTCAAACAGAACACCATTGAAGTGAACCTCAAGCATTGAGATTGAAATGAAGATTTTCTACCTGCACTATGTATTACAGGACAATAGCATTCTAGCTTGAATGCAAATGTACAATGCTATAGCGATGGAACATTTAGTGCCAACTTGGATGACAGGCAGTTTGCAGGATTGTGTTCCTATTGGCCTGCGTTAGCAGACTGTTTGCCTACCCGGTTTTTGAGGGTGTGCAAGGCCTTGTCCCTGGCTCCATATCGGAGACATTGTCTGACCCAGCTGTGGACTGTCCAGTCTCTGAGGTACCAGCAGTTTGGGCTGTGGCGAAATCTACAGGGGTATTCAGAAAAACACACTTAAACACATTATATATTTCTTCTATTATTTCATTATGAAGCTTATATGAAACATGGGTCAAGTGGAACCGCTTCACTCATAGGCATGCAATATTCTTCTTAATCTTGTAGTTAATCAGAGTGAATGCACGCAAGGCCGCTGGTCCTGCTCAGAGCATGTGCCGGGGAGCTGGTTGAGGTCTTTACTGACATTTTCAACCTGTCACTGGCCCAGGCGGTTGTCCCAACGTGCTTCAAGACCGCAACCATTGTGCCAGTGCCCAAGCACTCGCCTGCATCTAGCCTGAATGACTTTAGACCTGTCGCAATCACCCCCACAATCATGAAGTGCTTCAAAATACTAGTACTGGCCCACCTTTAGTCCTGCCTCCCCCCAACACTGGGTCCCTACCAGTTTGCCTACCGGTCGAACAGGTCTGCAGAGGACGCCATCCCCACAGCTTTACTATCGGCCCTGACCCACCTGGACAAAACCAACACCTATGTGAAAATGCTATTCATATACTTCAGCTCAGCATTCAACATCCCGGGTCATACCCTCTAGGCTGGTCAACAAACTGTATGACCTGGGATCAGCCCCTCTCTCTGCAACTGAACTATGGACTTCCTAACCAACAGACCTCAGACTGTCAGGTTAGACAACTTCACCTCCTCCACTCTGATCCTGAACACTGGTGTTCCACAAAGCTGCATGCTGAGCCTCCTCCTGTACTCCCTCTTCAACCACGACTGCATTCCTGTACACCATCGTCAAGATCGCAGACGACACCACGATGGTAGGCCTGATCAGTGAGAATGACGAGTCAGCCTACAGGGAGGAAGTCAAGTGGCTGGCTGCATGGTGCGCTGATAACAACCTAGCCATCAATGCAAAGAAAACCAAGGAGCTCATTGTGGATTACAGGAAGTCCAAAGGCTGCGGTCGGGCCCCAGTTCTCATCAATGGCAATGTGGAGCATCTGCCCAGCTTCAAATTCCTGGGTGTCCACATCTTCTAGGACCTCCCCTAGACCTTCAACAGCTCAGCCCTGGTCAAACAGATGCAGAAGCACCTGTACTTTTTGAGGATGCTGAAGAAGGCCTGTCTCTCTTCCAAGAACCTTGTGAACTTTTACCGCTGCACAATCAAGACCATTCTGACTAACTGCACTACTGTGTGGTTTGGTGGTTGCTCCGTAGCCGACCGGTAGGCCCTACAATGGGTGGTGAAAACCGGCCAGCACATCACAGGTACCCAGCTCCCAGCCAGTGTAGACCTCTGCATAGGACATGCGGCATCACCCGGGACCCTTCACAACCTTGCCACAAACAGTTTGCCCACCTTCTATCAGGCAAGTGGTGCAGGTCTCTCTGTTCCCGCACCAGCAGGCTCAGGAAAGGTTTCTTTCCATCTGTGACCCAGTTCTAACCATACCCACCCTTTGCACAACTGGACTATGTCACTGCCTTACAAAGGCTGATAAAGAAGTTCTCAGTTGTCTATGTGTCATTGCTGCAATTCCTGTATTTCCTTTGCACATGCTGACCTGCACCTTAAACTGGCCTTAATTGTACATTTAGAACTTCCACTTTTACTTGAATTTTAAGTTGTTACATACACGTCTACCTTGGGAACCTCATTGCTGTTATCCCTGCTTTCAGTTGCACATGATGCCTCGACTGCAAATTAAGAATGCCATTGAGAATTGCAACTTGAGAATTGTACTCGCACAACCATTTATCCCACTTGTACATACATTATACTTAATACGTGTACATTATCTGCCCTCCTCTATTTGCCTCCATTGCACATTTAGAATTTCCATATGTAATGCATTTGCATTAATGGCACATCTATACATTCCACTGGTACATACATATACTTATACTTAATAAAATGTTCTGACCTCTACTATTTGCACTTCGGGTTAGACAAAAACTGCATTTCATGGTACTGTATTGTACTTAATCCATGACAATAAAGTTGAATCTTATCTAATCTAATATAAGAAAGCTGATTCCTGAAGACAGGAAAACAGGGAAGCTCTTACATAACACAGAAACACAGCAACATGCATTTGAATGAACATAAACATGCCAGAAAAGGGCTTACGGAGAACACTTCAGGTCAGAACACAGATGTTCACTTGCAATGGAGACCAGTAAATGCACACTAACCAAGAAAGAACAAAGGGCATACCAATAATGCTTACTTATAAAGATAATACTCTGCCTGGTCGACCTCTTCTCTTGACGAAATGTTGTCAACAAACTGAAAAATAAAACACACAGTAATATTATGGTTATTATCTCACTCCTTTGACTACAGGATGACCAGAAGATGAAACATTATAAACCATCTGTTTATGTTTCAACCGACAGCTAATTATTGTACCAGATATGACGCTGAATTAGTTATCTAACGCAGCAAGAGACTGGCATCGAGACATCACTGTGTACTCTACAAGCTCTTACCCGCGATATTGTCAGGGAGCTCACAGGGAAGTTCCGTTCATAGGTCTTGTCCATCAAGGATGCCAAAGACGCTATAGGATGACATTCACATTTAGGAACAGCAAGACTTTTTGGAACCCTTACAAATATCAATCTTCAATGTAGTATGGAAATGTATTTACTCAAAACGGTATGTCAGAGTGGATAAGGGCATCTGCTAAATAACTTAGATTTAAATGATTGACTAAGAACAGTAGGCCACCATCTAGCTAACACTGCCCCCTTAAGTTCATTGATGGCAGACACTCAGATATTGTCATTGACTTGACAGTTGTTACGTCTTCAGGTCGTTGTTGTATGTACATAATAAAATATATTCACTCGTTGATTCCAGGGTCTCCCAAAGCAAAAATGCTACAAATGTTTTGGCAACCCCACAACGACAAATGTGTTTTGTATCCACTTCTGTGGATATAGTTTGTTATGACTATGGCCAATTAGGATAGTTAATTTGTCTTTGGGTAACTAGCTATTCTTATTAGCTTACCCAGATTTTGAGGATCTTTCTCTCTCGCCTCCCATATTGTGGCATCTGTGTATGCTGCGGAAAGTAGGCATCTTCTGGCTGTGTAAGACACAAGAGTGATCAGAAATTACGTTGTTTACTATGTGGACAAAGGTAACATGCATAATGCACTTTACAACGATTGGAGTACATGCAAATATTAAGTTCAATAACTGCACAAACTGATTAGGATGCATCTTATTTTGCTAGGTTGATATTTAGCTAGGTAAGAATAATAGGTTCATGGCTTAGGTACTGTAGCTAGCTAACCACCCGGCAAATGCTAGGGAGCTTACTTGCCACGCCAAAGACACATAGTTTGTACAATCAATGGATCAATTAATTATAGCAAACGTGATTTTTTTAAATCACCCTTTTTAAAACATCTACTAAAAATTCACCTATAAAACTGTGACTCCCAGGTTTATGGATAACTTTGACACCTCCAAAACAGCGTTGCAACACGGAGGCTGCCATTTTGAAGTGATACCACTTGCTGGTAAGACAGAGAGGACTAAATTCAGAGTAGTTTTCTGCCATGATTAAGTACATTGTTAATGCAGACCGTGACAATTTTTTTTTAAGTTGATATAATACGGGAGTATAAATATTTTTCTAAATACTACAATTACGTACTTTCAATCTAAATAATATATAGTATATTGTATTGAACCCCTTCATGTGTTTTTGGTACGGTCTCACTGCAGTTATGTTGAACATACAATGTCAAGTAGCTCATTTCGTTGGCATATAGGCTAGTCTGATCATGTCTGTTTATTGCATCTGTCTTACCAAACCCATCAATTATTTTATTTATCTGACTATATCATAAAATCGCTTCCAGCGTAGATATGCAAAGTATTTCAGACTGGTGATGCTATCTAGCCTAATTTTTGCCAATTCTTCCAGTAGAGGGAAACATTGGTCCACACATAATTTAACGAAGTTGGAAACTGTCTAGGTTAATGTTAAGATTGGATGTTTATTAAGTTAATAATATCTGATACATTAGGCCCCAAGCATCAGAAAGATAACCGCTACTTCTAATGCTTGTTTTTCGAATTTATTCATGACAATGACCTGCAAATAAAGTAGCTAGAAATGAGCAAATATTTAGTTGCGGAAAAAAAAAAAAAAAAACGTTAAATACAAAGCTTTATGGGCTCAGCAAAAACACAATTATTGTCAACGAAGTAATGTGTATAATCTCTATGGACCCTACCATCCGGGAGTTTAAATGTGTTCCCAGGAGCAAACAGTGGGATGACTTCCCCAGCCTCTTCACACACTGTAATGTAGGCTACACAATCTGAAGCACGTGTTTTTTGCCCATATTGCATTGTATTATTACTCTAACTACTCACTGTGCCAGTCATTACAGCAACAGCATTATGTAAATTCCCTGTGTTGAGCTTGACATAAGAGGACTCACAGGCAACAAAAACCAGTATTGCACCACTACCTTAACAGATAACTCAAATGATCTATTATTCTTTGAATCATTGCAAATGCAAAAGTTGTGTCAAATAAAGTAGAAAGATAGAAAGGCTATTAAACTAGTGTGCTGGTTTCGGGTCAGATCATAGTTTTTTGCACATAGTATAATCTATTTGTTTACTTGGGGACCCACCTTGCCTATGATTATGTGAACTTCTTGGCTCAAGGTCTAGGGAGGTGACATGCATTGTCCTGGGTGGATCCTATGTTATTAAACAAAAGTGGGAAATTTCTTCACCCTTTAGTCCACTGATCCACCAAACAGGAAGTACTTACCTGAGAACCCTGCCAAAGAGAACACACAGGAAGTGAAACATTTTAGTCACAACACTGTGTCTGCAGACAGAACACTGACCCTGATCCAGAGACAGACTTTAGGGACTCTATGAATCTTTACAGGTATAGCTTTTTATTTCAGATGTGTGTTCCTTGTATTAGTGAATGCAGAGGAATGAGGCTACACTCTCCACTAGTTTTACAGCATTTACATTCAGGCCCTACAGCCCTGTGGTTACACAGTGGTAAAACATTTTTGTCACCTCAGTAACTGTAAGGTGGTGATAAAAAACCCAGAAGTAGTCTTTTTCAGTACCGTAAGTGGCTTTTATCCCAAAAACCAGTTCCTCTTCTTTTTAAAAGTAAAGCCACCCTTTTCTGTACAATGTACTGTAACCCCGAGGAATATGTACCTTCCAATTGAGCCGTTCAAAGTGATCGCTGATTAATAAACATACAGATAATTGCACCCTGAAGCTCACAGAGGATAGGGGTCAAACCTTTTAATGTGTAGCCCAATAGGGCCTCCTTTTACATATCAGACATTATAAAGAATAGCAAAACCTAGTTTGCTGTCTGCAACCAATACCAGCCTCCTGGTGAGAGCAGTCAGACCTGGCCAAGGGAAAAGAAAGGAACTGTATAATTTACATTGAATAAACAAGAGGAAGAGTCTGTATTTGAAAACAGAAGAAGTTTTATCAACTATTTCAGATAACATCCTAACCATAACATTAGGTGGGGAGAGACACAAAATGGTGCTCAATAATAACTGCCCGCGGCCTTGGCTGTTGCGGTTGAATAAATCCATCATACTATTTCCAGCTTTTAAATATAATTCACATTCATTATTGGATTGGTCTTGGTTTATGATGAGACACAATACTGCCGGGTATGGTGAAAGAAGAACCTTTTCCGACAGATCACTACCAGCTACATCAACTTTTCTTCAGCCGCGGGACACCTTTTCCCATCAGAGACTATCAAGTCCTGACTCGCCCAGTGGTTTCACTTCTACAGAACCTGGGTGAGATACAACACCACTACCTTCTTCAAAAGTGTTCCCTTTTAGTCCTGACCTGGGGTCTGTTCAGCTGTGTCATTCTCATGGTTAGCATTGGTATTGCAAGAGGTTGAGTTGATCCTTGATCTGTGCCTTCCCAGAACCCCCTCCGTGGGGCCTAGGCGTGTTTAGCCAGTGGTTGGGATTGAAACGTTTACGTGAGGAGTGAAGAGAAGAAGAGGAGGATGTGAGACGTTCCTCTTCCTGTTTGCAGTTTCATCGCTAGGATTTACTGTTCTCTCTGGTCGCAGGGTAGGGAGACATTTAGAAGTTGTTTTCTTTTCATAAAAAATGTCTAGCCCTTTACTGGAGATCACAGAAACTATAGGTTAGCTGACTTTAATCGCAAATAATGAATGGTCAGTAATTTATACCATTCTTGGAATTCCACGTCAAATGCTAGACTGGAGCAAATTACTTGATTGCTCTTTAATAGCAAGGGAAAACACATAATATGTAACCCACAAGCACAATGCACAATGACATATGAGAGTTCTGGAGGCATGCTGTCTGGGACACCCACAGAGTCAAAAGAACGATTGTTTGATCAGGGCCTAACAGAGGTATGGGGAGAGATTTTTTCTCTTCCTCTCCTTTGTGAGAGAAGTGAGAGATCTCTGTTCTCCCAGAAGAAAAGCAACTGTTTTGAAAGTCATTGTGATCATCTCTGTTGAGTTTCAGTTACAGAAGAAACATGTCAGGTATATTGTACTGAGTCCTTGGGGAAGAACAGATCTGAGTTTCTTACTGTGGGGAGAACAAGTATTTGATACACTGGCAATTTTGCAGGTTTTCCCACTAACAAAGCATGTAGATGTCTGTAATTTTTATCATAGGTACTCTTCAACAGTGAGTGACGGAATCAAAAAATCCAGAAAATCAATTAATTTGCATTTTATTGCATGGCATAAGTATTTGAAACATCAGAAAAGCAGAACTTAATATTTGGTACAGAAACCTTTGTTTGCAAGTACAGAGATCATACATTTCCTGTAGTTCTTGACCAGGTTTGCCCACACTGCAGCAGGGATTCTGGCCCACTCCTCCACACAGACCTTCTCCAGATCCTTCAGGTTTCGGGGCTGTCGCTGGGCAATACGGACTTTCAGCTCCCTCCAAAGATTTTCTATTGGGTTCAGTCTGGAGACTGGCTAGGCCACTCCAGGACCTTGAGATGCTTCTTACGGAGCCACTCCTTAGTTGCCCTGGCTGTGTGTTTCGGGTCGTTGTCATGCTGGAAGACCCAGCGACGACCCATCTTCAATGGTTTTACTGAGGGAAGGAGGTTGTTGGCCAAGATCTTGCGATACATGGCCCCATCCATCCTCCCCTCAATATGGTGTAGTCGTCCTGTCCCCTTTGCAGAAAAGCCTCCCCAAAGAATGATGTTTCCACCTCCATGCTTCACGGTTGGGATGGTGTTCTTGGGGTTGTACTCATCCTTCTTCCTCCAAACACGGCGAGTGGAGTTTAGACCAATACTCCGCTGGATCATCCAGATGGTCATTGGCAAACTTCAGACAGGCCTGGAAATGTGCTGTCTTGAGCAAGGGGACCTTGCGTCATGGATTTTAACCCATGACGGCGTAGTGTGTTACTAATGGTTTTCTTTGAGACTGTGGTCCCAGCTCTCTTCAGGTTATTGACCAGGTCCTGCCGTGTAGTTCTGGGCTGATTCCCCAATGATCACCTTCCTCATGATCATTGATGCCCCACAAGGTGAGATCTTGCATGGAGCCCCAGACCGAGGGAGATTGACCGTCATCTTGAATTTCTTCAATTTTCTAATAATTGCGCCAACAGTTGTTGCCTTCTCACCAAGCTGCTTGCCTATTGTCCTGTAGCCCATCCCAGCCTTGTGCAGGTCTACAATTGTATCCCTGATGTCCTTACACAGCTCTCTGGTCTTGGCCATTGTGGAGAGGTTGGAGTCTGTTTGATTGAGTGTGTGGACAGGTGTCTTTTATACAGGTAACAAGTTCAAACAGGTGCAGTTAATACAGGTAATGAGTGGAGAACAAGAGGGCTTCTTAAAGAAAAACTAACAGGTATAGCTGTCTCAACGATTCTGCCTGCAACAATGTAATATCCTGCAGTCATTGCCTGGACAACGAAGACAATTACATTGTCAATAGCAGAGACCTATCGGCACATATGCAAGGCCTTAGTGGAAAAATCCAGCTGTTTCAAATGGCAGGGTAGAGAAGTAAATTCACTGTTATGTTTCTCTCTAATAATCAGGCATGTTGTAACTGCTATAGAATTCACATTTGGATCCGTGCCGTAGATCAAAGGCTATCATCATCAGTCCTTTCATCCAGAACACAATGCTCCAGCAGAGTGATGCAGTACTATGGCAGAACTGGAATAGACAGAGTGTCTTCCTATTACTTTACACACAAAAACATAAAATACAACTTTGAAAGTGTGGTAAAATCTCAGTTTATTTTTTTATAAATACAAAGTACTTTTATTATTTTAAATTCTCTCATTAGATGAGATTACATTTGTTTGCTCATTACATCACAGAAAAGAACAATATAATTTACAGGCTGATTTAAAGCTTTCAGTAGATTCACTCAAAACTAGTATTAAAAGATATAAATTATTCTAATCAAATTGTATTCAATCCCATGCTCATTAATTATAAATTGAATGGTTACACTTTATTTTGAGAGTCCAATTTCCATCTGTAGATGTTCTCTAGATAATACTATTAACAAACTTAAAAAAAAAAAACTGTTGACAAGCAACTGCTTGCTTAGGTTAGGGTCAGAGTCGGTTTGGAATAAGGTTTAGGGTAAGGGTTAAAGTTAGGGCTTGGATTCAGTATAAGGTAAGGGTTAGGACAGTTAAAATGTTACTGATAGTCAGTAGATAATATTTACAGCATCTACAGAAATTATTTTGGGATTCTCAAAATAAGCTTTACCAATTAAACTAAAATAGTAAAAGAATAAAAAAAAATTATCACATACTTTTTGTAACTTTTTTAAAGCTTTTTCTTTACAAAATAATTGCCCCCTGTTATTGACCCAAGGTTTTCTTTAAGATGTATTTTGACATGCACAACTGTTTGTGTCTGAAATAACATATTTATCACAGTTTCTTCGAGTTACTACTCTCCTGCTCAAACCTCATCCCCCTGTCACTACTCTGTAAAAGAAGAACTCTTACTGTCTTCATAACTCCTCACACACCCGTATTCCTCCCTGCTCAGATAACGCCTATGTTTTTTTCGCTGTTTCTCCTCCACCCGGCTCCCAGATCTAACCAGGTCCCCTTGTTCATCCTGATCAGGCCCTGTGGTTTCTGTTGAGACACCAGGGTCTGAGTGGTAGTCCCGTTCACATGGTTCAGGTGTATCCACCATCTCCTCTCCCGGGTCCGAATGGTAAACCTGATCTCCCATCTCTAGTTGGTCGGGGTCAAGCTGATACAACGGTTCGTTCACCTCCGAATCTGAGGGGAACACATCCTCGCCTGTATCACCTAACCTCGGGTAACGGACCTCGTCATACACCTGGTCGTCCCTTTCTTGCTGATGCAGCTTGTCGCCAAGCTCTGAGTCGTACGCTTGTCTTCCTGCCACCGGTTCACCTGCATCTGCTGGCTCCGACACATGCTGATAAACTTCTTTACCTTCCCCGGCCTGGTGCACCTGTGCACCAATTTCCACGTCCTGTCTATCCATCTGTCTAGCTTTCTCAGAACGGTACACCCCTCTAGCCCTATGGTGCTGGTAAACCTCAGGGCTATACTGGCTCCTCCGGTACTGGCTCTCCTCCTCGTCCTCCTGGCAGGAGCTCCCCGGAATGCTCTCCCCATCTGACTGGGAGAGACGCAGGCTGGGCCGCGGTCGCCGGGGCTTCTGGGAGAGATCAAAGGGCTCCTCTTGGCTGTATCGGGTGAGGAGACCCAGAGGGGTTGAAAGGCAGAACCGTCCCCGTCGCCTGAACACTAGAGACAGAGAAATACGTTACAACCTGAACACTAGAGACAGAGAAATACATTACAACCTGAACACTAGAGACAGAGAAATACATTACAACCTGAACACTAGAGACAGAGAAACACATTACAATCAGAGCGACAGGGTTCTTATTTAGCTTCAGTAGGAATGTTGCAGGAAGTCTCAATGCAAGGAGGGAGGAACAATAGAATGAATTCCTCCATAGTCAGATCACCTCTTCCATCCAGGCCTCTGTCCATTATCCCGTGTTTGACCTTCATGTGGCGGGTTAGGTTCCCCTTCAGAGTGAATTTGCTGGGACAGTAGAGGCATTTGAAGGGCCTACTGTCAGAATGCAGGTGCATATGGCCCATTAGGTTATGCATTCTGTTAAACTCCTTTCCACACAGCTGAAAGGAAGCAAAAAGGAACCAAAAATAGAAATTAAATGTTTGTAAATCCATGAACCAATCAGGTGCATCTATAAGCAATATAACTTTGGAATGAAAATAATTAATCAGTGTCCTTACAAAAGGGGTTGGAAGCAACAGACAATCAAACCAAAACCAGCATGTTGGCAAATTCTGTTATTCCCTAATTCCCAATTTAGAAATGCCATTATTCCTTGAACCATATTAGTGGCACTCGATATTGTAAACACCATTCAAAGGCAAAACTGCATGCCAAGTGTTCTAAATCCGTGTTCATTGATCAAACGTTCCTCTCTATGAAACAACTAATGTGTGTGATGACTAATCATTGTAGCATTCATCGCTGAAATAGACACACAATGTCACCATGAATGAATGCACACACACACTAAACATACACAACCACAGAGGAAGCCACTGCGAGACAGAGCCAGAAGAGGAGGATTGGGAAGGGCAACTCCTGCTCTATCCTTCCTCTGCATTCTTTTTTTTATTAGGGTGGTCCTTTCCTTCTGGAGGAGAGAGGGACTGTAAACTGTCCAAGAGGACCGTGAGAAAACAGGAAACGTTCCCTCCAGCAGCAGAGAAAGCAAGATGAAATCTATTTGCGGGGCCCATTCTCCGGGGAGGCTGGGGGCCATTGTTAGAGAGGCAGCGTTTGTGCAGTGATATCCTTCCTATGGACGAGGAGGGATCCCACAGCCAAATTCCCCCTCCTCTATCTGTTATCTGCTCATCGTCTCAACACTCCTACTGGAGAGCAAGGTCAAACCGTCACTCCAAAACAGTGTGGAGCTGCTTTAGACTGATCTGTTGATCTGTTGGCATCACTAGTTTAAACATGGTCCCACTTGACATCACAGAGACTTCAAATTATAGTCATAACCTTTCTATAACCCCTGCCAAAAATGGCCAGCCCTCAACCCCACATTGGCCAGAGATGCACAACAACATGCAAGGTAAATAGCCCTTAGTGTAATTATTAGCCTGCATGTACTAAAGGCAATATGGGGCCATTACAAACATCAGCTACATTTAGCCACCGCTAGCTAAACATCAACGGAAGTAGTTTAAGTGACAGCATGTACATTTCATCATCCAAATTCCCTGCTAAATCATATCAAACCAAATGTTATGTCAATGATTCGAGGGTGATTTGGAGATTTAATTTAAAAGAAGCTCACACAGCCTTTTACTTCCGTTGATGTTTAGCTAGCAGGGGCTAGAGCTATCTGAAGTTTGTAATGGCTGTTTTCAAGAAACCTGAGCAACGAATTACAGTTTCTCCATTTCAGTATTAGGAGCCATCTTAAAAACTTGATTTTAAATTGTCCTCTGCCACGGAGTCACCATCAGAACACTTACCTTGCATTTGTAGGGTTTAATGTCAGAATGGACAATCATGTGGGCTTTCAGGGTCTGTTTCTGCACAAAGCTCTTGAAGCAAAGGTGACACTGGTAGGCCCTGATGTTAGTATGGATCAGAATGTGCCGCTTCATGTTGGCCAGGAGGGTGAACTCACGACCACAGATCCGACATTTGTGCTCTTTCACCCCCTAACACAGAGGTTCAACATGAGAGAGAAAGAGAGACAGGGAGAGAAAGAGGAGGGGACAATTTGTAATTAAATGTGGTTTGTTTAAATAACCATCTTATTAGACAGTTCAGGCCATCAGAGACAATGAACACATCACAGCTGTTCCATCAAGATGTTGCTAGAACATCAAGATGTCGGCTTGACTGCAAGAGTGGATGCCTTGCATTGTCATAAAAAAAGCTGAACAATGATTGGATTACATGACTGAACTTATTACTATAGTTACTGTAACATGCACTCACGTCTCTCTAAAGTCTAATTTGTCTATTTGCTGTGCTCATGTTTTTATGAGGAGAGCTGCTCTTTTCCCTGGCTTCACCATTTAGTACAAAAAAAAATGTAGAAAGAAACTGCAGAAAGAACGTTTTGCAATTCTCCCATAGTGTCAAACCATTATAATGAACATGTAGGAAACGGGGCAAGTCACCCCTAAACTGTTGAAAATGTTGTCATGTCTTCCTTTATGAAGTATTGTGATGTGCTTAAGTTGGTTTGCAATGTGTTTTCTGTGTGAGTCCCTGAAACATGTTTTATCCTAGCCTCATCAACAAAGTAGAACTTTCGCCTGTAGCCAGGCCATCTTTGTAAATACCAACTTCTTCTGAAAGATGCATTCTATCGACTTGTGTAATTCCATCCAGTAGTTGTGAAAGTGGTGCACATCTGTATTGTGTCAACCAATTGTGCACTGTCTCCCTCACCCATGTTTTATGTTATAGCATCATGTAACGTATGTTGTATGATATGTTTGTAACATACTAGATGCATTTGTTGTGATTAAGATCGGCCCATCCAAAATTTACATTTAATTAATTTGCCTGGTTGAATAAAGGTAATATCAAATGAAACCTTAACACAAAAACTGACCCGCATGTTAACATTTCATCTCCACAGGAAAATACAGCCTAGCCTTGTAAACACAACTCATCTGAAGGGTTAAATATTCTCCAAGTGATTCAAGAGAGAAGATGACCACAGCTAGCCTTCCTGGTAGAAATCCGAGCCAAGCCATTTGGCTTTTATTCCACACTTCTCTTCCAACCAGGAAGTTGCTAAATCCCCCAAGAAAGCTCAGTTAGGTTCATAGGCTTCTGTGAGTTACTAGATTGCCATGATACTAGGAAATCCCTGCTTGTGATCCTCTCCCTGGTGATGCCTCCCTTCTCCCTGGTGATGCCTCCCCTCTCCCTGGTGATGCCTCCCTTCTCCCTGGTGATGCCTCCCCTCTCCCTGGTGATGGCTCCCCTCTCCCTGGTGATGCCTCCCCTCTCCCTGGTAATGCTGCCCAACATACACCACCAATGGGGTTTCCCAGAGTCTTGTAAACTAGCAGCATAGTCACAGCTTGAACCTAGACTGTGGGGCACCATGGTGCTTTGTAATAGTTTCTTAGACACCACATGTTGGCATTTGTGGAATTACCTTGTGAGTAAGTGTGTGCTGCTTGAGGTGGTGGGACTGGATGAATTCCATGCCGCACTCACTGCAGATATATGGCCGGATATCTTTATGCTTCATCATGTGGTTCTGCAGCTGGCTAGGGTACTGGAAGGTCTTCTGGCACTCAGTACACCTGGACAGATAACAGAGACTCAGCACACCTCGACAGATAACAGAGACTCAGCACACCTCGACAGATAACAGAGACTCAGCACACCTGGACAGATAACAGACACTCAGTACACCTGGACCGATAACAGACACTCAGTACACCTGGACAGACAACAGACACTCAGTACATTTGGAAAGATAACAGACACTCAGTACATTTGGAAAGATAACAGACACTCAGTACACCTGGACAGACAACAGACACTCAGTACATTTGGAAAGATAACAGACACTCAGTACATCTGGACAGACAACAGCCACTCAGAACACCTGCACTGATAACAGACACAATGTACACCTGGACCGATAACAGACACTCAGTACCCCTGGACAGACAACAAACACTCAGTACCCCTGGACAGACAACAGACACTCAGTACATTTGGACAGACAACAAACACTCAGTACACCCGGACAGACAACAGACACTCAGTACATTTGGACAGATAACAGACACTCAGTACATCTGGATACACTTTTATTATTAAGTTTCCTTAATTTTTGTTATTGTCTGTCTCGGTAACCATGGGATTTTGGTTTGTTATTTCCTGAGGCCCTTATGCACCTTAGAGATGTGGATAAAGGGTCAGGTAATGTGTTTGAACCCAGTGGGTATTCCAGGGCAGACGTACCTATAAAGGCTTGGCCCTCTGTGGGCCGTCAGGTGTCTCTTCAGCTGGGCCAGAGTGGGGAAGTCCAGCCCACACTCCACACACACATTCTCCTGGCCCTTTTCATGCTTCAGCTCATGGGCCCTCAGCTCACTAGGGTAGGCAAATCCCCTCCCGCAAACCCCACAGCTGGACGGGAGACACCGACAGATGGTTAATGTCCTAACAAATCCTTTCCATAATCGACACATAATCGACACTAACGCTAACAGGCATATTGCTAACGAACTGTGTCTTCTAAAATGTTAGTCTTGAAGTAAAAACATGCGACGGAAAGCCCTTAATGACGAAGTACTTCAATTAGTTCTCAACCGGGCCAAGAAAACAGCAACCCATTGAGGCGAACCCACCCTGTACTGACCTGTACGGCTTCACGTCGCTGTGCTGCATCATGTGCCTCTTCAGGTGGCTGGTCTGCGTGAAGGCCTTGTGGCACACCTGGCACTTGTGTGGCCGCGTGCCCTGGTGGGTGAGCAGGTGAGTGTGCAGGTGGCTCAGCTGCTTGAACAGCTTCCCACACAGGTGGCAGCCGTGCGGCTTAATCCCGCTGTGCCCCAGGATGTGCGTGATCAGGTTGTACTTGGATGTGTACGACTTCTCGCACATGCGGCACTTCCAGCGCTTCTGGTCCCCCCCGACGTCCACGTAGTAGCTGTCGTCGATGTGGACGTTGAGGCCCAGCTTCTCGGCGCTGGTCGTCCCGCCCCGGGGACCTCCGTCCGGGTCGCGCCGGCTCGGCCTCAGGGACTCTCTGGGGTAGAAGGCTCCGGGCGAGAGGTGCATGACGGGCCCGGGCATGAAGAAGGGGAAGGGGAGGAGGCTGGTGTGCAGTGGGGGGAAGAACGGCGGAGAAGGCTGGTGGAGGAGGAGTGAGGAGGGAGGCCAGGTGGGCGTGGGGCTGAGCGGTTCCTGCTTCACCTGCACCGGGAGGCCCATCTGTGGCTCATACCTGGATAGAGCCCTTTGGTGCATCTGGAACCTGGTCAGGTCGATCATCCCAGGAACGGTCATGCTGGAGGGAGGGAGACGGGGGTGAGGGGGTAGGGAGAAGGGGAGGTGGGAGAGATTGACAGTCCTGGAGTTGCTTCTGTGCTCCTCCTCCTCCGCGTCTCCAGTGGCGGGGGATGTGGAACCCTCCATCTTGAGCGGAGTTCTTTTCCGTTTCTGGGAGCCTTCCCTCTGGGTGTAATGGAGGCCATCATAGACCAAGGGGCGATGGTGAGTCAAGGGGCTGAAAGCTGCACTGTAGGCCTCTCTGGTCGGGGAGAGCTTGGGGGGTTGCAGGTAGAGTGGAGGTGAGCTCAGGTAAAGACTGTGGTGAGATCCAGACCTCAGGTCTTCCCTGTGAGGGCTCCGTCTGTCTGGTCTGAAACTCAGGACGCCTGGCTCCATCATCTACAGCATGAGGAAAGGTATTGAGGAACTCTGTTAACTGAGGTCAACCATTTTGAATATCATTTCAATGAGCTGCTCCAGCACCTGAAAAGGAGAAACAGTCCTCCACCAGGAGTCATGAATCGCACGGTTAATCGTGACAATAGGACGCTCTGTGGTTGCACGCCCATAACCTGTCACTTCTCTCTTCTGCCTGTCCCTACTTCTACCTCCACCATCCATCCCTCTGAAATCAGGAACCACTGTCTACCTCTCCCTCAAGCTCAGATTTAGCTTCTCTGCTCTGTTCATCTTTTTTGCACGTATATTTGAAAGGGCACTTCTCCTTTTGTCGTCCTCTCCTGCTCTGTAAACAGAGCTAATCTCTTTACAGATGCACAAGTTCCAAATAAATGCACCGTATCTATCTATCTATCTGTCCACTTCCGAAGTGTAAATCAGCTGCACTAAAGATTCGCCTTGGTAGGATATGATTCATTTTGGCATTTTCGTTATTATGAACCGAAGACAGTTGGTGGGAAGACAAAGGACATTATCTGTGATAGAGTGAACTGGTCAAACGGATAGGGAACTGTACACCTTCTGTAGTTTTGCTGAAAGAAGACAAAACGGTATTATTGATATGCAATTTTGGCAAATATAGTGGCATAGTGTGTATGTTGGATCTTTCTGTGAACTGCTAGTTGAGATAGTGTAGATGAGGATAGGATGATCATGGCCTTCATATAGGGTAAAGATTAGAGGGGTATTTTGTGCAGAATTGCAAATCGCGTTCAATTCTTCTCTAAAAACAATGTGAAAGGGACATTGTGATGTATGAATTGCTTAATTAATCATAATAGAAAAATAATGGTTCAGCTATTTAAAATAAAATTACAGTAACAATTTAAATCTAGTATTTTCTTCTCATATACCTATAAGAAACTGAAGGACAGAGACACTACAGAAATTCATTATCATGCATACTGTATATCAGTGCCTATTCAGATACTTTCCCTTGATTTTTTGAAGTTACCTAAATACTTCTACTTCATTTCTCAGCCCAGCACGTTGTACGTATCTCAATGTATGTAGACAATTTTGCCAACATTTATGAAATAAAAAATAAACAGTCTCTCCCAAGCCAGGCTCCTTCCGTCTATTCTCTGCAGAACCTGGGGCTGTATGGAAAGACCCTTCTGTCCCTGTCTGTCTGTGTGTGTGTGTGCCTCTGTCTGTCTGAACTGTCAGTGTGTATCCCTGGAGAAACCCACTCGGCCTTTAAAAACCGAAGCCCCTCCTCGTCCCCCCCTACCACCCCATGCCCTGTTTGCCCTCGACTGGGTCTTAGGGACTCACCAGCTCAGCGTGGCTCAGCCTGCGTGCCCTCCTGTACTGCAGCGGTGCGTTAGCTGCGTGTCGGGCTGAGGAACCGGCTCCTCTACCTGTCTCTCTCTGCGGCCGCTCAGTTGCGCTCTCACCCTGCCGCTGCCTTCCTGACAATGAGCCGCCCGTCCACGGACAGCATTTGAAGTGACTTAAGAAAGAGAACAGGAACAATCACTTTGTTCTCATTTTTCAGATGAGTACCTTCGGAGAGAAGGAAGGAAGGGAGGGGAGAGGAAGTCAACAAGCCTAGTGCCTTCCTGCAGAAAAACAAGGAAACAGCAGATAGACATCTCCATTTCTCTACAAAATAAGGATTTACCAAGCTTTGGGAGAGACTGGATTAGGACATTCTGAACTGTAGATCTAGTTTGAATAGAGCGCATTAATAAACAGGAAGGAAAGTGTAAGGAGAGGAGATTTAGGTTGTCAGCACCAACAGGTCTGGGAGGCACTTTCACGTAATTTTATTTCTGTGCTGCAGCTTTTCAGCCACATGCTTATGTCACACCGGTTTAACATGTTATGGTGCTATGAGTTGTAATGGGTTTAGAATATGGAGAATATGCGATGTTGGGAAGACAGTTTGTTTAGACAATTTAAAGATTTAGCCGAAATCAGAGAAAGATAATATACGTCTGTTTGGGATGTTGTTGATCTGGGAATGCTGATGGTGGTTTTCATTTGTTTTAATGACAACTTCTTCAAGCCACGGTAATTGTCAAACAACAGCTCATTTCCATGATTGACATGTAAAAGCTGTCCTTCTGCAATTTCCCAACCCCTACGGCAGGATTGCTAATTTACTGGTCTTGTATAAGGTGTTTAGAGTTCAAATCCTCCACAATCACTTTACAATATTCAGGTTCAGGAAGTAGAGTAGCCATTTAATTATTTACACATACATTTGACATTTCATTCAGGCCTATACACAACTTCATAGATATCATCCTCTAAGTCAGGCCTATACACAACTTCATAGATATCATCCTCTAAGTCAGGCCTATACACAACTTCATAGACATCATCCTCTAAGTCAGGCCTATACACAACTTCATAGATATCATCCTCTAAGTCAATCCTATACACAACTTCATAGACATCAGCCTCAAGTCAGGCTTGTACACAACTGTTCAGATATCAGCCTCTAAGTCAGGCTTGTACAGTATACACATACACAACCATTTCTGAGATATGAAGGCTATTCCATGTGAGAAATTGCCAAGAAATGCAAGATCTACTCCCTTCACAGAACAGAGCAAACTGGAGTCAGGATTGTATGGTAGTGTATATATAGACATCACTCTCTAAGTCAAGCTGATACACAACTTTATAGACATCAGCCTCTAAGTAAGGCTTATACACAAAGATTTATACCTGTTTTTGGCAGCATCACCAACACCTTTTCTAGTTCTACCAAACATTATCTGAGCAGAAACGTGGTTAGTTGTCTAAAAGGCCAAAAAAGATGATGTAATGTACATCCACGTGCATGCACCAATCATCTGATGTTAACTTTTTCCCCTAATTTGCAAGTCTTGACCCTGCCTTTCTTCATCAATTACAGGGTCACTAATCCGGAATGCACTAATTGAGCACATCTCATTGGAAGAGAAAAACTTATTTAACTGGCAGATGATTAGCGTCATCTGTATAAATGGGCTTGTTAAATCAATTGACCTCCAAGACCTGGACGATGTGTATTCATTGCTAACAGGAATTACTAAATCTATGAACGTGGCGCATCAGATATAGCGTGTGTATCCATTTCACCGTGTTTGCGTAAACACACAGCGCATTGTTGCTTTTCAATTAGCAAACCAAACAGCTGAATTTAAGATAAGGGTTAAGGTTATGTGATATTTCTTGTTGTCTTTTGATCGCCAGTGAGCTTGTGATGTGAACGAATGAGATACAAGATAAGAGAACTCCTTGTGAGTTTTATCTCAAATGTTTCCAAAATTTTATCTCACCATATGTTGGTATTTCTTATCCCGGAACTGGAACCAGTTCGTAGTATGTAGCCAACCAGACCTTTAGATAGATAACACTTTAGATAAAAACACAGCTCCAATGAAATTGCCTAACAATCCCATTTCATCCCATTTATTAATAATTGGAAACCAACACACCTCCCCGACCCCATCTGTCTCTTACATGCCTGGTCACGGACAGCAGCCCTGCGTTAATCACCGTTGCTGTGACGGAGGCCTTGCAAGGCCACCGTGTGACTATACCACTGACTAGCCCCCTGTCCAGTCCAGCCAGTTCCATCAGGGTGCGTAACGGTGGTTTTGTTAATTAACCTTAAGTTGTTCCCGGCGGTCCGTGACACTCCCGAAGAGAGGGCCGATGGTATATAAAGGTCTGGGTCTCATTGAGGACAGAGAAGAGCTTCATCGTTCATCCGTCTTGTACTTTAAATCGGTAAATCAGCAGGTACGTTTGTCTCTGTGGATATGTGTTTAGGTGGCCCGGTGTCTGGATGGCTGTCTGTATTGACTACGTCTGTCTTGTTTTCATATTTGGATTACGATATACAAAACAGTGTTTCAGATGTCTTACAGTTTTGCATGGTCTTTCCGGTGTCAAGGCGTTGTCAGACGTAAATGTTCTGTTCAGACACCTCAGGCCATGTTGGCATCCCTTTTGTCTCTCTCTCTCTCTCTGTCTGTGAGCAGAGATGAGCGGAGCCGCTGTGTCCGTGTGTCTGCTCTTCCTCCTGTCCCTCTGCTCAGCCTGTTACATCTCCAACTGTCCCATCGGGGGCAAGAGATCCATAATGGAGGCTCCACAGCGCAAGGTGAGCCACGGCTGAATCTGTCTAGATCTAGATCGATGTAACTCGTAACCTCAGTAACAGGTAAAATAGGACTTGACCTAGAGATGTGAACAGGAACAGGTAGGAACCCGAAGCAAAGTCAAGAAGTACTGAATTCTGAAGAACCTGCATTTCTGACCAGTTACCTCATAAAAACAGGGTTAAGTATGTTGCTAACATTAATGTTTACAATGGAACAACCTTATACCAGAGTGTTGCTTCGTCCCTCTACAGTGCATGTCTTGTGGGCCAGGGGAGCAGGGCCACTGCTTTGGCCCCAGTATCTGCTGTGTGGAGGGACTGGGCTGCTGGATGGGCACCCCAGAAACAGCTCACTGCTTGGAGGAAAACTACCTGCCCACCCCCTGCCAAGCAGGTGGGAGACCCTGTGGATCTGAAGCAGGACGTTGCGCTGCACAAGGATTTTGCTGTGACTCAGGTTAGGAAATGTTAATCCTAAATGTTTTAAATGATCCTTATGATTATACTACTACAATTGATTTAGTAGAGTGCTGGATGAATAAATATTGCATATTTATATGGCTCCATATTTTGTTTCTCAGAGGGCTGCAGTGCAGACCGATCTTGTCTGTCCGACAAGGAAGGTGACGATTTTATCAGCCAATCAGAGGGCAGCAATTCAGACAACATCATCTTCAGGCTCCGTCACTTGGCTGCTCAGTCCCCTGCTCATCGAATCCGCCAATGAGCTGACAATGTTGCCGTAGTTTCATGGGCATTGCTTGAGAAATTGGTTGATGGGATTTGTAGTTAAAAGTTACAGAGTTGTAGTTCATTGATCAACCTACATATTTCACCCCCACATTAACTGATCTCCTTCTTTACTGTATAGACAACCTCACAGGATGGGACAGCAAAGCATTAAACTCCACTCTATGCCATTGTCATATGTTTAACTAAGTTAAATTCCTAGCCAGATGATACCCTGAGCAATCCTCTGTAGATTACCTCTATAGGACATACTGAAATTGGTGATGTACTGTTTGTATAGAAATAGCTATGATTATTCTTTTTAAAGAGTAATAAAAGAGGTAAAAATGTGTGTTATTAATAAAGGCTGTGAGAGTACACATTGTTTACATCTTTTTCTTTCTCAAGTAAAAAAGAATGACTGATGAAATGAAACAACATACACAGAAACGTGTGGGTATGTGGGGCCTTCAGCCAAGGGTCCTGGGGTCCACGGAGCGAAGTGGCCCTTGTGAAGATCTCTCAAAAGTATTTTTATCCTCATTATTAATATTATTATGAAGATTATGTGTTTCCATTTATTTTTGGCTTAACCTGAAAAATATGTATATATGTTATAGAGGTTGAAGACCCCTGAAGAGGTAGCTATATATTTCATATATAATAAAGGAATATATATTCTGAATGTTTCTCTAAAACACTTATAGAAAAATAACTATAATTTAGATACAATGACAAAACTGATATCCATGACATAATTGAAAATGAGAATTGGTTTTCAACTAAGTAATTAAAGCTATTTGAAAACCAGCGCCCCCTCTCCCTCTTTTGGAGAACAGATACCTGTTTGTCGTTATTGCCCTCACCTTGATTTTCGTGATCCCTGTCCCTAATAATAAGTTCCTTATTCCCTCTTGTATGTTGTCGGTCATTGTTTGGTTTCATCCTATTCTGTTTTCGTGTATTCATTTCAGTTTTGTTATACCTAGGTTCTTTTTTATAAAAAATCCTCCGTTATCCATGCACCTGAGTCAAGCCTCCCTGTTGTGATGTTACAGTAATTTAGTTACACCTTTAATGTTTTGTGCCTTAGCATTTCCTATTTACTATTAGTTTGTTTATTACAAAGTTTACATTCTGCACTATATTCTGGAACTGGTATGAAATGTCCTTTTAGTCATATCCATCCACTTTATCTCTCTTTACTCTCTCTATCCTCTGCTTTAGTAATTAGACTTGGATAGGGATAAGGTGTTTTAGAAAAATATCTATCAACTTACATGCTCTGGTAAATTTGTTTACAGTTTGTTTTGTAAATATCAAAAAAAATTTAATGTTAATGAAACCTTTACACTTGCTGTTGACTTGCCAAGAATGTATGTAAAAATTAAGCCTATGACAGTATGGCTGTAAGCATGTTTTTATTACTAGCTAAATCATCATTAAGTAACATCAAGCCAGAGTTGAATTCAGGTGAATCGTAGATTTCTTTAAACATGCATTTTTGTACGTTATTCGTTTCTAGAAAATTGAACCATGGATTGATTTCAGGCTGAGGAACGATTTAACATTTAGTCAGTGTAAAAAAAATTTCCCGCTTCCACTTCCGCGCTCCACCACTCCTGCACGCACCCCTCGCTCCACGGCTCATGAACACACCCCAGTCATCAGATCCCAATCACCCTCATTCTGAGCACCTGTGTCCCCACCTGTGTCTGGTTTATGCCCCTATTTAGTTCTGTTCAGTCCTCCCTAACCTTTGTGAGGTATTGTTTGTCACTCCGTCTTGTGATTCTGGCCCTTGCCTGTATCCTGCGCCTTGCCCTACTGGGAGTTCGTCTCCCTTATAAACCACCTGCTCCGCAATTGGAACCAGCCTCTCTCCCTCTCCCTTTCCCCATTAATTACAGAATACCTCACCCTGACGCATGGATCCAGCAGAGCTACACCGCCGTCTACAGCAACAGGAGGAATGCATCGAGGAGTTGCGTTACCTGCTCCATCAGGCCACCTCTGCTCCTGCTGCTTTGTCTAGCCCGACCAGTCCACCTGCTGCTCACCCATCTATGGTGGCCCCAGCGAAGTACGACGGATCCCCTGGTAAAAGTGAGGACTTCCTGATGCAGTGCTCCATCTACTTCTTACACCCGCCCAGACATTTTCCTCGGTTATATAGAAAATTCATTTCATCTCCCTCTTGACTGGAAAAGCCCCGGATTGGACCAACGCACTGTGGTCCACTGACAGCTCCGGATTAAAACCCTCAAAGGACAGCCTTTGGGAAACGGCTATATAACCCAACAAACGCCAGCTGTCACCCTCCAGATCAGCACCCTTCATTCAGAGAGGATACGGTTTTTGGTCATTCCCTCTGCCACAGATCCCCTCATACTAGGCCACCCGTGGTTAAGCCAACGCAACCCTTCCATCTCCTGGAGTCAAGGGGAATTGACCGCCTGGAATGACCATTGTCTAACCCGTTGTATGGACCTGTCCTGTAGTGCCACGACTATCAAGGATTCCAAAACGTTGCTGCCTGTCCCTATTCCGCCTGAATAGGCCCAGCTTTCTGAGGTATTTTGCAAGGAAAAGGCTTCTCATCTCCCGCCTTATTGCCAATGGGACTGCGCCATAAATCTCCTCCCCGTAATCCTGTCCCCTAAAGGATGCATCTGCCCACTATCCATACCCGAAACCCAGGCGATGAGTGATTACATTGATGAGGTTATACAAACGGGATCCATCCGCCCTTCTACGTCCCTGATGGCTGCCAGCTTCATTTTTGTGGGCAAAAAAGACGGCGTCTTGAGGTCGTGTATCGACTACCGGTCTCTGAATGACATCACAGTGAAAAACAGTTACCCTCTTCCTCTGGAACAGGTCGGGAGGGCTCAAATCTATACCAAACTCGATCTCCGCAGAGCCAATAACCTGATCCAGATCCGCGAGGGAGACGAATGGAAGACTGCGTTCATCACATGTCATGCCCTATGGACTAACCAATGCACCTGCCGTTTTCCAGTCCTTTATGAATCACATCTTTCATGATCTCCTTGACAGTTTTGTCTTAGTATTCATCGGTGACATCTTTATCTACTCCAATAACTTGACAGACCATGTACAGCACGTACAGCAAGTCCTCAAGAGGCTACAAGAGAACCATCTATACGTGAAAGCCGAGAAAATTCAGTTCCATGTCCACTCCAATACGTTCCTAGGGTCCGTACTGACACCAGGAGGGGTCAGTATGGACCATAACAAAGTCCCGGCGGTAAGGGACTGGCCCACACCCAAGTCTGTGAAAGAGTTACAACGTTTCCTTGGCCAACTACTACCGCCGGTTCATCAGAAACTACAGCACCATAGCCGCCCCCCTCACAGCCATGACAAGCCAAAAGGGGCGGAACCCGCTTTGGTCTGACACAGCCCACACGGCCTTCCACCGTCTAAAGGAGTTGTTCACCACGACACCTATCCTTCGTCAGCCGGACCTTGCTCTGCCCCACTGCCCTAGAAGTGGATGCGTCGGAGGTGGGAATGGGGGCTGTTCTTTCGCAACGACACTCTTCCCCCGCCAAACTCCATCCCTGTGCGTTCTTCTCCAAAAAGCTCACTCCCCCAGAATGAAACTACGACGTAGACAACCGTGAACTGCTGGCCATCAAACTGACCCTTGAAGAATGGAGGCACTGGCTAGAGGGTGCTCGACACACCTTCCTGGTATTGACGGATCACCGGAACCTGACATACCTGAAACAGGCTAAGAGGTTGAACCCACGTCAAGCCCGTTGGGCCCTCTTCTTAATCACTTTAATTTCAATGTGACCTACCACCCAGGGAAGAAAAACGTTAAGGCCGACTTGTTTTCTCGGCGGTTCGACCCGGCCACAAGCACCAACCACCCCGAAGCCATCCAGCCCTTTTCCTGTTTCGTCGCCCCGATTGAGGAGGCACTCCAGACGGAACCAGCCCCGGACGACACCCCGGCCGCTAAAACCTTTGCTCCCTCGATGGTGAGACCCCAACTACTGCAGTGGTGCCACACCTCTCTGGCCTCCGGCCACCCCGGCGTCACCAGAACCACTGTCCTCATCTCCAAGACCTACTGGTGGTCCACATTGGCTGCGGATGTACGTGACTACGTTTTATCCTGCCGTATCTGTGCCCAGTCCAAGAATCCCTGTCACCTTCCTGTGGGTGTGCTACATCCCCGGGCCTAATGCAGTACCTTGTTGACTGGGAGGGGTTCGGTCCAGAAGAGCAAGCCTGGGTCCTTTCGACTACCACCTCGCCCGCCCTGCTCCTCGCCCTAGGGGTCGTCCTCCTGCTCGGCTTCCGCGGTCGTCGAAAGCCTCCCGTGGCTGGGGGGATACTGTGACGTCCTCCACTGGCGTGGACCCGCTTCCGCGCTCCACCACTCCTGCACCCAACCCTCGCTCCACGGCTCATGAACGCACCCCAGTCATCAGATCCCAATCACCCTCATTCTGAGCACCTGTGTCCCCACCTGTGTCTGGTTTATGCCCCTATTTAGTTCTGTTCAGTCCTCCCTAACCTTTGTGAGGTATTGTTTGTCACTCCGTCATATATTACTGAGCCTTCTGCTTTCGCCTTCGCCTAGTGCTAGTCTTACATCGATTCCTATGTTTTGACCATCGCCTGCTTTGCTCCTCGACTCTGTCTCTAGCCTTGTGATTCTGCAATTGCTCGTGTCTTGTGATTCTGACCCTTGCCTGTATGACTATCCTGCGCCTTGCCCTACTGGGAATTGGCCTCCCTTATGGAACCAGCCTCTCTCCCTCTTCCTTTACCCTTTAGCCCCAGGCCCTGAGCTAGCATAGTTTATGTTCACATCAGAGTTTGTTTAACCCTGGGCTAAGGATTCACACTTGTATTCAGTCATTTACTTTCTGACAAAAAAAAAATAAACAGCGACATGAAAATATGAACATGAGGCGGGAGAATATGATCATTTCAAACTTTTGTCTTTTTGTCTCATGTTTGATTTGCCAGATGATCAAGGTGGGTGGAGCATCTCCTAGCTATAACTCTACCTAATAACATGAGTTTAGCAAGTGTAGGAAACCTGCAAAAAAATACAATAATCTTCAAGGACCCTGTCTTTAAACTGGTGTGGGTTTATGGTTGGTTCAAGTCCCTGTGATGTCACAGGAAGGGATCTGCTACAGCTGCTAAACCAACTGCAGTACAGTTCAATACACCCCAGTGAATTAATTATGCTCTACAGTGGACTTACAATCAAACATCTTTTGGAAGAAAAACAAATCTCAACTGAAGGAGTTTAGGTATATCTTGTACTAAACTCACTACATGGATTTTAATTTGACTGGGTGTACTGGTCAAATGTATCCACTAGATGGTGCTATTTCTTTTCAAGCTATGAGTAGTGGACATGGTATACCATCTTCAAACTGACTGGAGCTCTTGGCACATTTGATAAAATGGAAAACAGAAGTTATGGTCTCAGTTTCAAGTGCACTAAATACATTTTGCATGTCTAACTTGGATTTCTTAACTTCAGTGTAAATCACCCATTGAGACTAATTGTGAACCAGGTGTGTTCACATCGAGTTGGATGAATGGTATTGGCTCAGTAGAATTTGATGTAATGAACAGCAAACAAAGCCCAAAACAGTTTTCAGTTTAATGTGACATTACTTTTCATACAAAATGCATGCAGAGCGGTGTAATAATTTCTTTACTGTGTTTATTTAGTCTAGACATTTCAAGCGGCAACCTACATCTGTTTCCAAACCTAGCAAAAGAGTGGATTCATGGATTTGAGCAATTTAAATGAGACTTTCACCGATGCAAGTTTGACGGTTCCACACCCTGAAAGTAATGTATGAAAAACAAAAGCATATTTGAGCACCTTTAGCGCTACAGAACAATAAATGGAATGAGGGGGGGGGGGCGCTATGACATATGTGATGTGATAGATATCAGCTGTAATGCCAGAGGGAAAATGTGACTGATGCACATGGAAATATCTTCGGGTTGTCTGACAGAAGCTGAAACAAGTCTGTGAAAACTGACTTTTAAGTTATTTAAAAAAAAAATCTCTAATTAACCTTCTGTAAAAAAAAATACAACATCTAATTGGTTTAATAAAATACAACTTTAAGGCAGAAACATGATTGTAGGTCAGGGCCATTAGTATCAGCCTACCTAAAATCTGTCATGAGGAGATTTGCTTACAGTTCATAGGTCCCTTAATTGTTCAGTTATAATCCCCCATCAAAACTTCCAGCTAATGTTTTTATGCTTTCTAGGTCAGGGGGCCTTGCCAAATCACTGCATATGCATGTTGTTCACCTTACTCCGGAGCAAGAGTTTCTCATTGCTAATGTGAATCAAAAACTGTATTTTATTTTTGCATTATTTAATTTAATCGTTTTAAATTGTGTAAAAACAAATTTACAGAAATGTGAAAATGTATGTAGTCTAATATTGTAGGCTATAACTTTGTCCACCCTATCAAAATATTTCTAAAGGGATGCATGAACATTTTTATATTTAGCCAGATCTTTAAGACCTAAATATAATTCAAATAAACCAAATAATATCAAATACGGAGTTCGCAGGTGATTGACCTACATTTTTAATACAGCGCATGCTAACATCCAATGATTTTCAGAGATTTTCAGCTTGCACTAGCAAACAATACTGGGAGTTTTTAATGGATATTTAAAAACTAAACTGTATTACAGTTACCTGGCATATTGATTAATTTCAGGGTAAGGAAAACATTAACATCAAGTTGTAAAAGTCCCCTTTAATCTCTAAACTTTATTCTGCCAGGTTGTGAAGTTATTTCTTCGGCCGGCGGAAAAGATTCTTGACGCTCTCTGCCAAAGGTTCATTATTCATGGTCATTGGTTGGTTCTTCAGGGCTGCCTCTCGCATGCTTTGGTATATCATCTCATTCTGCTTGAACATCCTTAACTCCATCTCGGTCTGCATTCTCATAGCCTAGTGAGATGGGAGGTAATCAAAACAAGTCTTACATCTTAGTCCAGTAGTCTAAACAAACCACAGAAGAGTCAGAGAACAAACTTAATTTCAAGCAAAAGCATCCACCTCGCACAATGTGTGTACGTTTAAAACAACGAAGATACCTGTACCATATTCGATATAGGCATTTATTCATTTTACTATGAATCCCAATGTTACACATTATATACCAAAAGAAAAAGATAACTGAAAGTAATTAAATGCTGTGTTAGTTTATTAAAGCTGTACCCTGGGTGGGCTATTTAATGCTCAGTGGATTGATACCCATATATGTGATTCCCCAACACTTTGTCAACATGTACTAAAAGGATGGAGCAAATAGTTGGGGAATCACTAGATAGGGAATTGACCCACTGTGCATCACTGAACATTCACCTCAGCAGCACAAAAAAACTAACTCGGCATACTGTTGCATTTCATTTTCCTTCATGTATATAAAGCATAATAATGGAATCAAAAGTTGATATATTTGACCTTTGTATCTGATTGAGTGAGGTGTATGCGTCTGCTTCAGATTAGATTCAACTGGAAATGGCTCCGTGTGACTCTAATTCGACAACCCACAGTATCAGGTCTTGTGAGTGTGTGTCTGTCCCGGTGTGTCGGTCCCATCTTACCTCCAGGTCTTTGGTGATGGGATGTGTGGGTCCATGGGTGATCTGCAGGATGGAGTAGGCCTTACAGATCATTCCATGTCCCACCTCGATCTTCCCAGCTTGCCAGTGGGCCACTCCTGCCCTCATGGTTGCCATTCCGAGGCTGGCGTTGTGCGGATGGTATATTTTACTGCCAACGAGACAGGGATTCATTTATTATACAGTTCAAATTTTTTTTTTCTTTCTACAAAGCTGACGGGAGCTGACTTAGTGATTAGTTGCATTCACCTGTATCCGTCCACCATTTTGCGTGTGTAGTCAGCAGCCTCGTCGATAAACTGCAGGTATGCTAACACCTCGCTGGCTGTGCTCCACATCCTCAGCAGGTAGATGTGTGTGTCGGCCAACACCGGCTCCTGTTTTTCTATGCACTCCCTGCATATCTTAATAACCTGAGAGGGACAGCAGGGTCGCTGATTGAGGCCAGGATTCAAACCACTGCAGATGGGAAAAAAGGTAATCATTTGCGCGTGCGTGCGGGTGTGCGTGCGTGTGCGTTACTTCATGGTAGTTGCCGTCGAGGCGAGCCTTTTCCATCTTCTGCAGCATCTCCCGACTGTATTCTGTGACCTCGTTCACCAGCTCATCTGGTACCTAAGAGACAGGAGAGGATCCCGATTTGCATACTAAAACTCTTATGCCCATCTGCTCCTGACTCAAATGAAAAAAAACATTTAAAACCTAAAAGTCATCCGGACAACAAACTGACTCATTGACACACTTTTAAGAAGTGGACTTGTGGAAAGTAGGATATTATGTTTGTGACTGCACAAAACAAAAGCTACACAGGTTTTCAGTAAACAACAATATTTTTAATAGGGAGTCCCTAGCGGTTAGGGGCCCTAAGCGACCGTCTATGTTGCTTATGGCTAGGGCCGGCCCTGGATCAATCATTTAAACCGAACAGAAAATATCTGAAATATTTCTAAATAACAGACATTTTCACTGTTAAATGTACTACATGTAAAATGTAATTCATGGATGTATTTCACACGCCCTTACCTTGATCCCATCCACCACCTTCCCTCCCATCTTAAGGTCATCTTTGATGTGACCCTTACAGTGTTCACAGGTGCAATCAAAGAAGTACTGCATTTTTAGCTGTTTCTGTCTGTCTTCGGTCACGTTCAGGAAGTCCACATAGGATACAGTCACCTCCTCTCCCACCTCGATCTTACCCAGGGCACGTAGCTCAATCCTGGGTTGAGGGATAAAGGTGGTTATGGAGGGGGCTCTGGAGTCACAGGATATTGTACATCTGTACTGTCTGAAGTAGGCTTCCGGAATAAACCAATAGTCACTGGAGTAGATTATTTCCATATGATAGCATGTAGGGCTAGTTTGGCAAACACAGATTAAGCCTGAGTATAATTGCTCTAGTCCAGGATTAGGCTTAATCTGTGTCTGCGAAACTAGCCCTGAGTGAATAGTTGGACAGGTACCCAATTGGTTTGATTTAATCAATGTTTCCAAAGACTAGTATGCTCCAAACTATAACCATGTTTCCAAAAAAGTTGGGACACTGCGTAAAATGCAAATAAAAACAGAATGCAATGATGTGAAAATTACTTTTACTTATATTTCATTGAAAATAGTACAAAGACAACATATCAAATGTTGAAATTGAGAAATTATATTGTTTTTGGTCCCTCTCCTCTTTAGCCCGGAGGATGCAGCGTCCATGATTCCCAAAAATTATTTCAAATTTAGATTTTTCAGACCACAGGACAGTTTTCCAGTTCGCCTCAGTCCATTTTAAGTGAGCTCAGGCCCAGAGAAGGCGGTGGTGGTTGAATGGTAGAGTTTTAACTTGCATTTGTGGATTCAGTGGCGTACTGTGTTCACAGACAATGGTTTTAGGAAGTGGTCCTGAGCCCAAGCAGTGATGTCCACTACAGAATTGTGTCTGCTTTTAATGCAGTGAGGGCCCAAAGATCATGACCATCCAATATTATTTTTCGGCTTTATACTGTACCTTGCGTACAGAGATTTCTCCGGATTCTCTGAATCTTTTCATGATATTATATACCGTAGATGATGAGATCCCCAAACTCTTTGCAATTTTACATTGAGAAATATAAATTTTAAATTGTTGCACTATTTGTTTGATAGTGCAACTGATAGTCCATCTTCACTTCTGAAAAGCTCTCTGGGATGCTCTTTTTATACCCAATCATGTTATTGACCTGTTGCCAATTAATCAAATTAGTTGTGAGATGTTCCATCAGGTTGTTTTTTAGCATTACACAACTTTTCCAGTCTTTTGATGCCAATGTTTTTCAAAACGTATCACTAGCATCAAATTCAAAGTGGGCATATATTTTTCAAGATACAATAACATTTCTCTGTTTTAACATTTCGTATGTTGTCTATGTACTATTTTCTATCGAATATAGGGTTCAAATGATTTGTACCTCATTGCCTTCTGTTTTTCTTTACATTTCACACTGCATCCCAACTTTTTTGAAACAGGGTTGTACTAGCACTCACAATACACTCAGTACAAGACAGACAAGGAGAGGCAGACACAGACAGTGTTCAGAGCGATATGACAACAACACACTGAAGACACATGAACACAGTTGGACATTCCTTGTGTTTGAAGAGTTTGGCTGGTGAACAGGTGCAAGTTACTCATAGGAGTGGTGAAAGGGGGGAGGGGCACACCACATATAGGCTATTTAAAGATATGGCTCCAGGGAAGTTCAGGTGGTATTAGTAAGTAATATAGTACAGTTGGTATTAGTCAGGTTTGTCAATATCATTGCTGATATGGTGAATCAATTCAGCTGTAAACTTGAAGTCGCCCACATGAAAAAATACTATGGTATACATACTTTAGTGTTACTATATTTATGTAGCATTACCTTTATCTGTAAAACTAGTATTGCTATGTTTTTCATACTTCAGCATTCATATGTAATTATTGTAGTATTACTATTATTACACACAAAAGCATTCATTGGTAAACATGCTTTAGTATAATTGTATTTATATACCAGAGCATTCATTGGTAAACATGCTTTAGTATAATTGTATTTATATACCAGAGCATTCATTGGTAAACATGCTTTAGTATAATTATATTTATATACCAGAGCATTCATTGGTAAACATGCTTTAGTATAATTATATTTATATACCAGAGTATTCAATGGTAAACATGCTTTAGCATAATTATATTTATATACCAGAGCATTCAATGGTAAACATGCTTTAGTATAATTATATTTATATACCAGAGCATTCAATGGTAAACATGCTTTAGTATAATTATATGTATATACTAGAGCATTCAGTGGTGTTCTTTGTACACCAAAACAATAGTGATTACTATGGTATTTTGTGATTTGCGGACATGACTGCTATAGTATTTCTACATGTGGGAAGTCACATTAACCCAGTTCTTTCTATTAAGAACTTTGATTCAAGTTTAGCTCCAGTAGTGATGTTGCACATGAAAACTGGTGAGGTGATTTTGGAGATGAGGATTTATTAAGGCGAGATTTTAAGAGATGACATTTCGGACTTTCACCGGGGTTATCACTAGGTTAAACTACTGTACTTGAAAAACCCACCTCATCTGAGAGTGATACATAGTATTCACAGCCGACTGACTGAAAAACAAAGCAAGAGGCAGTTTACACCAAACCTACGCACACCGCGCACACAGTCCACCACGCAACACACCGCGGTTTCAGTACATACTTGCCGTGGTTCAAGACGACAGTGCAGTTGGGCCAGCAGTCGTGGTTGACCAGACACAGGTTAGGAAACAGACCCACTCCTACTGCGTTTAAGCCTCTCTGGTCGCTCACCGTGAAGCCGTTACAGTTGATCTGCGGAGGGGTGGAGAGAAGGAGAGTGACCGTGAATGTGGATATGGAAGAAAGGAACAGAAAGTGGTAGAAACCGAGAGAAGAGGGTAGAAGAAACGAGATGGAGGAACGCACCACTCCGAAGATGTGTGAGATGTCGTCGACCCGGTGCTGCTTGCTGTAGCGGGGCCAGTAGTCCAGGAAGTTGTGGATGTCCACCTTCAAATCTTTTAGGTCGTCCTGGCATTCGCTGATGTGGTCCTCCAGATCATCTATCGTGGTCAGCTGTGTGTCTGACACAATGCTGCCCTCTTATCCAGGCGCCACATGATGCGGGCAGCCAAACTTACAGACAGTGACACAGAAGGAGTTTCAGAGGTCAAACCCTGAAGCTCTTCGTTACGTGATGCTGACTCATTTGACAGTGAACTATTCGCCATTGCACAACACTCCACCCTTCAGAAACGGGAGTGAGTGATTCAAACCCTCAGTGCTCATTGGCTGAAAGCTGTGGTATATTAGAATGTACCCCAACGCAGTATAACAATAAATATTGCAGACATACCACTCCACTCCTCAGGACAGCTCTTAATGTATTAGTGTATTGGCCGTATGCCACGTCCTCATGACCCCACCCCTTTCCTGTCACCCCTCCAACATCTTTGTCTCCAATCGCTCTCTATCTTGCTCTCATATACCACACATCCCAATCTGCCCTTCTCTCTGCACTTATTGTCCCACCTGCTGCTCACTCCACACAGACACCCACACACTCACTTGCATACACCTTCCACCCCCCCCCCCCCCCCCCCCCCCCCCCCCCCCCCCCCCCCCCCACCCCCCCCCCCCCCCCCCCCCAAACACACACACACACACAATCCCTCCTCACCGGATATTCTCATTAGGAGTCTTGCCAATGTTGTCCCCGATGTTCCCGAAGGCCTTGATGGCTCCACACTCCACCTTGTGTTCCTTCCAGCCGGCAATCTGGCATGTTCTGTCACAGTAATGGGCGAACTTACACTGGCCACAACGCTGCAGCTTCTCCTGTCTGCGGAAACAGCTGTGGCAGATCTTCTCCGAAAGACTAGAGAGGTACAGACAAGGCAGAGAATGACACATTGGGGGCCAGTGTCAACAAGGCAAGAAACGGAAAGAAATACGTGTCATGCGGTCTTTCTAGAAGTCAACGGTAATTCAATCTGTCCCCTGCTGGGGTCAAAACACTCTGATCGCCTTTCGCACGCAATTGTTTTTGCCCTATGATGTCTTCGGACATTTCTACTGTCATCTCAGGATCAAGGATGCAAAACATACCAACAGCTGTTTGTGAAAACACACTATGGTAGCACAGACTGAAGCTCCTTCAGAACAACCATTTATAATGCTTCCTGGCTCCAAACTTTCCCACTGGCCTGAGAGCATGTGAATGAAACAACAGTTCGCTGCACATGGCTGTCACAAAAGGGTTGTGTCAACCATGTGCACAAGCCAAAGAGACCAAGCACAGAAAAAATTTTTATTCTTAACTTACCAATGGCAGACCTTTAGCGGATGTGTCAGTAAGCATTTGTACAGCACCAGGATTCTGGATGAATCTATCTGGTTTATTGGCATGTGTATATAAAAGGGAAGTGTATATAGCGGTACATTTCAGTGCATTTCAACTTCATTAGAACCTTGTAGGAAATAGTTGGCAGGCACAAATCCCCACAGGGTCTTGTCCCACTCGTCATCAAGTCACTCAAAAATTATAATAGGGAGTAAGAAATGTTTTTTAAATGTTCACCTTTTTTTTTTAAAGCTTTTTCCTATGTGTGAAGGACCTCTCTATACCGGCTTATCAAGCCTTCTATCATACTGAATCACACTGAAAACCCAGGAACATTGAATTTGTAAACAAAAGGTAAGGCTGTCCTCCTATTGCGTCCAACACAGCCACGCCACAGAAAGCGTAGCTAATCAGCTGTGTAGCAAGACACTTCGGACTGAAGATTTGAGTTTTCACACGCACAACCTGTTCTCATCATCGGATATCTGACTATATAAACTCCATTCAGCTGTAAATGACAGATTTAACTAAGACATTAAGATGTACACTGTAACACATGGAATGGTATACATAATATTCAACCCATGTGATCAGCAATGTATTGGTGAATCACGTCTCATGTGCCAATCCAAACCCCATGCATAGAATTTCTTACTTGTCAAAGACAACTGAAGCAAAAGGGGGTTCTGAGAAAAGCACGTCTCCTGAAGCAACTCCTTGGTGGCTCTTAGTCCCCTCCCTTTTCCAGGTGAGTCAAACACCTCAACGTTTTCCATGTCAGGTGTGATGGTCCAACAGGCAGATGAACAGTCTGGTAGGTGAAGAAGACAAACAGAGAAAGAAACTGGGAGTGAGTGCTGGATAGGTGTCCCCTACGAAGTAAATCTTCCACGTTCTTGGACAACTGCACATTCCACACCCGTTGGACTGAAATAGACTGCCACCTCTTGAGCTGTACCATGTCAGATAGATAAAAAGGGGTTGGCATGGGTCTAAAGGGTACCATGAAAATAGTCATTACAATATCCCTTCACCTTAATCACCACACATTACAAGCAGATTTTCTGACAACTTGTGTACCACTTTTTAGAAAATTACTACAACCGTGTTTTTGTTCATTTCTATTGTATATTTTCCTTTGGCCCTGAGTTGGTCTCTTCTGGGTCCTGGGGTGTATTTTAGTCTCTCAGTTGGGCCTGTCTGTCAGGAATCAGCCAGGGTGACGTTGGACAGCTGCTGGAAGCTAGTCAGGCCCATCACCTCACTATCTCCATTTCTCCACCATGTTCTGGTGCTTTCTCTATATACCTCCTTCTTCCTACAGTATCTTTTGACTCGGTCAGGTGTCATGTAGAAGATTGTAAGGTTATGCCATTGCTTCCCCTGTTTTAAAAACTTTCAGGCAAGTCAACAAAGTAAATAGACATTTACAATATTGCTCTAAACAAATGGAAACAAGCAGAAAATAAACATAGTAGAGATAACCAATCGCCATTGTAGAACCAGTATTTAGGTAAAGTGTACTGTTAGTAGCAGTTGAGCTCTGGAAAGGACGTAACGCCCAATTAGACCTTACTGATAGGGATGCACCGATAGCACTTTTTTCAGGTTGAGTACAAGTACATACATTTGGGTACTTCCCGATAGAGTACGGATAACAAGTAATTAAAGCGGCATTCGGTTTTTTTCAGTAAAAAAAACTTAACTTTTTCACCCTCTAAACATATGTGGACCGCGTTCTGGTGTTTCCACGATTTTCTCGTCTTTTCACTTGATGAAAAAGTCAGTTATTTTCAACTTTTATTAATAGTTATTGTATGTCATTCACGAATGAAAGAAAAACAAACGTTGTTGTGCCATGAAATAGGTTTGTCAGTGTAAAGTTCGTCTTCAGTCTCGGTAGCAATCGCTCTATTCTTATGACTTTTCCAAGTTGTAAGATACTAGTAGGCCTATTTGAGGCTAATAATCTATTAAAACGGCCAGTGGCAACAGGCAAAATACGAACATCGTAAGTCTTATTGTTGCCGCCGAATGTATATAACGTTTTACCGCAGACTTTTAATTTGAAGGCAAAATTCGAAAACCGGAGGTCTTATTGCTGTTGCCGAATCTTTAACGTTACCTGCATGACGTTAATCCACAGTGGCTATCGAGTTGTGAAAGTTAGTTAGCTAGCTAGCTAGCTAGCTTCTTATCTTGAGTTGTGGCTCAGACAATGGCTACTTTTATATGAATGTGACAGACACTGACATTTCAACAAAAACATGCGCATAGACACAGCCAGTTATTATTCCCTAACCTCACTAGCTAGTTTGATACTCTGAACGTGCAGGACGTTGCTTCTCTGATGATCATGCGATAGTAAAGTGAGTTCTGCTCTTTGATTTTTTTTCTGCCCGCAGGCTGTCTCTGGACATTTTATTTCGATTCTCCAGTGTTGGAGTTAGCTGTTGTTGTGGTTCTGCAAAGTTAGCTGTTGTTGTTGGTCTGAGCTGCTAGTATTAGCATACTCATGGAACTGCGCTGTGTTGATCACTACGATGTCTGATTAAATTGCTTGTGTTAAATTTGTGTTTTTCCCTTTCCTCCTCTTGACAATTTAGCAGAGCAGAGTTTGCACTCTACTTTTGTATTTGCTGACATCTCCGTCTTCCCGCTCTACCAATCTGAGTTCTATAATCTGTATTTATGCTTCCAGAGGCGACACAACCATCGAGTTTCACTTAATGTTTCCATGACGTGGTATATGCGCATGGTATCGGCATATTTCTATGAGTACAAGTACATGAGCCCAGTATCGGCCCGATACTGGTATCTGTGCATCCCTACTTACTGAGTTTGCTTTCAGGACTCCTGACAGGTCAGCAGCTGTCTTTGGGCCTTCTTGGAGGTCCAGGCCAGATGCAGACACTTCCCCCCCAGCATTCCAGAGGACCTAATGGGAACAGCCAAAGCAGTGGGATTATAAGTAGGGCCAGTAAGAATCAGATAACTCTGGAATCCACATTCAGGATGGTAGCTAATCATCACAGATTGTTATAAACATCCAACATTAGTCATCAGTCCATTGCATCTATTTCAATAAGTTGATTCCCTGAAATCACTTAGAGCAGATTCATTTCCTTCACAGCCAGCATTTTCTGAACATTAAATCATCCAGAAGAGAATGGTACACATATGGAGTTGTCCACTCTTCTCATATCTGGATTACTGCAACTCACCGTTGGTAGGGCTCCTGGCATGTGACACCAAACCCGTGCTACTTATAATGCTGCATCCATTCTGGTTTACAACCATTCCATTTTCCCCATGTCACCTCATTCCTCTACTAACTCCACTGGCTTCCCCTAGGCCATGGAGTTTGACTGCAGAGCAGCGAGGGAAGCTTTCTGTCCTCACCTTCAGGCAATGCTCAAACCCTACCGTCCCTACCCAGGCTTTTCATGATGCCACTTCTGGGCTCCTTGCCAACCTGTCTGTATAAGAAGGCAGCTCCCGGTCTGCCCATTTAAAACTCTTCTCTGCCCTTTCACTCCAATGGTGGAACCAGTTTCCCCTTAAGGCTGGAATAGCAGAGTCTCTGCCTGTTTTTTGAAAACATTTGAAACCCACCCATTTCATTAAGTACCTAAAACAATTCCACAGCCAGCCCCTCCATTGACTTTGTGAACTAACGCTTGTTACGTTTTTTTTTTGGTATTGTCTTCCATACAACACTTTGCTGATAACTAAGTACTTACTGTACTTACTATTACTGAGTTGTGTAGCTGTTCCATCTAGCTATTTTAAAATGTATGCACCAACCGGAAGCCGCTCTGGAAGTCACATCTGCTAAATGACTAAAATGTCAATGTAAAATTTAAGTAAGCTTTGTCAGAACCCGAAGGGCTCAAATAACATTAAAATGCTAGCAGGTATGCACAGGGTGTTGATGTGGACCAGACTGCATTTTATATCTGCCCCTGTGGAAACAACTGCAGATCCCAAAGGACAGAGGACCGAGCTGAGGTTGAGTGAAAGGCAGGAGTTGCCCTCACAGGGTCAAAGGTATCGACATGGTAATATTCTTATAAAGTACTGATGGTGACCCAATTTAGATTATAGGTGCAACATTGCAAGGCATCTTTTTTATTTGACTGTCCTAGGATGATGTAACTTTTAGCCCAGAGTCAGTTACAGATAAGATAACAACCCCAGTCTGATAACAATTCATCATTCTATTTATAGAAAAGCACACACTCTCACTTCCAAAAAGTAAAATTCAAGCATGCTGAAAATAGATATTGGAAAGTTGAAAGCACAAGTAAACTATTTTTGGCTTTATTTCTTCTTGTAACAGCACTGGCCTATTCTTTTTATTCACAGGCAAGCCTTGCAGTATGTTTGCAGGCAATCTGACCACCTCTTGCTTTTCAACCGTGTCCTAGTCCTAAGCTTACATTTCATAAGACAATAAGGCACGCATTTAACTGGACATGATTTTGGAAAGGAGAACTGTGAATAGTCTTCCTCAAAGATTAATATAGCTTGATATCATCATAAAAAATGTGTTGTGGTATTGAAATAAATGTTATGAGACATGTCCACAGACACTGCGTTACCGTAATGAGACCCATGTCTACAGACACTGCGTTACTGTAATGAGACCCATGTCCAAAGACACTATGTTACTGTAATGAGACATATGTCCACAGACACTGCATTACTGTAATGAAACCCATGTCCACAGACACTGTGTTTCCATAATGAGACCCATGTCTACAGGCACTGCGTTACTGTAATGAGACCCATGTCCACAGACACTGTGTTACTGTAATGAGACATATGTCCACAGACACTGTGTTACCGTAATGAGACCCATGTCCACAGGCACTGCGTTACTGTAATGAGTCATATGTCCACAGATACTGCGTTACTGTAATGAGACATATGTCCACAGACACTGTGTTACTGTAATGAGACATATGTCCACAGATTCTGTGTTACCGTAATGAGACCCATGTCCACAGATCCTCTGTTACCGTAATGAGACATATGTCCAGACACTGCGTTACCGTAATGAGACCCATGTCTACAGACACTGCGTTACTGTAATGAGACCCATGTCCACAGACACTGCGTTACTGTAATGAGACCCATGTCTACAGACACTGTGTTACTGTAATGAGACCCATGTCCAAAGACACTATGTTACTGTAATTAGACCCATGTTCACAGACACTGCGTTACCGTAATGAAACCCATGTCCACAGACACTGCATTACCTTAATGAGACCCATGTCCACAGACACTGCGTTACCGTAATGAGACCCATGTCCACAGACACTGCGTTACTGTAATGAGACCCATGTCCACAGACACTGTGTTACTCTAATGAGACATTTGTCCACAGACACTGCGTTACTGTAATGAGACCCATGTCCACAGACACTGTGTTACTCTAATGAGACATTTGTCCACAGACACTGTGTTACTGTACTAAGACCCATGTCCACAGACCCTGTGTTACTGTAACGACACGTTTGTACATTAATAATAACACTATAACTAAATGTCGACTTCACCTGTAATACCGTTTTGATAAGTCTGGGAACATTCTGCAACTTCTGTGTTTTATATGTGTAAAATGAGAATTGAATTGAATCCAGACACATGACTGCATGAATAATTTAGTGGAAAAATCTTGTGGCATTCCTCAAAGAATGTATCTCCTTCTTTTGTGTCATTGATGGAAGGTTAAAACCCTTAAAGTACACCGGGGGCTTTTAGTCTTCTTGCTTCATCCACTTTTCTGTCTTAGTTTTGTGATCATGGAATAGACAAAGCGTGTTTCTATGGCAACTCCGACATGTTCACATCTATACATATTGATGGATTGCACCGCTGTCCGTGGTGGTGTGATAGGCAGTGGGAGTGCAGAACTGAGGTGTAGACCCAGTGTACCTCGAACCCCTTCATTCGACTGGACTTCAGTTTCTCTTAATCATGCAGAAGGCCTACTTTTGCATAGAGCGAATAATGAATAGTCAGGACTTCATTCGCAATTTCAGTAATCGTAATGTACACCCTTTGGTCGAAAACAACTTTTCATTATTTTCTAATGATAATAATGGCAATTAAATGGCAATTAAATGTAAATAATAATGTCCTATATAGTTAACGAAACAGCAGCATTTAGCCTACGCGTCTGAGTCGGAAAAAGGGGCGTTTCTAACGCACTGAAGAAGGGGCGTGTGTCTTGGTTGTGCGGTTACAGCTGATACTCGCATCCGCTGCTGTCTCCACCATCATTGATACGACACCTACTGCGGTTAAATCGATAATATAAAATATAACATTCACTGACAGCATTGAAGGATTATTCAGAACCCACCGGTGCCAAGGGTGTATTTTAATGAACCTGTAAGGATTGTCGTGTTGCCAAACCTACGATCGTACTGCAAACAGTGAGTATGCTATTTTAGACATGCATACGAATTTACTGAGAGACGTCCATCCTAAACTCGCTACATCAAAGCGCCCAATTCAATGACAAATACGCGACCATTTGTCATTTCAATCTACTAACTGTGATTATGCATATATAGTTCATTGGGTTAGGATGGAGAGGAGATAGGGAACGCATGACGGAGATGGGTATGTATCGTGAAGGGCGGGGGTTAGACGACAGGGATTAGATCAGAAGAGACAGTGTGTTAGTTAAGCTGCTACTACAACTCACCCGAGCAGAACTAAATGGTGTAAAAATGATTGGGGTTAGGCCTGCTTCGTTCTCTCTCTCTCTCTCTCTCTCTCTCTCTCTCTCTCTCATATCAATGCATTGAAGGCGCAGTATGCTATTTTTATCTGACACACGTTAAGTAATATTGACTGTGAGAAGACAAGTCAACCTCTCCATTTAGAATGAATGGCCGAAAGAGAGGCACAAGAGCCAGCTGTTATCTCATGGTTTAGTAAAAAGATGTATAGCCTACCTACGCACGGGTGCACACACAAACACACACACACACACACACATACAAATACGCACACAAGCCAACACTTTGAATTACAGTGCCTGAGTCTGCCTCCCTCTCACTCCTGAGCAAGTATCCCACTCAGACTGCACAAACACATTCAAGGTTGGCTAAAAGTATACCTGTCTCATAGTTTGTGTTAGACACTGATCTAATATGACTTAAATTCTTTCTAAATAAAGAAATTAAAGTCCACTCTGTCTTCATCCATCCAACACCAACAAAATTCACAAAAATGGCTGTACTACATAGCCAAAATGCTTTTATCAACTATAGTTTATAGTAAATTAACATCTACATACAGTATATTCTGTCTCTAAGCGAGATTTCTCTTAATCATTCTGAATAATTTCAAAAACAGATTTAGTCATTAGCCCATTCATCTCAAAATAAAGTCTTATTTTTTTTAATCATAATTAAAAAAAGGAAACATTTAACAACCAGATCTCCCTTCCTCTGAACAGAATACGTTGCAATACGTTAACTTCCAACCCAAGGTAAGTTTGGTGTCCTTAAGACCCGTTCTCTGAACAATAAATCTCATTTGATAAATGATATCATTCTGGACTGTGAACTGGACTTCATGAGTCTCACTGAAACATGGCTTCAAGCTAACGAGTTCTTGACTCTTAACCAGGCCATTTCACCTGGCTACACCTACCTTCTACCGCTCCTCAGGTCACAGTGGAACCATTCTCCATCGTGCCTCTTTTAAGGTCAAGGCAGTCCCCATCCCTGCTGCGATATCTTTTGAATGTTGTGCTGGCAAAATAACTGGCCCTCATCCTGTGCTATCCTGGTCTATCTGCCCACCAAACACTCCCCTGCATTTCCCATGAACTCACAGACCTCCTAACCTCGTTTAGGCCACCCCCCTCCTCAATCCACCTTCACGTGGACAACAACGACTCTTTCTCCACTGAATTCAAGTCCCTGCTAGACTGCCACAGTCTCTCCCAGCATGTTCAATTCCCCACCCACATTAAAGGACACACTTGATCTTGTCTGTTCTTCTGAGTCCATGACCCCCACCAACCTCCGTGGCCTCAATTTCCACATTGCTGACTCACTATTCAGTTCACTGTTCCTGTCTCCTCTTCCTCAGGCCGCCTGCAGCGCATCATGGCGTTCAGGAATACTAAGAACATCATGCCCACTGACCTCACCGACATCCTAAATTCCCATCTCACTATTGATACTCAAGGATGCTCCCCTTCCGAGCTGGTGACCTCCTACAACAAAGTCCTATCAGCAACACTGGACACCCTGGCTCCCCCTCAGACTCACACTGTCACTTTCCCTCACTCTGCTCCCTGGTATACACCTGAGCCTCGCTCCATGAAGGCTAGTGGTCGCCAGCTAGAAAGGCATTCCAACAGGACTGGCCTGACTGTTCATGCACAGCTCTATCTTCAACATCTTACCACCTACAGATCTGCCCTCAAACAAGCAAAATCTTCCTACTTTTCACTCCTGATTCCCAAAGGAAAAGGAAACCCCAAAGCTCTTTTTCCCACCATTAATCGACTTCTGCTGCCCCCGGACAACCCCCTCCTCACCTCGTCCTCGGATCTCTGCACCAAATTCATAGATTTCTTTCAAAGTAAAATGGATGACATCTACTAGCTACTCTCATCCCTCCCTCACTCTCCCTCTGGTTGAACTATACCCCTTGTCTCTCCCCCCTCCTCCTTCTCTGCCTCCTCCCCAGTGGACATGGACTTAATTACTAAGCTGGTCTCTGGTTCTAGACAGTCCACCTGTCCCCTGGTCCCCTTACCCACCCCCTTGGTCAAGACCAGCCTGCCTGTCCTCTGCCCTCTCATGGTGGACATTATTAACACATCCTTCTCAACTGGCTCAGTTCCTGCTGAACTAAAAAAATTGCCATTGTCTCACAAATCCTCAAGAAGCAGAGCCTGGACCCAGCCGACCTCAACAACTACAGGCCCATCTCCAACCTTCCCTTTCTCAGCAAGATTCTGGAGCATGCAGCTTCCTCTCAACTCCAGAACTACATGACACTCCACTATCTCTTTGAACTACTTCAGTCCGGTTTCTGGGTTAAACACAGTACATAAACAGCTCTGGTCAAAGTGGTCAATGATCTTCTCCTTGCCACTGATGATGGTAACATCTCCATCCTTATTATGTTTGATCTGTCTGCAGCCTTTGATACCAACTGCCATTCTACTCTCCTGGACCGTTTAGAGTCTACCTTTGGCATCACAGGAACGCCCCTTGCCTGGTTTAATTATTACCTGTCCAATAGGTGGCAGTATGTGTCCCTTGGGGGGCCAAGGTCCCGTCCACTACCTGTCAAACAAGGGGTCCCTCAGGGCTCGGTACTGGGCCCGTTACTGTTCATTATCTATCTCCTCCCCCTGGGTCAGATAACCCGGAACCATGGCCTAAACTTCCACACCTATGCGGATGACACACACATTTACCTTCACACCAAACCCTCTGCTGCCCTACCTCCTCACTACCTCACCTCCTGCCTCTCTGAAATTCAAGACTTGATGACCATCAACCTTCTCAAACACAACAACAATAAAACAGAACTCATAGTCCCTCACACGACCCCTAATCCTGTCCTCACCATTGACGGTAGCTCCATCTGCCCCTCTCTGAAGGTCAGGAACCTTGGGGTCCCACTCGACCAAATTCAATATTTTGTACCCCATATCCACTCAGTCACCAAGTCTGCTTTCTTCCATCTGCCCCATTCTCTCCGATACCTCTGCCGAAACCCTCATTCATGTATTTGCCACCTCCCGCCTCGACTACTGTAATGGGGTTCTGGTTGGTGTCTCTAAGAAGGGCCCTGAACCGTCTTCAATATGCACAAAACTCTTCCGCCAGGATCCTCACCCGCTCTAAACACTGTCCCCATTTTTGGCAACCTTACTATTTTTGTTGAATTTCATTATATATATTTTTTATTTGTATTACAAATGACAGATCTTAGTCTTCTCTGAAGTGTCTACTAGAAAGTTGTAGCTAGCTTACAAGCCTTCTGGTAAAGACTGATCACTTTGATATTACATGAACTGCAACTTGTCTAAACAATTTCCATACATGACATTTTTACGAACCAATTTCTTTTTTTAACCTTCATATATTTCTGTAAAAAATGGTGGTGGGCTAGTTGACAGGTTTTATTGATTAGCAAAACGTACCGTTGCTTTCCAGGGCATTTACATTTTGAACTTGAGAGGATTTACTTCTCCGACCACTAGAAAAGTTAGCTACCATTTAACAGCTCGCTTCAGATGAGCGAGTTAAGTTCAAAGCATGCTAAAGCCCCCGTAAAATAGGCCTAGCGACGTCCCTGCCCAACCTACCTTACTCTAACCTTATCATCAATCTAACCTTAACTTCAATAGCCTAACATTAATACTCAAACTGAACCTATTCCTGATGCCTAACCCTAACCTAATGCCTAATGATAATTCTAACCCCAATGTAACCTTTGCCCTAAACCTAACACTTAAGCCATATTGACTTTTTCAAATTCGGGTCAGGAAAAAACATTTTCTGATGATAAAAAAAAAAAAAGCAATTATACACAGCAAAATTCAGGGTTTCAAATACAACAATTCCAGTTTTATATTACACAAAATACAATAGTATTTAGTTAATAGTCAGATTGTTACTGGATATAGAAGGCACATACTAGTGTTTTTCTGATTTAATTACGTATGACAGATTATATGACTGCATTCATAGTCATCGCTGTAACCCATGCTGCCACATCTTCTGCTACCATCTGGATGAGCTGTGTTGTTGCGTAAGGCGTACTTATTTACTCTAGGCTCTATGGGGCAGTTTCCTGGACACAGATTAAACATAGGCCTGGTCTAAAAAGTTTCCCATGGAGATTTTCCATTGATCTTAATGTTTTTGGTACTAGTCTTAATCTACGACTGGGAACATTGGTGTGTGACCTATTTTTCTCCCGATCTTTCTCTCTCCCTCAGTGTGTACGCCTCCAGTGCCTCCTTTAGTCCATGATGACCCACACTGCTTCCTAGTATGTGAGGCGGAATGACTCTATTTCCCCCCTGACCCCTGAACCCCATCATGGGCAGTGTGGGTAGCGGAGTGGCTGGGGAGCAGGAGTTTGCCATGAAGTCCGTGGGCACTAGGACCACCCTGCCCCGTGCCCCGCCCCTGTCTCGCCGTTGCCCCGCCGACCGCAGCTGCAGTGCCGATCGGCTCCCCCCGCCCCCAACAGCGGCCTCGGAGGAGACCGCGTCTAGTGACGAACGAGGAAGTGTCAGTATTGGGACCGGGACTGGAACCGGGACTTGTGCTGGTACAGAGCGGCCCCTGGACTCTGACATGGACCGCATCACCACAACGGCGTCCAACTGCGTCCGGGGGGAAACCGGGGTGGGATATGGTAACGGAGCAGGAAGAAGGGAGCGGGAGAGGGAGCGGGAGAGTCGAGGGAGGGATAGAGAGAATCGGGAGAGGGAGACTAGAGAGTGGGAGAGAGAGATGGAGAGGGAGAGAGCAGAGAGGGAGAGAGAAAGGGAGCGGGACAGGGAGGATAGGGACGGAGAGAGATTAGAGCAGGAGAGAGAGAGGGACAGAGAGTCAAGGGGAGGGATGGGGAGTCTGAATGGAAGCGGTAACATCGGGGGGAACGACAGCGGGCCTGGAATGACACCCCGACAACACAGAGACACAGGAGGGACTAAACCAGAAAGCCACAAAAACCCACCGAACCCTAACCCACCCAAAATCCTGCCCGTCTCTGGAAAACTGGAGCAGGTACGTTCTTTTTTCAAACACCAGTTTTTGGCATCTGTGGCTTATTTGTAGCAATTTATATTTGAAGGTTTGATTCAAGCATGGTTAAAAAATACTGTATCTTCACAACATTGCGATCACAGAAATGCTGTTGAATGCAAGCAACCTTAGAAATCTTTCATACTTATTGTTAATCTTTTTCAGTCACTTGTAGGGTCTAACCTGGAAAATCTGCCAACACCAAAATAAATGAAGAATGTGCAGACTGAGCGTGAGACGGTTGCTGGAAAAAAACCTAAACGTTTTAGTTCCACTGAAACTGTTGACATGAAAAACATGCCTTGAAAAAGTTTTGATGCTTGAAAATGCTGTTGAAACCACTTATAATTTCCTGACTACACAATTTCTTTGCCTAAATCCCAATGCGTTTCAAAAGCCATAGACTTGGACAGGAATTTTTGTATTTGCTACTATGGTCTTCAACCATTACAGCTAAAAGTGTAAGCTTGAAAATGTGACTGGTCTGGAATATGTTTCTGGTATACAGTTTTTTATTATCTTGGAAGTATGTGGCTTTGAAATCGTTTTTTTTTTTACAATCTATATTTTATTTTACCCCCATTTTCACAGTTTAGTTGACTAAAAACCCATTCTCTTTTACAGCATCGATCTGGGGAATAGTTACAGGAGGACGATATTAGAATGGTGCAGAAATTGGAAGCTGGGGTTGATTATGTGGCCATGATAATTTAAGGGGCCAGACTGGAAATGTGTCCAAAACACAGTGGTTACTGCCCAACCTTTGACATTGATCACAGAGAGTCAGGACACCTGTTTAACACCCCATCTGAAACATGTTACTCTATGTAGAGCAATTCCCCCTCCACTGCTCTGGGGTACTGGGAAATGATCTTGTGATGGAGGACTGTCCCTCGCTGACCCTTCAACATCTGTTCCAGCAGCACCTGGTCTCCCATCCTCTGCAGTATCCTGTCTACTGACTTAAGACAGTGGCGTTATGGCCAATGATGTACAGATATACTAACACTTTCCCCAACTGTTTCTTTTTAACCATCTTTTATACTCAAAACCTTTTCTTCCCTCTTCTACTCTTTCAACCCTTCAGAACAACTCTGGCTTAGTTCGACCTTCTGCCTTCAAACCAGTGGTTCCCAAAAGCTTTCACTCCATGCAGAACCTTGTTGGCCAAACCAGCGTGGCTGGAGGCGAGGGTAGGGGAGTGGGGGGGCGCAGAGAAGGAGGAGCGGGGGGTGGTGAACCAGGAGCAGTCCCAGAGGCCCTCCTGCTAGACCAGGACAGCCCAGGAAGAAGCAGCTGCCGGGCGGAGCGAGCCAGAGGGGGTGAAGAGAACGGAGGGGTACAGGGGGGGATGTCAGATTCAGGGAGAAACTCCCTGACCAGCCTGCCCACGTACGCAGGCTCCGGGTCGGGCTTTGTGCCCCCAGCGGCCCTGGGGCCTCTCAGTGCTTCCACCAGCCATATCAACATACTGGGGACCAATGCTGGAGCTGCTGCAACCCTTGAGTTGGAGAAACCAGCTTACCAGGTGAGCATTGATTTCTGCCTCTAACACGTGGTCTTTGACGGGCACTGCAGGTTTATGTGAATCTATGTGACGATTCCAGAACGGGCTGAGTGCGTCCGACAGTGGACGCTCCTCTTCAGGAAAGAGCTCCTCGTCTTACCAGAGGCTCAGTCACCTTGGGGACACCCCCGCACCCCTACGTCCCTCGCCCTCCTCCGATGACTTCATCCAAGACCTGGAGGATCGGCTCTGGGAGAAGGAGCAAGAGGTGGGAAATTAAAGTTCAATTTAGGGCCTACAGTTGGGTTTATTGTTAACAGACTATCAATAACATTTTAACTAACTATCTACTAACCCTTACCCTAAACTTTGTCCTAAACATAATCCAAATCTTAACCCTTACCATAAACCATCCTCTAACCCTAACCCTAAACTTAGCAAGCAGTTGCTTATCAAGAGATCGTTTCGACAATCCTTCTGTCCTCCCTCCTGCCAGGTGCAGCACATGCGTCGTAACTTGGACCAGAGTGAGGCGGCCATCGTCCAAGTGTTTGAGGAGAAGCAGCGCGTGTGGGAGAGACAGATGGACGAGCTGCGTCAGAACTACGCCTCCCGCTTGCAGCAGGTGATCACACTTTGGCGACCCAAAAAACTACAAATACTGCAGTTCAAAAAACAGTTTTTTACCAACCCCTAGTCCTACATATTAACCTTGAAACACAACTGCCAACCCATACCCCTAATTACAACCCTAATTTCAATTATTACTTTTACACAAACCTAACCCTGTTCAAGGGTTTTTGCTCCACGCCGAGGTACTACAACCTATATAATAACAAACACACACTGCAGGTTAGGGTTTTTATATTTTATACCAGCATTAAGCAAAAACGTTCCATCAAAATAATATTTATCGTCTCCTACTTTGTTTGTAGGTGACACGGCGTGCCCAGCGTTCCCAGAATGCCCTGCAGGCTCAGATCACCCGTCTGTCGCAGGACAAGCGACGCTTGCAGGAAGAGATGGCTGCCCTGCTAGCCCAGAGAGAGGAGCTGGAGAGAAAATGTCTAAACTTTAGGAAAGAACAGGCCGATATACTGCCACGCCTAGAGGAGACCAAGTGGGAGGTGTGTGTTTTACTATACTTGTGAGGACCAAAAATCACTGCAAGGATAGTAAAATAAAAAGAATGTGACCTCATAGGAATATATAACTGGTCCCCAATTTTCAATTGGGGTTAAGTTTAGATTTTGGTGATGAGGTTAGGAATTTGGGGTCGAGTTTGGGTTAGGGTTGTGCGTACGTGGTGGGTCGGTGTGAATATCCCCATAACGCTGTGCCATCTTGTGCTTCCTTTCTGTATGTTCAGGTGTGCCAGAAGGCTGGGGAGATCTCCCTGCTCAAACAGCAGCTGAGGGAGAGCCAGGCCGAGGTGACCCAGCGGGCGGGCGAGATGGTGTCCCTCCGGGGCCAGCTGAAGGAGGCCAACGCCCAGCTGAGGGACAGGGAGGAGGCAATGCTGGGCCTCAAGGACTCATACACCGCCAAGAGCCTGGAACTGGAGCGCTGCCAGGGAGAACTGAGGAGGACCCTGACCGAGGTGCTTATTACAACACACATTCAAACTTGGACGTCGCATGTCTTACGACACGAAGGTGTGACACCAGATATGACTGTTCTTTCGGCGTTAGTGATCGATAGCATACTACACTGTACATGCATCTACATGTATACACTCATACAAACCCTCCATCTGTTTTCAGGTGTCTATCCTGAGGGAGAAGCTTAGCGTGTTTGAGGCTGAGGTTCTGGGTCTTAAACGAGCTCTGGGAAAACTGGGCGGAGGAGCTGATTCCACCATAACCCAAAACCTAGGAGTGGGGTGTCTAGTCCCCACATGGGGTGCTCTCTACAGCCCCCAGACCCATTCAGAGCCCCCGGCTACCCCCCTTACCCCCACCTCGGATGCCCTGCTCAGCCTCCAGAGCGATGAGGCAAAAGCCCAGAGGCAAGAGGCGCAGAGACAAGAGAGGCAGCAGCGTGAAGAGGCCCAGTGGCATGAAATGCACCCTGATGCTCACCAGCGCCAGGAGGCTCGACAGCGCCAAGAGGCCCTCCAACGTCAGGAGGCACTCCAGCGCCAGGAGGCCCTCCAGCGCCAGGAGGCCTATCTCCGTCAAGAGGCCCATCTCCAACAGGAAGCCCAACTGCGAAAGGAAGCTCAACTTCGTCAGGAGGCCCACCTTCACCAGGAGGCCCAGCAGCGTCAGGAAGCACAGCGAGAGGAGTGGGGAAACCTGCTAGAGCAGCTAGAACAGCTCCAGGGGGCCTTACGTCTAGAACGCCAACAGAGAGAGCGACAGGCCCTCAGTTTCGACCAGGAGCGGAACACCTGGATTGAGGAGAAGGAGCGCGTGCTGAAATATCAAGCGCAGCTTCAGGTCAGTTATGTTGAGACTCTACAGAAGAATCTAGTTCTGGAGAAACAGGTGGGACAGCTGGGGGCCAAACTCACCCCCTCCCCCTCCTCCTCAAGCTCCCCTCCCCCATCACTGACCCTGTCAACCCTCCCTCCCCTGCCCTCAGTCCCGCTCCCCTCCAACATTGCCCTCACCCTCTCCCTCCCCCCCTGCGAGGACCAGAAAAGCCCCCCTTCCCTCCTCCAGCTGCCCAACCCCTGGGCTGGACCCTCGCGCCTTGAGAGGATAGAGTCCACGGAGATCTAGTGAGAATCCATTCTACAGAATAGCTTCATCCTCAGATAGGCTACAAAGGCCATTAAACATCAGCTGTACCATTGAGTATTATACAGTTCAACTTACAGCATAGAACTATAGATTAAAGAGGATCCTATCAAACTACAGCCGATAACAATGCAGTGGTGAGGAAAACATTATTATTGTAAAACATCAACTGACCTGCTGCATTAAAGAATGCAATGTAAAACATGTTACAAGCAACATACTGTATCTGCATATTAAAAGTAAACCAATCCATGCTTTCCATGATAAAGGATATATTGTTTACCAAGCTGTCTTTGGTGGGAAGCAGTGACACAAAAATTTTAACCAGATTGGCACCAAAAGTACCAAGACTAGTTAAAATGCAAATACTCATGTTATTTTTCTGGAAGATTTTTGAGGGTAGTTTTCCTAACCGCATGTATGGTCATTTGAAAGGGGGTCGTGGGAAACTGGAAACAGAACTTGATCACAGGAGGATTTTAGACTTTTTTAGGAGGTGAATATTAGTTCAATTGGTTGTTGGTTGGTTTCATTTTGGCTAATTTCCTAAAGTGTCTTGAGATTAAGTCAACCATGACTTTAAATGATTCAGATAGTAGCTTCAGGGATATTGGAAGACCTGGTGCTTTGGCACTGCGAACTGTCTGCAGTGACTAAAGATGAACACAAGAGGTCAGCATTGATCTGTGTCAGGACTCCCCACCAGCAGAGGAAATTACTTGAAAATGGGTTTGTTCTGTAGTCTGAAGTAGAGACACAATGTCAGTGTCTTTACTCCAATGTTGTTATTTGAGAGAATGATTTTCATGAGCAAGAGTCTTGGAAGAGTGTGACGAAAGAGATGGGTGAGAAAAGTGATGGAAGACAGGGTTGAAACTGCCTTCATATGGAAAAGTAAGCAAGTGAGAGTGTGTTAATGTAAGAATCAACGGCTTGGTCCAGTGAGAGGCTGTAAACTATGCCATCAATTTCACCTATCCAGCCTTTCAAATCAGCAAGGGTGCAAGATTCCACAATAGAATGCAACCCAAAGAGTTTGAGGACCAAACAAAGGGAAACTCTGGGAGATTAGCAATTGAAGCAAAGTCTGTCTTCCTGCTCCTCCATCTTCCTCTCCGTCGCTACTCAAAAATGTATATGTGGTTGAGGAGAGTCAGCTGGTAGGAACCTCCAACTATGTTGGCTGATCCTTCGTGATTGGAAAAGCCAATGAAGTTGGATGTCCCATCCAGTTGACTACATTGAAATGCCCTCATTGGCATTACTAAAAAGGTATTTTGGCCACTAGAGGCCTCTATCTTTAATTTCCTTGACAGTTATAACTTTTTTTTTTATCCGCCACACCCGCTTTGAGCCAGCTGTTGTTTTCTTGAATGAGAAAAGCATGCACATCTCTAAAAAGTGTATGGTACCTTTTTACCTTTTAAATGTATTGCACACATTTGTTTGGATCACCTACACATTCCTTTGGGGATTCCACCCATAAAACATAATTTGCCTGATGATTTACCAAGTAAAAAAGAATGCCATTTCATACAAACACATTTATTATTATTTTTTGCATCTTTCAACATAAGGTCTTTAATTATCATTGACTGAATTTCACAGTGTTTTACAGACGATGGAGGACAGGAGGACAGAAAAAAAATGTGAGATTTTCCCACTGTCTTTCCCTAGGTAGGTTTCAGAATTACTGCACTATGTTCTGTTAAAGAGATCAGAGAAAAAGGGGGTTTATTAAATAAATGTGAATATTGTGGCTTTTATGTGTGTATGTTTATTCCAGCATATAAAAATGAAGTACTGAGTGTGAATATTTTTTCAAAGATAATTGTTACTATTGTTAGTGTATATTCTTCTCCTAGTGGATCGGACAAGTATTAAAAGCATATGTTTACCTTTTTCTGTATGAATGCTAGCGTAAATCTATTAAATGGTACTACCACATTAACCATATCCAAATATATTGTTCATTTTATTTGAATGTTGTTTATATCAAAGTTATTGATGTATTGTTTTAGAGAGCAAAATGCCATCAATGTTTTTGTACTTATTTTTCTTGTATTTATGTTACTGTAATGGCTTTACAAAAATCATTCCTGGGTGAAATCCAACCAAATGAATAAAGATGCAAGTAAATCAACATCCCTTTTTTCTAGTGTTTCTCTGTATTAAATTAGTGTATACATACTATACAGACTAAATACATAACTACTCTGCAATGTCTCCAGCTCACTGGGCTATTCATGCTCCCAGTCCCTCCCTGGACATTAGTTGCTCGGCTAGCCAGAAAGGCAGTGTTCCCTGCCAGGGATGATATCACATCCTTTATGTCGGAAGATGAGTTCTTGGCAGTCAATGATGTAAACCTCCTTCAGTGGTGCCAACCCCACAACCAGCAGGGCTGAGATGTCTTCATCCACATGGAATTAGGGCCTCCATCTATTATATTATTTTCTATGAGGTCTGCACTCCAGATTCTCTCGGGAAATACAGTCATCCTCCATATGAAACAGAAACAGTATAATTAATTGTATAGACTTGGATATGAAACAGACACAGTATTATTAATTGGATAGACACGGATATGAAACAGACACATTATTAATTGTATAGACAGATATGAAACAGACACAGTATTAATTGTATAGACAGATATGAAACAGACACAGTATTATTAATTGGATAGACACGGATATGAAACAGACACATTATTAATTGGATAGACACGGATATGAAACAGACACAGTATTAATTGGATAGACACGGATATGAAACAGACACAGTATTAATTGTATAGACAGATATGAAACAGACACAGTATTAATTGTATAGACAGATATGAAACAGACACAGTATTATTAATTGGATAGACACGGATATGAAACAGACACAGTATTAATTGTATAGACAGATATGAAACCGACACAGTATTAATTGTATAGACAGATATGAAACAGACACATTGTTAATTGTATAGACAGATATGAAACAGACTCAGTATTCATTGTATAGACAGATATGAAACAGACACAGTATTAACTGTATAGACAGATGTGAAACAGACACAGTATTAATTGTATAGACAGATATGAAACAGACACAGTATTAATTGTATAGACAGATATGAAACAGACACAGTATTATTAATTGTATAGACAGATATGAAACAGACACAGTATTATTAATTGTATAGACAGATATGAAACAGACACAGTATTAATTGTATAGACAGATATGAAACAGACACAGTATTATTAATTGTATAGACAGATATGAAACAGACACATTATTAATTGTATAGACAGATATGAAACAGACACAGTATTATTAATTGTATAGACAGATATGAAACAGACACATTATTAATTGTATAGACAGATATGAAACAGACTCAGTATTCATTGTATAGACAGATATGAAACAGACACAGTATTAACTGTATAGACAGATATGAAACAGACACAGTATTAATTGTATAGACAGATATGAAACAGACACATTATTAATTGTATAGACAGATATGAAACAGACACAGTATTATTAATTGAATAGACAGATATGAAACAGACACAGTATTATTAATTGTATAGACAGATATGAAACAGACACAGTATTAATTGTATAGACAGATATGAAACAGACACAGTATTATTAATTGTATAGACAGATATGAAACAGACACATTATTAATTGTATAGACAGATATGAAACAGACACAGTATTATTAATTGTATAGACAGATATGAAACAGACACATTATTAATTGTATAGACAGATATGAAACAGACACAGTATTATTAATTGTATAGACATGGATTACAGTGGACATTGTACAGACCTTATATTAAATGTGTCCTGACTTGGAAGCAACTTGTGACCTCAGCAAGGGTGTGTCATTTCCCATGATTACATTATTCGGATCTGGTTTATTTCACACATTATCAGATGTTTTTCAGACTACTATTATACCCTGTCTTGGTCCTTTTGGGCATAGTGCTTTCTTTTTCACTTTCAAGGACAGCAGGTACTGTAGTAGTGGCATTTGTTATTCTACTGGCTAGATTGTTATTCCCTCTATTTTGGCAAAGAACTGCAGAGCTCCTTCATACATTCATACATTACATGATTAAAATCCTTCTATCTAAAATCTATTTTCCCTGCATTTCTGATTTGTGCTAAGCTAATCTATACATTTGTTTTACAATGTTTGTATAATTATTTGGGAATTTGATTTGGATTTCTAAAATCACTGTAGATTTTAAATGGATTGAATATGTTAAATCAAATTGTACTTTAACGTTACTTTAAAATAATAACAGCTGTTTTTGTTCTACAGAGAAAATACCCCTTTATGAATCCCCTGAGTGGAACTTAGTAGAACTATTAGTTTGTAGCCAAAACAGTTCAATTCTGACAGTTGGTTTTGTGTCAGCAGGAAATTCCTGGGGTAAAATCTGATCTGACAAAACAAGTAAAAGTCACAAGCAAAAACATGCAACGCCAGTCTGGTATCCTAGACTCCCTACCGTCATATGCTGTGTAACTCTTTCTAGCGCACATGGATGGGATTTTACAAAACAATTACCAATAATGTTATCAAAAGATTATCTCCCAGATTCTCTCACTGTGATACAACACTGTGACTTGCAGTCTCTACAATATAATGCCTGAATGCTTTATGCTGGCCGATTCTCCAGAGTGCAACTGAACCTGTGAAAAAATCACCAACACAGTTGGTTCTATGTAAAACATAAGTGCTGATGTAAGATTGATGCACCAGCAAAACAATGTGTCAAGCACACACTTGTGTACTAAAATATCTATCTTACACTAATTGTGGGACCTTCCCGTCTTAGTTAGGTTGGATAGATTGTCTCATCCGTGAGGAAATGCTTTTTTTTTTTACAATAAAACACAGACTTAGGTAGAGTTGTACCACTGTGGATAAAAATAAATGCATGTAGATGCTTTAGTTTGTTAATGCAATGACAGTATAACAGATACATATTTAATAACTAAGTCTTTATATTAGATAATGTTACCATCATGCAGAATGAAATGTTTGTATTTTTATTTATTTACTTAGAATTGAAATATGTTTATATTATATAGTAGAATATCTGTCTTTGAAAACCATCTACCCTCCCCCCACTGATTTTTAAAAATGAATTATTAATGTGATTTTTTTAAATCAACTATGAACTAATATGTCCTTATCCATAGCATTCACTGTATTTTAGGGAATTATGTAACATGAAGTTGCAACAAACAACACAAAATAACTCAAATGTGCACCAATTCTCCGTACTGAGTGCCCTATGTAAGTATTGGGACAGTGATGTCAGGTCAGGTGTGTTTCATTACTGGAACACACAAGTCAGGGTTTTCGGCTTTCCATTTGCCTTGGTCTCCTGTTGATGACATGTGGACTAAAGGGTGTAAATGAAACTAAAGGAAGGCTGTATTTTAACATCTGATGTGCATCATAATTTTTCCAAGCCACATATTCCTATGCACCCAGCTGGCCTAAGTTATTCAAGAAAGGTAAAGCCGAGACGGAGCTACGGTCAAGAGAAAACCACATGGCTCGAGCCGAGGGAGGGTGTATGTGGTCAACGGGGGAGATGAGCAGGTCCTCTGGAGGAAAGCAGGCAGCACAGTTTACTCACTGTTGAAGGCAGCATGCCTAACTAGCACCTCGCTGTCCAGCAGAAGACAGTCCGAGGTGTCCTAAGCTTTGTTGAAAGTTATCTACTTAAGCCCCTGTTGATCTTTATTCTTTTCCGCATCACAATCATTAACCATTTACAATTTGGCCTGCTACTTTTGTTTGTAGAAGAGAAACAATGTTCATTACAGTTCATGTTAGAAAAACAACAACACAGCATTTGTCCAGGCTTACACCAATTAATAGGCTTACCATCACACCTCATTATGAACTCCGCTGCACTGTGGAGAGCTCCCAGAACGCAGAACGACTAACCTATCCGAGCGCGTGCGCTCCAGCCAATTCCCGCGACGGCGTGTAATACGCAATTTCCATTGGTTAAAAAGCACAAAGGTAACACCCCTTGCCGTATTTAAGTCGTCACATATCCTGTCACTCAAAAGGATTCCCTGTATTGCGATCGATCTGCTGGAGGAGCGTTTCTGGTAATAACCATCAGTGACAACACTACAGAAGAATACAGTGGTCTTATAATTATTTTGGAGATTTGCCTCATACCTTCGTTAAATCAACATCTGTATTCCAGAAAGGTAAGGGACATGTTATATGTCGTGCATAGCTGACAGGGTGGCCTACAGGCTATATTGCTGTAGATAGCAATACACCACCTAAAATTATAGCCCTGTTTTGGTGAATGACTGCATTCTCCCGATCCATCTGACACTACTGCTGACGTCCTGCATTTCATCGTAGCCTACACTGTGTCAATATGTTATTTTTGTTTAAGCTACCGTGGCTGTGGTTGAAACAGACCAGGTACATTGCATCTTGAATATCACTCAAACCTGCCCAGTTGCTTATTCAAGAGATCCATCATGGGCAGCTTCTATGGGTTATCTATTTATCAATCAACGCATGGCCGGGTTTGTTAATGACTACTGGTATTTGAACAAAAACCCAGCATTTATGTCATAGCATTGAGACACTGCTCTGTAAAGGAGATTAACTGTGCATTAATGATTACATTTCGACCGTGTGTGTGTGTTTGTGTGTGTGGTGTGAACAATGAGCTTTGTTTTACAGTATGGGGCAAATTGGTTTTGAAGTCTTAACACCATGCTCTTGGTATTTTCTTTTACCAGAACATGAAGCTGACACAGTATCACACAGGTTGTCATAGAATTTCAAGAATTAAGGTCTGAGTGCTCAAAATGTGCTTGATCATCTCTTTTACAAACATACTATACAGCCCACACTGTTAAACAGACACAAAAAGTGTGTTTCCTTTGCTGCTCCATCAGCACATTAAACAGTTGTCATGTCAGATTGTATTTCTTATGATAAAAGCTGCTGTGAAGTGTTCGGATTAGAGAATAAATTAATACAGTGATTGGACTGTTGATATAATGCAGAGGAAACTGATCATCGAACGCGTTGGGCAAATGTCAGCTCTCACTAGGTCGGGATCAACTTTCATCTACACGCAAAGCGATGGGAGAATCAAGGCACCCTGTGATTCAGCAGTACACTCTCTTTCCTCATTTGTAGATATTGTTGCCTTGTGCTTACAAACCAAAGTCCTGTAAGTGCCAAGAAGATCCATGATGTGGTGGACACCATGCAACTGAGTAGGTAAATATAAACAAGAACTTCATTGAATTCTTCAGTCTGTTCTCACTCCTTAACAATGTATTTCTCTTTAGTCTGTATGGGTAGAATTGAATCAGTCCAATCAGTGGGGCTGTGGTGATACCTTGTCCAGGCAGTAATCCTATTCAGGGTGTGTGCTCTCCGGAGTGATTACAAACAGCGGTGTGAAAACGCTTCTCTCCCTTTGTACAGTGTCATGGTAACTTTGCTAGACCCAAAGGGATGTGTGCGTACATGTACTCCAGAACAACAGGCATGTCTCTTCTCCTGCAGAGGGTTTTGACACCCATCGCAATCAGGTCTAGAAACACATACAATACGGTAAATACAATATGTGGAGAACCTGACTCAAATGAACATTCTGGCTTCAGGCTTGGTACTGGTGTTCAAGTAGGATATAAACTGATATACATTACCATTTACTGTACTGAGTGTTGAGTATAGCAGGAGTAGGCTATCTGTCGTTACATTAACCGGTCTACTCATTACATACCCAGTTGCCCCAACGGTATGTGACGATTAAGATGGCTTTCCAGCCAAGCAGCCTGATTCCAATGCTTCGACGGGGGCTGTGTACTTAAAAGCAAGGGGGAGGTGTCTTTATTCTGCTCTTTATTCTCTCCAACCACACATTTAAATTAAGACCGTAAGGAGCATTAGGGTTAGAGACCTCTCTCACGGTCTCTTTCACTAGTTGTCTCTCTGTTGTGTATCTACGTGTTTGTGTGTAAAAGAGGGAGGAGAATTATTGAGGCAGTGACAGTGTTAGTGAAACAAGAGGATCTCTTTCGAAATAAAAAAAGACAAAGAAATGTGTTGCTACTGTTGTGCAGAGCGACAAGAGTCGGCTGCGAAGCTAGCAGTCTTTTTGTCAGAGGTCCATTGCTATCTGACTGATTATTTGAGATGTAGCGGGCTTTATTACAGACACTGGTGAATAGCTGTAAATGAGTTATTTCCTATTTTATGTTTAATGATGAACAGTGCTCGGCTCTGACTACCCAATCCAGAGTAGAGACGCGCACAAACATGTTCCCTGTCCATTGCCAAGCAACCAATTGGGGAGTTGACTCCCAGAGCTAAACACAAACACTTCCTATCGAGTTAACCTTCTAGATGCTCTACTCTCAGGTGTATTGCCCACACTTCCTAAGCAGTCCCTTTCGTTGCGCGCACGTGCATGCGTGCGTGTGTGTTTTAGTGAATGTTGCATCTCACCTGGGTATCGGTCCTGTCTGCATGCTCACATAAAAGGCTAATTTGCAGAGCAGTGTTCGCTTTGTGAGGTAAAAGCGGAGGCCTCTTCTCCCTTTGGCGAGTCCTTTTAGTCTGGCTCTGATCAATGGTTAGATATTCATGCCAGGGACACGACGGAAGGCCGAAAGGTGTTTGAAGGCTGGGCAAATAGGAGAGCTCACAAAGGGTTATCACTTTGATTCGCTATGCTCCACCTCCACTGCTTCACTCAGTCGAGATTGAATAAGGGAGCTCCTGGCAAAACAAGTGAGATTTTGTGTTTAGATATCACCTGTCTTAATGAGGTGTTATATAAGATCATGATTATTTATAGATACATCTGTTATTACTGCAGAATAGACTGGTCTTTGTAGAAATGGTCTTTGTAGAAAGACCATTCTACAAAGTTCTATATATTAACTCCAGTTCTATATCATGGAAATGCGCACTAATAAAGTGAACGCATGCTTCCAAATTGACCCAGTAATTCTGGTGTGTCAAAAATGGGGTGATTGAGTCACATGTTCAGAACATAACACTGCCTTCGCCTTATTTTGAACATGATGTTGTATGTCAGTACCTTTATATCACCAAACCTTCCGCTATCACTCTGGTTACGCTCATCTTTTTCTCATCTGTCCACAAGACCTTGACTTGGAATTGTAGTACCTCACGCTGTTTAACACCAGCAACAAATGCCAAAATGCTAGCCTAAAATCAATGCCAGGACTTTAACTGCTTTTTGTGCATGCACTAATGCTGAAAACACTGTCTAACAAGTAACCGTTGTGAAGTCTACTGTCCAAATACCACCCTAAAATGGGTGGATTATGTACAAAAAGTGCCATCATTTCTAAATGGTTAATTTGATATACACTACTGTTCAAATGTTTGGGGTCACTTAGAAATGTCCTTGTTCTCCATGAAAACATGAAATATGTATGAATAGGAAATATAGCAAAACTAATAGGAAATACAGTAATTGACAAGGTTACAAATAATTATTCTTAATTGAAATAACATTTGTGTCCTTCAAACTATGGTTTTGTCCAAGAAACCTCCATTTGCAGCAATTACAGCCTGAAGAAGAATAGAGGGACGACTTTCAGAAGAAAGTTCTTTGTGTCAGGCCATTTCCAGCTGGTAATCAAACCCAAAATTGCTGTTGCTCCAGATACTCAACTAGTCTAAAGAGGGACAGTTTTATTACTTCTTTAATCAGCACAACATCTTTTAGCTGTGCTAACATAATTGCAAAAGGTTTTTCTAATGATCAATTAACCTTTTAAAATTATGGATTAGCAAACACAATGGGCCATAGGAACACAGTAGTGAAGGTTGCTAAAAATGGGTTGCTAATATTTTATGCCTAAGTATATATTATATAAGAAATCTGCTGTTTCTAGCTACAACAGTCATTTGCGACAATCACAATGTCTATACTGTATTTCTGATCATTTTGGTGTAATTTTAATGGACAGAAATTGTGCTTTTCTTTCGAAAACCATGAAAAGTCTAAAGTGACCCCAAAACATTTAAACTGTAGTGTAAATGAACACACACTCAGTTTTAAACTTAGTCTGCAGTTCATTGCTATCATATTGTTTCAACAACAACACAAGTGTGACACTGTCCAAATACTTGGAAGTTCACTGTATAGAAAGGATGGGGAGTACAGTAAGAGATAATGGGATTGTCAAACTGAGTTTCAATAGGGATACTTCCGCTATGGAGCTGACAGTTTGGGAGTGCCTTTATGTGGGGTAAAGTCTTATTGGACTCCATGGGCCAGATGGCTGGTTGCTGAAGGCTATTGCAAGGGGAAAGAAACCGTTCAAGAAGGATTTGTTGGAAGTGATTGACCTTTGCTGGCGGCCTTCTGATCAGGAAGTCAACCATCTGGTGACAGATTGAGCTGGACATGTTCAGCTGAGAGAGATTATCTGGTAGAAATGTATCTGGAATGATCTTGTTGAAGGTAGAGCTGTCCACAAACAGTATCCTTGCGTACATCTTTGGGCATTCTGGGTGTTAGAGGATGTAGTGGAGGCCTGAGTTGATAGTGTCATCCACAAACCTGTTGAACCCATAGACAAATAGTGGCTTTATCCAAATTATTTTAACTTGCATCTACACGACCGGACCAAAATAGACAAAAGAAAACAATTGAAAAGACGCTGAATCTACTGAGTGTGAATACGCTAACAAAAACAAAATAACGACAATAACAACAAACTACTACAAGCCTTTCCCCAATACCATTTATAAATGGCTGTTCTGTGTGTTTGTATGGTGGAAATCCTACGAATGGGTCCTATATGTATTACTACCATATGTTTCCATCACCATTTCAGCAGACTTGCGGTGCAAGTGAGATCCACTGCCCTCTTTCCCTCTTTTGAAGCTCTTACACCTGTTTCTTGTCATTACCCTCACTTGTGTTCCTTATCTGTCTGGATTTAAATTAAGTTTTCCCTCTTCGATCCTGGTGTACACTGTTTGGTTCCATCCTTTTGTAGTGTTGTTCTGTTCTTTTTTTGTGTGTTAGTTATTTATTTATTTAAAGTCCTCTGTTCTCCATGCGCCCGTGTCCTGCCTTGCTGTAGCAACGTTTCATTAGAAAGGCAGGATCATATGAAGAACCCTGAGGACCCGGGCTCTGGGGTGGCCAGTCCACTTTTAGCTGTGCTTGTTAGCGATTACAGTATCACTTCTAACACATGAAATACATTAGATTTCCCAGCTAGCAAAAGGACGTCTATTAGACGTTGAATAGACGTAAACCTTCAACGTCTAATGACGGTCCACTGAAGGTTGAAAATGAAAATTGAAAAGACGTCGAATATGTCCAACTTTTCAACGTTGAAAACAGGTCGATCTTTAACGTTTACTCAATGCCTATTGACAATTGTCAATTCTCAAGTCTACACATTCAAATAACATTTTATATTAACATATGAATGAAACAATGCTTTAAAGGGTTAGCTTAGAATAACTTTATTTATTAAACACATTTTAATTAGTGCATAACTAACAGATTTTACAGCGTCAGTGCAATAAACGGTCCAGTAAGCAACACATTCCAAGAGTTAAAAACAAAAAAAACAACTCTAAGAATGTACAATACACAATGTTCAGACTTTGCGACGACCTCCACCTCCAGCTCTCCCGGGAGCATGTTTCAGTGTCTCAGCCATAGCAGCCCTAATTTCAAGTTCCGTGGCAGTTTTACTCCACTTCATTACTGCAGCTGCAAAGAAAGAAAAAAATAAATCAATGGTGCATAAATAAACCACATCTTACATCATTAAGACTCCTACTACACATTGTATTTACATTTTATCAATTAACAATTGCATGGATTTGCATACCTTCCCAAAAGAAATACTTCTCAATAAATTATGTTGTGTAAGTTTATTTTAGGAATTCAACTTAACAGGTGAAACTAGTATATTATATAGACTCATTACATGCAAAGTGAGATATTTCAAGGCTTTGTTATAATTTTGATGATTATGGCTTACAAGCCAATTTCAAAATCTCAATTTCAAAATCTCAGAAAATTAGATTACAAAATCAATAAAAAAAAAAAGATTAAATACAGAAATGTTGGCCCTCTGAAAAGTATAATCATGCATATGTACTCAGCAGGGCAATTCCAGGATTTTATAAATGGAGGACAAAGAACCAGTGAGGGGGGGCCCATGGGAAATCAGAAAATTAAACTGGAAATAAATACTTGTTTAGAAAATAAGCATGATTTCAAAAATATTTGAAATGCCCAGTGCTCTAATATAGATGGTATTAAATTTGGCACTGCATTTATTGGACCACACAGTTTTGTTCTAAAAAATACAAATAAATTCTGGAAATAAATACTTGTTTAGAAAATAAGCATGATTTCAAAAATATTTGAAATGCCCAGTGCTCTAATATAGATGGTATTAAATTTGGCACTGCATTTATTGGACCACACAGTTTTGTTCTAAAAAATACAAATAAATTCTGTTAAAAAAAAACAAGTACAGAGTATGCATGATTATACTTTTCAGAGAGCCAACATTTCTGTAAAATTCCTTTATCGATTTGATGTAATATTCTGAATTTGCAAGATTTTGGATTTGTGGGTTTCATAAGCTGTAAGCCATAATCAAATGTATAACAAATAAAGGCTTGAAATGTCTCACTTTGCATGTAATGAGTCTAATACATTGGTCTCACCTGTTAAGTTCCTAAAATGAATTGACTTTTTTCAATATTCTAATTTGAGAAGCACCTGTATAAACATGAAAAATGCAGTTACCTTTTACCAAAGAGTAAAAAACTGTATCCTGGAAGGCTTTTTTCTCACTGCGACCCTGCCCCTTCATGTTGAAACCAGCCATTAGATTGTTGGTGAAAAGCCTGAGAAAACATGCAGAAAATCATATATATAGGTCCATGCCTACATTCTACAAATATTCCTTTATGCTTGCATTATTCCTAATGAATCATCTCTTTCTATATTTTTGCTTTTCTAAGTGCTAAGAGGGCGATAAACAGAGCAGGCAATGAGTAAAAATGTAACTGCATAATTACAAAAAACAACAACATTGAAGCTTACTGAAATCGTTTTTAAAGACAGCTGCTCCTGCAATATGGCCAATAAGTGAGGTAGGAGAATTGACAACTATGAAGAATGCAACTGATCATGGACTCACTGGATGAGGATGCCTGACCTTTTCTGCTCCCGGACTGTGCTGGATTTGGAACTCCACGCTGAGGTGTGCGAGAACGACTAAATCCTGAAGAGAGAAAAAAACAACAACATTGAAACTATTTGAAATTGTTTTTAAAGACAGGTGCTCTTGCAATATGGCCAATAAGTGAGGTAGGGGAATTGACAACTATGAAGAATACAACTGATCATGGACTCACTGGATGAGGATGCCCGACCTTTTCTGCTCCCGGACTGTGCTGGATTTGGAACTCCACGCTGAGGTGTGCGAGAACGCTTAGATCCTGAAGAAAAATTATTAAAAAAAAACTGTTGAAGCTCATTGAAATATTTTTTTTCTCCTGCAATAATGTTAATAAGTGAGGTAGGAGAATTGACAACTATGAAGAATGCAACTGATCATTGACTCACTGGATGAGGATGCCCAACCTTTTCTGCTCCCAAAATGTGATGGATTACAAACTCCACGCTGAGGTGTGTGAGAACAGTTAGATCCTAAACAAAAAAAAACAGTTGAAGCTCATTGAATAATGTTGTTAATATGTTCATAAGTGAGGTAGGAGAATTGACAACTATGAAGAATGGCGGCGCCTTCGTGGTGTTAAACGCGTGACGTCCAATTCTCAATCTTGACCTTCACCATCTAACGTTAGCTAGCTAACTTTCGTGCATGCTAGTATGAAGAAAAACCCACTGGATTCACAAAACCCACAAAACTCACTTAGCCGTACTGCAACGCCTAATCAAAGCTGAAATTAATTAATCTGGATATCTACCTCGATGTAACATAACAAGTTACAAAATAATCACAAACAGTTAAACCTTAAAGGCATTTTGGGAATTTAACACTAACGTTAACTGCCCATCGGTGTGCACTTGTGGTAAAGTTAGCCGAATGTCTACAGTAACGTTACGTTTACTATAAAAAAAAAGTCAGGTTTGGATGAAATAAGGTAAAAGTTTATAATGTTACACTTATTTTGCTATCATATCGAATTATTTTGGCATAGCTTGCTTACTTACTTTACACAGCTGCTGGCGGTTGGCTTGATGGTTGGGGGGGGGTAATACAGAGCGCGCCACATTCGCGTGCTTCTTCTTCTTTGGTTTTATGGCAGGTGGCAAGAAAATGTTTTAATGGTGCACCACGAGGTGGGGTGGGGTAATTATTTCCATATGATATTAATCGCAGTTTCAATGAATTTTTTTTCATATACTTTATTTCATAAACTTTTGACGGAATATATAAAACTCTTTACATTTATTTAAGATAATAATGAACATGATTTGGTAACTTTTTTCTCCATTGTTTTAGCATGTATAACATGTATGATCAACTGAAAAGAGTCAAACAGTCTACTTAGTTGAAAAACCGACTTATTTTCAACCATATTTCAACGTTGAAAGACGTAGTCAAACAGTCCAGCCAAACTACTTCGTTGAAATCACGTCGAAAACCAGTCCAAGGCGGACCGACTTATTTTCAACCATATTTCAACGTTGAAAGACGGTAATTGTTTACTGGGTTAGCTTTTCATCTGTAGCCTAACAAATTTCATGAATAACAGCTGATCAACACATCCAGTTTCCATCACAGCTGCTTTGATAATCTGGCTCTACATTACTTTACTTGTGTAAAAATGGATGATGAAAACATGGCAGTGTGAAAAAAAAAAATTTTTTTTCAAACAGCTTTTAAAGAAAACATTCTAAGAATCTCAGTTAATGGTGTTCTTGTAAAGGGCTAGTTCCTCTGTTTCCAGAAAACTGGCCCCATGATGTTGACATCACATTTACAGCATTATAGTGGTGCTAGTGAGAGTTAGATGAACTTGTTTTCCATTAAATGACGAGCGTAGTAAGTATAAACCCATTTATAGAACAACAGAATGCAGTGTTGTGCAAATCATTTAAAACCTATATTCATCAGAAAATAGTACATAGACTGAGACATTTTATAGTTTCTTGAAAAGTATATGCCCAGTTTGAATTTGATGCCAGCAACACGTTTCAAAAAACCTGGGGCAGGGGCAACAAAAGACTGGAAATGTTGTGTAACGCTTAAGAAAAGCCTGGTGGAACATCACACAACTAATTAGGTGAGTTGACAACAGGTCAGTAACATAATTGGGTATAAAAAGACGAGGGATTCACCACTATTTGAAAGACTGCACAGGCAAATAGTGCAACCATTTAAGAATAATGTTTCTCAATGTAAAATTGCAAAGAATTTGGGGATCTCATCACCTACATTACACAATAACATTAAAATATTCAGAGAATCTGGAGAGATCTCTGTATGCAAGGGACAAAGCCGAAAACCAATATTGGAGGGCCGTGATCTTCAGGCCCTCAGGCTCACGATTCTTTAGTGGAAATCACTGCATGGGCTCAGAAACACTTCCTAAAACCATTGTGTGTGAACACAGTATGTCGCTGCATCCACAAATGCAAGATAAAACTCTACCATGAAAAGAAGAAACCAAATGTGAAGAAGTACCAGAAATGCTGCCACCTTCTTTGAGCCCGAACTCTTTCAAAATGGACTGAGGCGAAGTAGAAAACTGTCCTGTGGTCTGACTAATAACTGTCCTGTGGTCAGACACCGCATCCTCCGGACTGAAAAGGAGAGGGACCATCAGCTTGTTATCAGCACACAGTTCAAAAGCCAGCATCTGTGATTGTATGGGGGTGCATTAGTGCACATGGCATGGGTGACTTGCACATCTGTGAAGACACCATTAATGCTGAACAACGTATGCCGGTTTTGGAGCAATATACGACTTTCAGGGAAGACCTTGCTTTTATCAGCAAGACAATGCCAAACCACATTCTGCATGTATTACAACAGCAATGCTCCTGTTAGAAATCAGCCGTTTTGTATAGAGGTTGAAAGTATGATAGCGTACCCGGTCGTCAAGGGAGAGAGTCATTCAATTATTGCAGCATTTGATAGTCTATTGTTCCTGATGTTACAGACTTGATACTTAGTCTTACCACGTCTACTCTTGGGACATTGTTCGTTTTATGAATAAGCACAGCACACACACACATAATGCATAATCTCCTGGAGTGTACCTGAGAACAAAACATGTTCTCATGTCTTGAGAGTGTGTTTTGGTGTCCAGCCTACAAATACATTTGTATCTTTCAGTGTTTTTTCCCTATACAACAGACATTTCCATAAGATTGGTTTGATGTAAGATTGTTATTTTGTCAAATTTAGTTTTTTGTCCTTCAGGTGAAATGGTGAGATGTCTCACTCAACTCAAATCAGCTGGGGACTAAGAAATACTTCATAAAGTAAGGAGAACAGAAACAGACATACAAGCACACATTCACCCATATAGGCCTGTTTATCTCTGCATACACTGAAATAGGCCAAGTCTTTAGATTCCCACATTCGAGATACACAAATACCGCTTTATTGCACCAACAACCTAACATATTCCCACACTCACCATGAATAAAGATCTAATCACTGTGATCATTAATCCCTACAGCTACGTGTCAGAGAGAAGAGAGTGGGAGAAGAGTCCAGCATCCGGCTGAGTTCACTGTTCAAGAGAGAGTCAACCTCTTGGGGCATTTACGGGAGTATCTCATGGCAGCATCTTAATGTCAGCCATACTTCCTCCACCCCCCTCCCCCACCCATGCACTATTCAGATCTCAGGGGAATCAAAGAGCCAATTAAAACGTGGTAGCACTGATGCGAGACCCAGCAGAGGTGAACTGTTGCTTGCTTCTGAACAACCAACACAGTTTAAGCCGTCCTCTGTTTCAAAGAACTATCTGGAGCAACAATATGGAGCTCACAAATACTCTTGAGCTACAGATCAGAGCATTACCTTCCTTTTAAACTGCAGACCACTGAACGTCTGTAGGTCAGCACTTGCTGAATAGAGTAACCTCGGTTTTGTCTCACTGGATTTAAACCGTGGTCGCCTGGACACTCAGAGAAGCCGGAACGCTTTCAACATGGGCCCCATGTATAAAGGTGAGATTTATACTTTTTACACGGTCTTGCTGAGAACTCGAATACAATACACATATCATGTGGATAAAGAGTTTGACAGAAATGCTTGACCAGATCTCTGGCAGGGTATTTCCCCTCTCGATGTCCGGGAACGTTGTGTTCTCTTGGTTCACCCACAGGTGGCGGTCTGGATCGGAACCCTCTCCAGCCATGAGCTGATCCCTCCTCGTACAAGGCGTCCCGGGGAGGATGACAGCCGTGTGCCCAGCAGGGGTAGGCTCCTCCGGGGCTATGGTGGGAGGCCCCAGGGTGTCTAGGGCTATGACCGCAGGCGCAGGGGGTGAGGACGGAAGGTACGCCCGCTGGAGCCGCCAGGACAGCTCCGATATCGCTACGGATGACGAGGGGGCCCCGGCCCGCCGCCTCACCCCCCTGGAGAGGCTCAACCTGGAAATGTGCCAAGATGACAGGTAGGACGGCGGAAACCGGCACTCCCTTGGAACGACATCGTGGAAGTAGGTTTCTTAACGTGTTTTCTGGTGGTTTGCTGTTGCTGAACGTTTGGCCGCCCCCTGTTGGCAGGGTAGTCCGCGAGCTCACTGTGGGGCGGCGTATCGGCTTCTACAAGGTCCGCGGGGAGATTGGCTGCGGAAACTTCTCCCACGTCAAACTGGGGATCCATGCCCTCACCAAAGGTGAGGAAACATCCACTGATGTGGAGACGTGACACACGCTCCCCCGCTGTGATGCATGTGAATGGACATGAAAAGGAATCTTTAAATGGTTCTTTCTTAGACCACTAATTGGTCTAGAAGCCCGGGCTATCTGCTCTAAATACACTGGAATTGTGAATAGCTCTCAGAAAAACCCCAGTCCATCTGCTCCTGCAGGATCTCACAACACAGTCACTGTTTGCTAGCTTGAGCTAATAATAAGTACCCTTAGCTAGCTGTTTGCTAATGAGTCAGGAGTTTAGGCCTGTGGTCAGAATCAACCACAGAGAGACAGCCTGTCTGTTGCCCTTGAGAAGATGGATTGTGTTTCCCTAGCGACGGCTGGAATTGCTGCATGCTTCATCAAAGACTGAAGTGTGTATGCCTGCGTGTGAGTATCTCTGTTTGTGTGGCATCTTTTGCTTAGACCTACAAAGCAAAATGAGCCCTGAGGCCTTTCAACAGCTTTTACTGAAGGCATTGTCGGAGCTGAAAATGAGACTCATACCAGTTTTAATTAATTATGCATGTCAAAGCACAATAAGATATCTCAGCACCATCTCACTACTTAGGACTTTCCCATACTGTATTACCAAGGTTCTTTGTGTTATTGCTTATTATTTATTCATACTATTCATATCAAGTGTATGGGTACTGTGAGTAGAGGTGGTACTTAGAAACAGTTCTAGGATATGCTTGTCCTCCCTAAAGCCAAACATTAAGCAACTTCTTATATCTCTTTAATGTTCTTAACAGAATAGAGTTGGTTGTCTGGACATTATTTCTGTTTTGTTCTTTCTGGAATGTTCTGTCATCTCATCAATACAATTACACTTTCCAAGAAAGTCATGCTCTTCATGAAATTACTAATACTTAGAACTGATTGCTTTAGTACTGGCTCTAATCCGGAAAATGGGTTTCCATGGAAATCAAGTCCTCTACCAAAATATTGTTTGTGGAGGAGTTAGTTGTAAAGAATTTTGTTCTGGGATCCATGGAATAATCTAAAAAGCATCCACATGACAATGCCGTGACATACTCATGAAGTCAATATGAAATACCCAACACATATAGCATACACATTACAAATATATTTTCCGGGATATAACCATGGTATACGCACAATGCATCATTACACATGAATTACACAATCCATTCACACTACATAGTGATTCCCAGAAAACTACACGTCTACACAATGTCAGCGCTTCCTCTTAGTCCTCCTGCCGGTTGGCCAAGCTGCCTTGACCAGAGAAACATTTGTAAACATAGCATTGCTGTTAGCCTGTGTACCAGTCTATTTTTATAACAACAAGAATCCTAAATGTCTTTTCTACAATCTAAGTATTGTATGCTTAATTTGTGTCTGTTTTCCCTCAGACAAGGTGGCCATTAAGATCCTGGATAAGACCAAGCTGGACCAGAAAACCCAGAGGCTGTTGTCCCGAGAGATCTCCAGCATGGAGAGACTGCACCACCCCAACATCATACGCCTCTATGAAGTGGGTTACACACACACACACATGCACAAAACAAGTTTTCATTACTTTTCAGGCCTAGATTGTTTTGTAATTACTCAATTATTTTTGTGTGGCCTAAGGTTGTGCGTTGGCTTTTAGCGATGTGCAGACGCAGCAGGGTTCCAAGTCCAAAAAAATACTTCTAAATAAAACTCCAACCTAACATTTATGCCTGAGCTTTGAAATATTTTAGGACATTTCACCGTGTTTGATGTCTTCTTGACATTGTGGTGGATTTTGGTCCTGAAAATGTAGGAGAACAAGTCCACACACACACACACACACTAACATCATTGACCATCCTGTGTGTCCTCTACCATCCTCTCTGTTCCTTCCTGGTGGAGACAGGTGGTGGAGACCTTATCGCGTTTACACCTGGTGATGGAGTACGCAGGTGGAGGAGAGCTTTACACCAAGATCACTACAGAGGGGAAACTGTCAGACATCGACAGCAAGATTGTCTTCTCTCAGATCCTGTCGGCTGTCAAACACATGGTATGGCCCAAGGCTGCAGTACTGCTTGTATGCCCTTTTCAGTGGAATCATCACCTCCTATGAGACGTATATACAATGCATACCGGTATGTTAACCAGGTACATCTTTGACCCAACACACAGCATGACAACAGCATCATCCACCGAGACCTGAAGACTGAGAACGTCTTCTACACCTGCAGCACCTGCGTTAAGGTGGGTGACTTCGGTTTCAGCACGCTGAGCCGCCGCGACGAGACCCTCAACACATTCTGCGGCTCCCCGCCCTACGCTGCCCCAGAGCTCTTCCGCGACGAACACTACCTAGGCATCTTCGTTGACATCTGGGCCCTGGGCGTCATGCTGTTCTTCATGGTGACGGGGACCATGCCCTTCCGGGCAGACACTGTGGCCAAGCTGAAGCGTTGCATCCTGGAGGGGGTCTACGTGCTTCCCTCATGGGTACCAGAGCCCTGCCAGAGGCTGATCAGAGGCATCCTCCAGCCCCAGCCTTCAGATCGCTGCAGCATAGAGCAGATGATGGGCTGTGAATGGCTGCTGCCCGTCGACTTCCCGCGGGCCATGGAGCCCTTTAAACTAGACCCGTCCTATCTGGCGGAGAGCGCGCCGTCCGAGTTGGAGGAGGATGAGGCAGAGGTGAGGTTGGAGCTGGAGACTTTAGGGATCACCCCTGAGCACATCTTGAATAATCAGGGGAAGGACTGCAGGAGTTCTGTTACGGGGGTTTACCGGATTCTTTTACACCGTGCGCACAAGAGGAGAGCGGTAGAGAGCATGCCCGTGGTGACTCATGTGATCGGGGCCAGCGTGACTAAAAAGGACCGGCTAAAAGCATACCGCAGCTTACGACACACCTCTAAGCTCTGTGTGATTCTGTGACCAAAAGCCTCAACCCCCATTGTTAGATGGTTATGTATTTTATGGTCAATAAGAGACCGAATGTGATTAGATGACAAATGAGGGTTGGGGGAATATTAAATGAGTACAAATCAATCTTGAATGTTTTTCTGCACATTTTCAGCGCAGGTAGGAAAGCAGTGCCTGGAAAAATAAACTGGAAATGTTTCAGCTGGCATTGCAGACTTGTTGCTGGCATTTCACTGATTGTTTGTAGTTAAAATTGTTTTTTTGTTTTTTTGGGTGGAGCTTATTCATTTAAATAATGTTTGATTCTGTTTGTTTTTTATTGCACCAATTCAGGCAATTTATCACAATATGATCTATTGTCCATACAACCTAGGTCTATAAGACAGACAAAAGTCAATACGTTTGGCATTTCTCTGAGAATATACTTTCACCTGGGTGTCTAAGCTCTTGACTTCCAGCAAACCGGTGATGTTGTTAGGACGTCCAGCTGAGAGTGACAAAACTACCCTACGTGCTGGGGACATCCTAACAACTCATTTTGGTTTGCAGGATTAACATATCAGACAAAGAAAAATGTAACACATTATCTCGCAGATACTTTTCTCCAAAGTGACAGGCAATTTACGCACATAATATTAATGTATGGAACCATACAGCAATCAACCACACCTCTGGTGTAGCCATCAGTACCAAGTGTCTGATCCTTAATTCAGATGTAGCATCGCAGAAGGGAGAGAGTCCAGCAACCAGACTAATGATGAATTGTATGACTTGAATTAGAAAGTAGGTAATTGTCTTGAAAGTTTTATTGCACTTTGTTTGGATGCCTTTGTTTTTTTTCCTAATTACAACACTGTTTGTCTGTGAAGGAATGTAGCGGTGCTTATGTATGTTCGGCCTCTTTAATTTATGACTTCCTTCTGCCCTGCACCCTACCAAAGGAAATTAGTTTGATGACACTGGTCACTTTCCAGTTACAAGCTCGTCCACTTTTTTTAATGTGCTTCAGAACTAGCACAGCTGATACAGATGGTCACCAAATCATCAAGCCCTACAATTTTCATATTCGCAGCTTTTGTTCTGAAGCAAATTGAATAACTGGTCTGGCTGTGGGTACATAACGAGAGTTTTGGGATGTCAATTGATATTTCTTACCCAGTTGGTTTTTGTGTTTTCATGCCAGCTCCTTGCACTGTACATATCTAACATGCTTGGCTTGATAATGTGCTATGGGGTTTGCAAGAGCATGGACAAATCAGGGAATGAGCCAGATATCTCTGGTCACTTGTTCAACTGGAACACTGAGCTATTGGCCTGGCTGGGGTGATACTGTATTTTTACACCTTACTTTTCAACTCAAAGCATTTGATTTTCAGTTGCTATTGATATGTGTTTTCTTAAATAAAATTCTGAAATACTGTATGCTCGCATTGTTTAGTATGTGTTTTTCTTTCATCTCAGGGGTTGTCAGGCAAAAATAGTGAATGCACAATGTAAGAACCTAGCCTAATGTCTTTCTTTCAGTGCAGTAACATTTACTAGATTACACATCAGGCCTTTGTCAATTATAACCCATGGAGGAAACTGATCCTTCTGCCTATTGTACAGAAAATGCTTCTCTTCAGAGAGTTCATAGCTGAAGATTTTTTCCAAAGATGCATGTATGACAGAAAATGCCATTATATCAATGAGTTACATGGCAGTATGTATCAAGCAGTACAGTTAATTTAAAAAAACAAACAAATATGTTGTAGTATAAAATCCATCGCACTGCATACCATCACTGAACCTGGAGTTTGTGTTAGTAACCAGAAAGGAAGTTACCAGTACCCTGAAAGTGTGCAATATTTAACCCCAGAGCTGTTGCCATTCTGTGCCAGGCACCTTTTATGTCCCGGGTCGTTGCTGAAAATAATGTGGTATTAGTCATACGTGATTAAATAAAAATGAATCAAACAACATTAATTACAGTTTATTTTTGTGTCACTGAACCGATCAGTATGCTTAGATCTGTTGTGTAGCCCAGACCATTTGTAACGAAACGCTGCAGTGTTTCAAGGGCTGTCGACCCCTGCCGGATTAACACCGTACTTCATTTCCCATAAGGACAATGTAGAAATCTTACGCATGTTGACCCGTATTAACGTGATGACGCATTTTCTGTCTTGTTGGAAGGTGATTTCATCGGGAAGAGTATACTGTACTCCTCTAAGAGACCACATACAACAACGGCAGTAAGACCAAAATAAATCTGCATTGACTCACGAATGGTAGTATTCTATCTTATCAGGCAAGCGGAGAAAGGTAAGAATATTTGAGAGGTGGTATATGCATGTTCTTTAATTCTTAAACGAAAATATAACGACCACGCCCTCTTACTAGCAAGATTTACTCATGTTCGGTCGGCCGTGTTGTTGGCTAGCTAACCAAGCTGATGTAATGACTGTGGAAGTTATGGTATGTTTTCATTTATTTGTCAAATTTGTAGGCCACGAATAGCATTCTGGGCGGTTAGAAGGCCTAATTTGAAAACTAACTCTTGCTGTCTTCCTACCTAACCACCTACATTTGATGACCCTGCCTTTGTTATATCTAGTATTACATATCCGGCACGTAGGCAACAGTATAGCTAATATACACTAGGCCGAAGGCAATATTACCTATGTTCAAGCTATGTACAGTTCAGGAACTGGGCAATTTTCTTTTAGCTTTCTTAGTTATTTTCTTCTGCATGTCAGGTCAAATGAGATTACTTTTCAGATTTAAAGTCCAAAACAAATCGTCTATTTGTATACACACGAAGAGGGTTGTTTTGATGATTCTCATGTGACAATAGGGAAATGGGCGGGGCTATCGATGGAAATTATTGTGCCGCATCTGGGTGGGCGTTGCCAAACACTAGTGTTACTTTCACTGTGTCAACCCTCACTGGAGTCTTTTCAAATACCCAATTTCTAAAAATGACATTTCATGGAATCCAAATTTAAAGATGCAGTTAACTGTATTTGGATGATATTTAAATGTGTTCAACTTTATTTTAGGAAACAAATTGGTTATGTTCTGTCACAATCCACTTTCGCACCTGAAACCAAAGTCCTGTTTATCTTTGTGGTTGTCTGATTGTCATTGGGACATCCCGTATGGTCTCTGTTTTCCCAGATGTCAGTCACTGAGGCTCTTCCTGATATGGATGGAGCAGATCTTCTTGGAATACTGTTCCATGATGGAGATAGCGACGCCAACGACCCTTTCTTCCCAGATGGGAATGGTCTGGAAAACTGGCTGTCTGAGCACGATGTAGGTCTCCCAATCAGAAATAAGAATATTGTATGTTTACTAAATAACAGTAGAGATTGATATCTGACTAAGAATGCACTTTTCATGTTATTTACATGTAGTTCTAGTAAAGCAGTACTCATTTAAACAATTTTTTTTTACATCATCAGTGTGATTCACTTCCTAAATGTAAAAATCAGAAGAGCTCTTTTTTCCATGTCTGCTCTTGATAAACCTCATGTTCTGTTGCAGCTACTAACAGGCTTGGACACAGAGGACTTCCTGTCCAGCCTGCTGGAAGGAGATGAGATGGTGTCCACTTCCTGTCTCTCCCACTCTCCGCTGGGTAGCGACAGCGGCATTTCTGACGACAGCAGCACCGGCGGCATAGTCAGCCGGAACGTACCGGCCTGCCCCAGCCCCCAGGGAAGTGACAGTGACCGTGCGCCCAGCCCAGGATACTCCCTGCCCAGCCCGGATTCCTCCGACACACCGATGATGGCCCCGGACCTTCAGATGGAGAGCCCAGAGTCTCTGGCTGTGCAGACAGACCACAGCTACTCTCTGCTCCAGGGAGGGGACATGGATGCTCTGCAGAGCGTGAGAGCAGAGAAGCCTGACATGGATGTCTTTATTGATCTGGGTAAGTTTTGACGTGTGCCATTTTTATCGACCTGCCGTTTGACAATTTCTATGCACGGGTGACGTTGAATTGCAGCAGAGTGTGTGTTGACACACTGCTAATTTGTGTAAATCCAGTATATACAAACCAACTGTAGACCGACTGGACAAATAGAAGTTTCCAGATCTTTGACCTAGTTCCAGGGGAGAACAATTGTTAATAAGATGAAACAGAATGCCCTTAACTACAACTACACTACAAGGAAAGATATAAAAATATGCGTTGTGCTAATCTCTCTCTTAGCAGAATTTGTAAATATTCCAATGTCAGCTATGAAGATCAGTTTGAGGGAGTTTGGTGTTGTCTTTTACATGCTTTCGGTGTTAAGTGTAGCACACACAATATATACTGAGTCACATGACCATTGTAAGACGATTTCACAGGAGCTTTTTAAAGTGATTTCAGAGTTTCAGCCTTTGTGTGAACAGAAAAAATGACGTGTAGTTTCTGTGCTCCCCTGTTCACCAGATGACCTAGACAGTGTGGGGATGGACATGGAACAGGACTATTCTAGTGACCTACTGCCCTGTACTCTCTCCATAGAGGACTTAACACAGAGCAACAAAGCTGATCAGGTGAGTTTCACGTAGGTTCATAGTTACATCATCAAGTCTTTAACACTCATGTCTAAATTAACCCTATTCACCAAGGTCATTGTTAAAGTAAGAGTGTACATAATTATGTGACCAAAACAACCATCACCGGACATAGCGTGTGTCGCCACCTAGTGACTAAGTGATGTGCTATCGCTAAAGAGCTCCTCAAGGCCGCATCTCATAACATCTTTTATTGACTTTAGTTCCAGTTTAAGGAGATTGTTCTGACTGATGAAGAAAGGAGACTTCTCGCTAAGGAAGGCGCAACCTTACCAACGTGTATGCCTCTCACTAAGGTAATTTCCTTCAGTTATAACAAACACTGACGTACTGAGGACCTATTGGAAATGTTTTCCAAAGGGCATTCGTAGAGCGTTGTATACTCTCCTTACAAATAAAAGCCAGGTTGTGAAGCACTCAGGCTAGGCTAGGACAGGACAGCCTCAATGCCTTCAGAGATTAGCGAGGGAGCTATGACGCAGTAGTTAATCTTGATCTTGCAAAGACAAATTGATAACCAATATGTCACCTTTGGTTAGTGTACAGACATTGTCTATTAAATGGTAGAAAGTACTCTTGTCTGATAAAGATTCTAAAGTTTCTATAGCTAAAGTTTGACTTCAGCACAGTTATTTCTAAACATATAGGTCAGGTTGACCTATTTCAAAACAAAGAGACCCTGCCCCGTCACTGGCAAACACATGAAATGAGAACTTACCAGATAGCTAGTTTGGCTCTAGCACTGATACTGCTCCTCAACAGTGAGACCACAGACTATTCCTCAGGATGTCCTAAGATCCAGTCTGTCGGGCGTGGGATAACTGGTCTCTTTTGTCTCCCTGTCTTAGGCAGAGGAGAGGACCTTGAAGAGGGTGAGGAGGAAGATCCGCAACAAGCAGTCGGCCCAGGAGAGTAGGAAGAAGAAAAAGGTGTACGTGGATGGCCTGGAGAACAGGTAAGAGAGAATGGGTGGAGTGATCTCTGAAAATGAAAGGTGAATGGGACACTGTTGTCTCACCATTTCACTTTTGATCGTGCACTTTAGCCAGAATCCTTAGTGTCTACATATGTGATTTTAACATGTAAATGAATGATATAATCATTATTATTTATGAATATAACTTCAATAGGCATTCCTCACAAAGTTTAACTGTTCTAAACCATCAAAACCCAAAATATTAGGTTAATAAAAACCTTTGCCCATAACAGGCGGGGTGCCAGCTTTCTCATTGTTACATTAGAGTCTAGGTTGAGGTTTGACTGGGTTATTGACTCAGTCTATTGCTGATTGGTCCCTAGGGTTTCCATATGCACCGCTCACAACCAGGAGCTGCAGAAGAAGGTCCATCTGCTGCAGAAACAAAACATGTAAGAGCCCACTGCCGCAGTTATCACCGCCGAGAGACATTGTTATAAGAGAATAAATGATTGATGTCTGTTGACTACTATTATCCAGTGAGAACGTTGTTATGGAAAAATATCCACCACAATGTCTGTGATGGTAACTTCTACCGTCTCCCTGTCTAGGTCCCTGATGGAACAGCTGAGGAAGCTGCAGTCCATGATGAAGATGTCTACCATGAAGAACACCACCACCAGCACCTGCGTCATGGTGAGTAGATCTCCACGCTCACACCTCCACTGCTCGGGAACCAGCAATAAAATATCGGCACCGAAGAACTTCTACCCGTTCCCGTCTTCAGCGGGCTTACGTTTTTGGTTTTCATCTTTTCCCAAATTGATGTTCATTAATGTGGTCTGTGCTGAGCCGGACATCGCCTGTGCTTTCATCCTGTGTGGTGGCATTTGTGTCCACTCTCATATTAGTCCAAACCGAAAACGATGGTATTTTGGAAACCAGTACGTCCACTTCGGTTAAAAGACAGGATTCCTGCTTGGGTCTATAATTAGACTTGTTATATTCATTTTCAGATGTTTTTTCCTTCCATTGTAGACAGATGCACCCCACGTGTTATGTGATTTAAACCAACACTGTATCTCGGTCCCGTTCTCTTTTCTCTCGGCCCAGGTGTTCCTGCTGTCTTTCTGCCTCATCCTCTTCCCGTCTGTCAACCCGTTTGGCCGCAGTGCCGGGCACAAGGAGATCTACACCACTTCTTCCTGTAAGCTTGATGACTGTTCTGAAATGTTAATGCTATGTTAAAATATTATTAGGGAGTACGTACTTAATTCTATATGAATGTATGTTTTCTATACATGTATGCATACATAATATTAAGAAGCCTTTCTCCTGTGTCCTGTAGTTGTGTCTCGGGGTGTACGCTCTGTGCCAGCTGAGGACACCCCTGAACCCGCTTACTTCACAGTCGAAGCTGAACCCGCCCCGCTCGGCCTTGTCATGGTGGCCGAGGTCGAGAACACCAAGGCCATGTTCGCCGGCGGCCAGAATCACACGCCGGATTACCAGAAGGTGGAGCAATCTGAATCTGAGAGCGGCGTTAACAGCAACTCCTCTACCGACTTCCCCAGTCCGGGCCAGGCGGAGCTCAAGGCGGGCCCCGGCGCCGGCGGCCAGCAAGAGGGATCCAGAGATCCAGTGGGATCCTCTGTGGCTTATGAAGTTCCAGGAACCAAGGAGAACTGGATCGACAGGACACCGACGTCCGTCATTATACAGCAGCACCGCTCGGACGAGATGTAGGCTAAATGGCCAGCGGTGAATCTACACAGGGAAAGGCCTTAACCAAAGTGTTGATTGACACTTGGTAGAAGAAGGGAAAAGGGTATCCGATGTTTTGTTATTGCAGTATCTCCCCAATATCTCTGCCTTTCTCTCCCCCTTTCTGGTGATGCTACTGTTCCTCTTAGAGCACTTTGTCCTTATTTTCCATTCCACTGGTAGAATGGACCCGTGAGACTTCCGTTTTTATACATTACCGCTGTTGTACTTTAATCAAGGGGTTAAGGTACAATATTGAAGTGGATAGTAATGACTCCTGAAGACTTTTTAAAATGTGACTTCTCTATTACTAAACAGATCTCAGTTTGTTCTGTACATCTAATATCAACAGCAGGTCTTGTGTCTGTGCTGATTGCCTGCAGAAGACCAGTGTATGTCTGTTAGATATTTGTAGAGATCAGTCAGTCGGTCTCCTCAGCCTAAATGTATTCTGTCAAATCTAGATCTGAGGTGTTGGTTTGTATACTGCTTTAGCCATTGCAGGACATTTGGCCATGTAGGTTTTTTTTTGTGAACATTTTAGTATTTCCCTTGTAACAAGGGTTTTCATGCTTTGCTTCACTTTTAGTTTTAAGACAAATATGAAAATGAATAAATGGTATGCTCTGGAATTAATCAATTTTCCAGGAGCCAGAGGTGGAAGTGTTTTGGCTCTTCATTTGTTCACCTCGTCCCCAGGCTCTTGCAAACGTTTCTGGGAGCGGGAGCTGTTCAAGTCCTTCAACAGTGGTTTTACCATTGATGTTCCCATGTTCAGCGCTGGATGCCTTTTAAGCATCATGTAAAATGGGGGTCAAAACAGTTAACATGTTGGCCGTGTAAAATCAATGTGGCTTTTTAACTATACTAAAATGTAATGACCTGTTAATTCCTTCAGTGAGGCATTTTTGTTATAACATTGTGTATTCTGTTTGTCATCAGTGATGTATGCAATCTAAATGGTATTTGAAGTATTTGTATTTTATTCTGTTAAAGATAACAGATGAATCATGTTAAACAGATGCACTGATACTGTATGCCATAGTCCAATATCAGAATGTAAATAGACTGGAATGATTACAATGTTTGTTTTTAACTCTTATGGTATTAAATTAAATGTCACTATTAAAAGTCTCTTTTATTAATCTAATTTGTCATACTGAATTGGGTGCAGTGTTACAAGAGGTGTTGTTCAGAGGCCTTGGTGCTGAAGTGGCAGATCAGGTATTAGACCAGGCCTCATTTCTGAAATGCTGAATTACTGCTATTGTGGTTGCAGTTCTTAGTGCAGAAATTGGGGTTTACAACAGGTTACATTTTTTATCTGGGGCTTCTCCTAAGGTGTAGAAATCTTCCTTAGCTAAGTTTTAGTTGTCTCCCTTTCGACATTTGTTTAAAGAAACAACTCAAACCTCTGACTTCCTGTTCTTTCTTCATGGGCGGAGATGGCACATTCCTATCCAGCCAATAATGTCCATCCTTTTTTTCAGAAAATACATTAGTGAGTTAAATTTTTGACAGTGTTACAAGGAGGCCCCTGATGAATCTCTTAACAGTTGTTTCTGCGCCAGGTGTGTCCCATTATGTAATTTGTTCAGGTATAAGAGTTTTCGATGTCTAGTGTTCTTTCTAGGCTTTGCATTTGCCTTCAGAGCTGATTGTTGTCTGTCAACTTGAGCTAAAAGGGTGTAAATGTAAGTGAAAGAAGCAATTTGATGAGTCTGAAAGATGTGAAGAAAAAAATAGTCTATAATTTGGGATGTCCAAAGAAAAGCACTGGTCAGAAAAGTCTTTATTTTATTGAACTGGTAAGCCATTAGGACAAATGATTGAGCAATTGCAATAGACATTAAACAATTTCTTTCGTCCAGCAAAAATCCATCCATCCATCCATCTTCTTCCGCTTATCCTGGGCCGGGTCGTGGGGGCAGCAGTCTAAGCAGGGATGCCCAGACTTCCCTCTCCCCAGACACTTCCTCTAGCTCTTCCGGGGGGACACCGAGGTGTTCCCAGGCCAGCCGGGAGACATAGTCCCTCCAGCGTGTCCTAGGTCTTCCCCGGGGTCTCCTCCCGGTGGGACGGGACCGGAACACCTTCCCAGGAAGGCGTTCCGGAGGCATCCGAAACAGATGCCCAAACCACCTCAGCTGACCCCTCTCGATGTGGAGGAGCAGCGGCTCCAGCAAAAATCTCACCTTAAAAATGAATGTTCAGTTAATTGATCCAAATATTGTTTTAGACTTATAGCTGAAAAAGAAACAACATAAAAAAAACTTTAAACAAAGTATTTGTTAAATATAAGATTTGGCATCAGTAGAACGAGAATTATGTTCTAACCCTATAGATTCTGAACGCTTTTCCACTTCGCAATAAATTCATCAAACTCGCCGATGTTTGAGATTTGTGAAATTCAGAAAAGACTCTTGTCATTCAATGGAGGTCGGAGGGGTGACCGGCAGAATAGATTACTGTGTTTTATTATCTATGTTCATCTCTCCTTTACATAACAGGCCCACACATTTCCAAAAAGAATATGACTCATCATGGAGTATCGTCATAAGTTCTGAACACCTGAGAGTCAATATAGGGTAAAGGTCACATTTACCACCACAAGGTGGCGACGTCTGCACAGTTTTTACCCGTCCTTTGAGTAATGTGCTACTCTGCTCTAAATGTTGCGTGCATAAGGATGGTTACCGGCCGTAACTGGGAGAGTGCGATCACTTCCACCAGAGGCATCCATCAAAGCAATACAGTCCGCGCGGTGGGTCTTCAAACTTAATTAGCTGATACTGTTGGTCACGTAATCACAATTCAAACCCGTTCAACAGGAGGGATCATTCAATCAATTATACCGACATGTACTACTTTAACATGGAAATGGCCTCAACACGGTTATATTAGGTTAAGTAATCATTCACACAATTAAACAGAATGATATATAGGCCTATGTAAAAATCTACAACTGTTATTTCTGAGCGCCTGCATCTGCAGTTAAATTGCCAGCTCCTTTCAAAAAACATATACGCACGCGCGCGCACACGTTCTCCCTCACACACCTACACGTAGACACACACACAACCTGCTTTCCCTTCCCAGGGCAACCACCCTTATCCTAAATGAACAGGAGGCAGGTGGGGCACGCGCCTATTATTCTGAAAGCTGCTGTTGTCTTGGCAATAAATCGCCACGCGACAAGACGGGCAATTATGTGCTTGCTCCTTCTCAGATACTAAACAAAACACTGGCGTGTGCCCGTGCAAGCCGTTCAAGCTGTTCTCTTCGGATTCTCAATGTTCCGTGAAATAACGCGAAAGCCATATGCAACGTTTACTAACTGCTAGAATTTTGAATACAATTCCCTCGTGTAGGCTACTTGGAAAATTGACAATTAAGGTACACATGTTATATTTAACTTTATTTGCTGCCTAGTCTACCAACGTCTTTAGAACGTTGCAGACTAACGCCACATAACAAGCATATAATAAAGCATTATGCATAACCTCCAACGTGTTTAATAGGATACACTAAATGAGCGCATAACATACCCAGGGAGTGCATAACAAGTGTATGGAACAAAGAGAACAGGTTAGTAGCTTGATTCAGTTACATTTTTCTGTGGATTTTCAAATACACAGAAAATGGGGAATTTTGGTTTAGCACAGTGCTGATATGGTTGTTGACATTAAGTGAAGGTGGGGGCATTTCTTGTAAAATGTTAATCTTGCCCCCACGTGGGGTTGCCAACAAGCGCAACAGTAACACCCAGGGTATCGCAATACGAAGCCAATCACGACATTCAAGCGGGTAAACCACGCCTCTTGCCGAGAAATTCCGCTGCCCCACTATATAAACACTGCAGCGTTGACTGAGCTCAGAATAACGCAAGAGTTGCCGGTGTTCTGTCTACGTGAATCTTTCTATCTATCGACTGTTTACCAAGTCAGATACGCATTTGGATTATAATTATGACTCTGGAACTGGAAGAGATCCGTGGACAAGAAAGCGCACTTGATACCACCGATAGGTAAATAACTTACACATTTTAAAATGTAATAACGAATGCAAGCCTTGGACGTTTAAACCTTTTGATAATTGCAGTGGGCAGAGTAATAACAGCGTTGTTCTTTTCTCTTCAGAATGAAATGTGCAGGCAAAGCCCTAGAAGAACTCTTGGTGTCTGCAAAGAAGCAAGACTATCTCACCGTCGGCGTCTACGAGTCGGCCAAAGTTATGAATGTGTAAGTACACAATGGTTTATTTGCAATGCACAAAAATTGTTAATGCACCATTATATAGCGTTATCTATATTTTAGCTTGGCTCAGGTTTCTAAACTGCATCTCTTATTAATTCCAACAGTGACCCAGACAATGTGGCATTCTGCGTTCTGGCTACAGACGAGGAGTACGAATGCGACATCGCTCTCCAAATCCACTTTACCCTCATACAAGCTTTCTGTTTCGATAATGACATCAACGTGGTGCGCGTAAACGACATTGAGCGTCTGGCTGACCTCGTGGGCACAGACGAAACCGGCGAACCTCAGGACGCACACTGCATTCTTGTCACGGTACGTCCTGATCTACCAGCTCGGTCACGATGCATCAAGTCAGCATATTTTCCCCGTGCGCACAGTTTTTGATGATAAGTCGCCCTTAGCTCAGCATGTAGCTCAACATGCTGGTTATGTGATTCAGTCAAGTAACCTTGTGATAGGATTGTCACGACTCTAATCTTGTCTCCTTTCTTCCTCACAGAGCCCTGGTGCAGAGTCGTGGAAAGATCCTGCTCTGGACAAGCTGCACCTATTCTGTGAAGAGAGCCGTAGCGTGTATGACTGGGTGCCCACCATCACTCTCCCTGAGCGCTGAACAAATACACCCTCTGCATGCTTCATTTGATGACGACAATGAAGATGAAGATAGCATAAAATAATCAGAACCTCCGGGTTTGAAGCCTGCCTATGGGAATACATGGCTATGGCTGAAACCCAGGACCCAGAGTGCAATTTGGTCGGCGGTGCAGTTCTGGATAACCCTGTTGGAGGGGTCAGGGCTCACATGTGGACTGGCTCTGGTGTATGTGAACTGGACCCATGTCATATCATGAAAGCCCAGACCAGGAGGAGGAGTTGGACAGGACTCTGCAGTACATAGAGACAGTTTATCACCCTAAAGCAGCCCTGGCTAGGGTAATGGGGTGAACTGAGGAGATGGTCAGCGAAAGAGATGGCAGGTGGAGAGATGGATTTGTGAACATCTGAAACATGGCTGGTTGGCTGTCGGTTTGCTTTTAACAGAAAGATGTAAAAGAAGGTGGAATTCAGAAAGTTCTAGGAAGAGAAAGGAACGTGTTAAAAAACGTTTTGGAATTATTATTTTTTGATGTTTTCCACTCCAACGTGGAAAGCTTGGACTGAAACTCAGAGACATTCACTTTCTTTAAGGTCATGCAAACATAATTTAATGGACATTCAGTTATGTTGATTATTTTACTGTCACGTGATGCAAAAGTCATGCAATGTATTTTTTGTATGCAAATTGGAAAAGCATTTTACAAAATGTCTTTTAATAAATGCTTTCAACTATACCAAAGTTTTATGCTGTGATTTGAAAAGTTCTTGTTCCATGGAACCCTCTCTAGTTTGCAGTCATTTGATCCATTGCAGCCTCTGACAGAATGAACCTGCTACGCAGTGGTGTGTGATTGGACAGAGATAAGTGAGCCAGGAAGTGTACCACAAAGAACCCCAGGCTGCAGCACATAGTGAGAACCACGGGGGTGGGGGTGGAAGCAAAACTGTGTGATTAAGAGAGGGAGAGCGAGGGAGGGAGGGAGGTAGTTGGTAAGAACGGTTGCAAAACAATAGCCGTTCAGACAAATTTTTTTTTTAGGCAGGCATTGACCTTTCCTCTTCCATACACCAGCTGCTTACTGGAACAGCTTGCTCAACCGCCGGAGCCAGGAGCCAGTGCTAAGGGGCCAGAGACACGGGCTATGGGGCTGGGTTAAAGGGGCTCGAGTCTTGTGCCTAAGAAGCCTCTTGTGTTCAGAGCATGGCCTGTTATGTGTCTGCGGGGAGCTTTTGTCGGTGTATGTGGGTGGTTGGGGAAGTTTACATGTCCAGTAATTCTGCTTGCACCCGCTCTCTCTTGTTACTAGAGGATACCGCATACTAGACTCGCTGATGTGTGCCGTAAATGTGATACGTTCCACAGATGCTTTAACTTCTGCAGAAAAATACTACTATAAAACATTTGGGGACAACGAGCCTGGTTCTGTGTAATCAGAATGTGGTGAGTGCACGTGTTGGTTTCAGGAAGACACTTGTGCACACACCTTGCCATGGTAGGAAATTGTCTTTAGAGTAAATGTGACCGCTAGTTTGTCGGAAGGGGGCCGGGGTCAGGGGGTCTGGGGGAAAGTGGTTCAGATGTGGCCTCTGGTCGGAAGTGACACTACAGACTTATGAGTTCAGAAGAACACACACACAATTTCCTTCCCGTAAACACTTGGCAGGCTATTAGATGAGCAGAAGATGGCCAGCTAGTAAGCTGAGTTGAGATTCTTAGAAGTGTAGTCTATGGGAATTCCCCCTGTCTCTTACTCATTGGACTTGCAGGCACTGGGCAAACAGTAAAATCTTGCCAGTGCATTAACCCACTGCAAGAATAAACAATTTTCCCCTTGGAGCCATCAGAAACCATGTCAGCATGAGCTAGATCAACAGTCATAACAGATGTGACCAGGGAAAAAATATGTTTTTTTTGTAAAGACGTTTTTAACTTTGTTCATTTATCAAACTCTCGATTCATAATATCTTTCACAAAAAAGAGACTCAATTGAAATAGTCTTGGCAATAGATTGTGGCATGTTATGAATGGTTAAGACTATTACAAATGAAGGTTGTCTTCGTTTGGGACATGCACTGAAGCCAAATCAGTCTTACACACCAGTCCTTGACTTTACACAACATGTCTGGCCTGCTGAACATTCAACAGCAGCTAGAAAAGGCCATAGCAGCAGTTCCTCAACAGATCACACTTAACAAATTTCTTTAATAGCACCTCCTTAACTGGCTACATGACACATTTCTTTCAAATAATGAAAAGCACTATTCCAGTCATGCCCAAGGAAAAAGAAAACCTATTGTTGGATTAAGACTTCACCTAGTTAATATACGACTGCTTTAATTATATTTGGGATATAACAGTACAGAATGCTTCCTTCCTTGGAAAGGGGATATTTGTCCAAACTGACAAATCCTTTCAAATTAGAGAGCTGTCACAATGAGTGTGTGCAGAGAAATTTGCTTTACTTGCTTTGCTCAGAAACAGAACATCATACATTTTGTCAGCATAGGGATTTGATTTTGCAACCTTTTGGTTTTGGTTCCGAAGCTCTAGGCTACTTGGCATTGCCTAGTCCGTGGTGAAAATACAAACAAACAACTCCTGTGGCTGTTATAACCTAGGTGGAGAAACACCATGCATAATTCTACCCACGAGTCGACCCAGTTTAACATAGGATGATGGTTTTACAGGTGCACCATGGTTCTGAAGGAAAGAGCTATCTGCTGGTTCCTGTATAAAGCTCCGCCTGGGGTACAGGCAGATGCACAAACGTTTTGGTGGTTTACTGACTGTTTCCCCTCTGCATGCCACCGGCTGTTCTGTTCCACTCTGAACCCCCTCAATGGTCTAAGAGAAAGCATGAACCACACCGAGTAAATCAGAGACAGAGAGTTTGTCAATCGAATGGGTGGTCTGTTCAGTGTGGAATTTTAACATTCTCTCTTTCCATCCTCTATTTCACCAATTACATTTAAAAACATTCCTCCTGCATGCTCTGGATTGATATACTCCAGTTTTGTATAAGGAACAACCCAAACTCACTGAAAACATTCCTTCTACATGCTCTGGATTGATATACTCCTGTTTTGTATTAGGAACAACCCCAACCCACTGCCTACATCAAGCGTCAGTTGTAATACCAGTATGCATTGTGGGTTAAAAGACAGTTTCACTATTTTACATCTTGCAGTAAAATGGTTCCTTAACTTAAAAGTAGTGAGTAGGCCAAGACAAAGTATATTCCATGGTTCAGTTCTCTTAATTACAAACATCAGAGAACTTTAGCTACTGCTAGCTAAAATGTAACTGTGCGCATATGAGCATTTTTATTTTGATGATGAAATATCCTTAACATTAGGTGAATTTCAGGCGATTTTTAGATTTTTCTAAAAGAGCTCACATGCCCTTATCTCTTCTGTAGAGTTTTAGCTATCTGTGCCTGATATCAGTAATGGCTGTCTCACTGAAGATGTTTACCTTATTTTTTGCTGAATTTGTGATTTGTAGTATACATATAGAATTGGAAAATATGGTTCATTTAGCAACGTGATATAGAGTTTTAAGACCCCACAAAATTATTTGAGATAACAATAAAATGTACAGTCATTGCAAAAAGTTTTGAGACTGACACATATATTAGTTTTCACAAAGTCTGCTGTCTCAGTTCTTATGATGGCAATTTGCATATACCCCAGAATGTTATTAAGAGTGATCAGCTTAATTGCAATTAACTGAAATGCAGTGGGAATGTTTTTTTGGGATTAAGTTCATGGCAAGTAATTAATTGCAATTAAGCTGATCACTCTTCATAACTTTCTGGAGTATATGCAAATTGCCATCATAAGAACTGAGGAAGCAGACTTTGTGAAAATGAACTTTTGTGTCAGTCTCAAAACTTTTGGCCACGACTGTACCTATATATTTTAAACAAAGATATTTCAGGATAATGGGCTCTTTATTGATTTTAACAGAAACTTACCTCTAGAACGTTAGATAGACTTGTGGGTTTCGTACAGTTAAACCAAAACTATCCACGTCTTGCAGAGACTGTACTGAGTGTAATGTTTCTATGTATGAGTGCATAATGTCAACCTTAAGGTTGTGGCTTTTGTTTTGTGAAGAAAATATGTAAACAGGATGACTCCTGAAATATTTACTCTGACAAAATGCTGCAAAACTGCGCATTCTATGCAATGCAATACATGATATACAGTGGGGCAAAAAAGTATTTAGTCAGCCACCAATTGTGCAAGTTCTCTCACTTAAAAAGATGAGAGAGGCCTGTAATTTTCATCATAGTTACACTTCAACTATGAGAGACAAAATGAGATCCAGAAAATCACATTGTAGGATTTTTTATGAATATATTGGTAAATTCCTCTGTAAAATAAGTATTTGGTCACCTACAAACAAGCAAGATTTCTGGCTCTCACAGACCTGTAACTTCTTCTTTAAGAGGCTCCTCTGTCCTCCACTCGTTACCTGTATTAATGGCACCTGCTTGAACTTGCTATCAGTATAAAAGACAGCTGTCCACAACCTCAAACAGTCACACTCCAAACTCCACTATGGCCAAGACCAAAGAGCTGTCAAAGGACACCAGAAACAAAATTGTAGACCTGCACCAGGCTGGGAAGACTGAATCTGCAATAGGTAAGCAGGTTGGTGTGAAGAAATCAACTGTGGGAGCAATTATATGAAAATGGAAGACATGCAAGACCACTCATAATCTCCCTCGAGGCTCCACGCAAGATTTCACCCCATGGGGTCAAAATTATCACAAGAACGATGAACATAAATCCCAGAACCACATGGGGGGACCTAGTGAATGACCTGCAGAGAGCTGGGACCAAAGTAACAAAGGTTACCATCAGTAACACACGCAGCCAGGGACTCAAATCCTGCAGTGCCAGATGTGTCCCCCTTCTTAAGCCAGTACATGTCCAGGCCCATCTGAGGTTTGCTAGAGAGCATTTGGATGGTCCAGAAGAGGATTGGGAGAATGTCATATGGTCAGATGAAACCAAAATATAAACTTTCGGTAAAAACTCAACTCGTAGTGTTTGGAGGAGAAAGAATAATGAGTTGCATCCAAAGAACACCATACCTACTGTTAAGCATGGGTGTGGAAACATCATGCTTTGGGGCTGTTTTTCTGCAAAGGGACCAGGACGACTGATCCGTGTAAAGGAAAGAATGAATGGGGCCATGTATCGTGAGATTTTGAGTGAAAACCTCCTTCCATCAGCAAGGGCATTGAAGATGAAACGTGGCTGGGTCTTTCAGCATAACAAGGATGCCCCAAAACATCACTGCTCTAGAGGAGATCTGCATGGAGGAATGGGCCAAAATACCAGCAACAGTGTGTGAAAACCTTTTGAAGACTTACAGAAAACGTTTGACCTCTGTCATTGCCAACAAAGGGTATATAACAACGTTTTGAGATGAACTTTTGTTATTGACCAAATACTTATTTTCCACCACAATTTACCAATAAATTCATTATAAATCCTACAATGTGATTTTCTGGATATTATTTTCTAATTTCGTCTCTCGTAGTTGAAGTGTACCTATGATGAGGCCTCTCTCATCTTTTTAAGTGGGAGAACTTGCACAATTGGTGGCTGACTAAATACATTTTTGCCCCACTGTAAGTGGAGTCAGACGTACACATAAACATACATGTAATGATGGATAAACCAAGGGCCTCATGGGTGTGGCTAATTTGTTCCAGTATTTTTTTTTTTTAAAGTACACTCCAGAACTTTTAGATCTGACTATTTTGTTTTAGTACAAACACCCTTTACAAGTAGACTGCAGAACTTTTGGATCAGACTCTTTGGTTTTAGTAAAAACACCATTTACAGGAAGACTCCAGAACTTTTAGATCTGACTCTTTTGTTTTAGTACAAACACACTTTACAAGTAGACTCCAGAACTTTTAGATCAGACTCTTTGGTTTTAGTAAAAACACCATTTACAGGTAGACTCCAGAACTTTTAGATCAGACTCTTTGGTTTTAGTAAAAACACAATTTACAGGTAGACTTCTGAACTTTTAAATCTGACTGTGGCAATTTCTTTCATCAAATCATAAACTACGGTGTCAAAGTTCAGAGTGATAAACCATCTCAAATTTAAATGTAATATAGAAAGTAGTAGCACAAAGTTTCCTCTTTTATATGTGCCACAGGCAGGTACTCAGACAGAGACAGACATATAGACAGACAGATAGGCAGGTAGGTACTCAGACAGACAGGCAGGCACTCAAGCAAACAGACAGTCCGGTACTCAGGAAGACAGACAGGCAAATACTCTGACAAACAGACAGACAGACAGGCAGGTACTCAGGCAGACAGGGCTAGAGGAATTGAATGGGTGCCCACTCTGCTCCACCTTTCAAACAGTAACCAGAAACAGACAGATGACTCCAAGCAGGCCAGCATGCCAACTGTCCCCCAGTCCCCTAGTTTAATGGCATGAGCTCATGCTCGGCGCTGGCTGGGGCTGGTTATGGGCTGCTAATCTGAGCAGGTGTCACCCACTGCAAAGAAGCTGCTGTACTCTGGCACTGCTGTACTCTGGCACTTACCGACAGTTCGCTGATTTATTGAGCCTTCTTTACAGGGCCTAACTTAAATTAGCCTTCCTGTGCTATAACAAGTGAAGAACAAATGTTCAAAGGTTATGTCCACCCTACTTAGACAAAAAATTGGACTGGCCCAGCGAAGCGGGGCATGATTCGTGGGTGACCAAATGTCTACTTGTGCCTTGGTTTGTGTTGGTTTCACTATTAACCCAGTGGAGAGTTTTCTTTAGTGTTGCTCTTTGGCTCTGGGGCTTGGTAGAGGTGGATAGAAACAGCACACCTGGCGTAGGTGGGGATGAGTTCACCTCCACTGAAACTCTTTGAGTGAATGGCTACAGTTGGCTTAGTACCCTGTAATCAGCTACAGTAAAAGAGTTGTCTTGGACCTGATGGGCAGATGACTACAAGTCAGTCACTCAGACATGAAACCACCAGCTGGGTTGGATGACACATGCTGTAGGTCTTGTATGAGGTCACACCCCCATTAGTGGTCCCCAAATGCGGTCCTGCAGGCTTCTTTCAGCGCAGCAATAAATCACTTGTTTATCCAGGCAATCAGTGGGCTTTAGTCATTGTCTTGGTCGTTCTCATATGTATCGTAGAAACTCCCAACTGATCCAGGTGAGTTGAAGATCGCGGCAAGTGTGTCTCACAGGCATCCCGTGAGAGTTGTGATCGTGTGATGAGACTCTGCTAGCAATTACTCCCTGATCTCTGGTCGATGCGGGCCAGTTAGCCTGTTCCATGGGACACTGGCTTGTTAAGGCTCCAAAATCCCAAATGTGTCTGTTAAAATCAGGATGTGACTATGCAATTGATGTATTGAATGTACACTTTCAACTTAGTAGAAAGTGTACATTCGTATTTAAAGATACATTTCATAGGATTGCATCATGGTCTCTTGATGTAATGTCATTTGAAATGGATGAAATTGGTGAGGAAATGCTTAGTTCACTCTTTAGTTTTCCAAATGGACGTTTCCCTTCTTTGCACTGTCGAACATAACTTAAAGCTGAAAATAAATGAAAGGGTCACCTGAGAAGACAGTGAGCAGAAAAGGGCGTGTAGGATGCGTTCAGTAAAACAACCACGGAAGGGTTCCTACACATTCAATTCACTGTCAAGCCAAACACACCCCCACTACCGTCGACGCCACCAACCCCCCGTTGATCAAATTAGGCTGGGGAGTCCAGGCCTGTCCCCTTACGTAAGCTGACACGAGATAAAGTGTAAATTATACACTCTTTAAATAGCCTGGGGAGGCCACACTGTGAAGCCACAGACATGCCTGGCCTGAACCTCTTGTTATGGGCACACGGCGTGGAATCACGGACAGCGCAGGAAACACTGTCCTGTAGGTTAGGATTTAGAGGGTTCCTTGGTGCAATGTTTCCGAGGATGTCAGAAATGCTGTGGCACCTGGAAGAAAGTGTAAAACAACAAACAACTCCTTGCCTTAGGACCAAAGATTCACCTCTGCCCACATTTCAACTCTCCCCACATTACACCTCTCCCCAAATGCCAGCCATATTTGCCAGTTTATAATGGATGCCGGTCTTGTCATGGCAGGGAAATGTTAAGGGTTTGCCCAGATAAGGGATGCAGTGCTGTCTCTAGGCTCAGACTGAAGCATTACTGACATAGTTCAGCCCACCCCGTCAGGAACTCATTTCTCCAGGCCCTGCCAGAAATCCCCTACATCCATGACCATAGATGTAGGTCCTAGGGGAGTAATGCCGCAGACTGCTATTGTAACAGTTGACCCTGAAATGAGCTCACACACATACTGTACGAGACAGCTGCAGTTAAGTTTCTGTTGGTTCATTTACATATTCATTTGCTGACGGGTTCCTAGTGTGTCTGGATATTCAGACTCACAGGCAGGCGAATTGGCTGGTTTGCACACTAATAACATGGATGGAAAGCTAGGTGGAGAGAAAGAAACAGAGTAGAAAGGAAGAGAGAGAGAGAGAGAGAGATGGAGAGAGTTTGATGAGAGATGCCTTATTAGAAGGTATAAATACAAGTGCTTTCATGTGAAAGGCTGTGTCAGGTCAAAGGATCTATTTGGAGATGATCTGAAAAGGCAATGCAGACCGTTAACATGCCTCCTGAACTCACACACACAGACACACACACATGCACACAGGCACAGAAGAGACTCTGTTGTAACAAGTTGTTCCTTACGATGAGATAATCCTTTAGATAGCATCAAAGGAAACCAGTAATGCTATTATATGTAAGGAGCCTCATTGTTTTCCAGACACACAATACATTTCTCAATCTGAACGTATTTGTAGCCAATTCGATATCTGGCATCGGACTAGGTCAGGGGTGAAAGTTCAATGAGGGTAAGGTGTCAACACTGGCATGTTGTTTTGACTGCTGAGTAACTCAAAACAGCAAAGCCAGCACACCTAAAAGAGTAAACAACCTGACGGCTGCACCACCTCCTCCACCCCCCTCTCTTCCAACTCCCACTCTCATTCAGTCGCCTTCCAACCACGTTAATGAGAACTTGTTAAGAAGAGAGTGGAGAGAGAAAGAGAGAGACGGAGACAGAGAGAGACGGAGACAGAGAGAGACGGAGACAGAGACGGAGACAGAGACGGAGACAGAGACGGAGACAGAGACGGAGACAGAGACGGAGACAGAGACGGAGACAGAGACGGAGACAGAGAGAGACGGAGACAGAGAGAGGATGGAAGTAGGAAGGGAGAGAGAAGAAATCAAGAGGGTGGTGAGATGAAAGAGGGAGAAAGCCAGAAAGGGAGAGCAAGGTAGTGTGTCAAAGGTCAGGGGTATTAGGACGGGTGATGATGCGCTTCTTTGGCTCCTCACCCTGAAAATATGATTCCTTTGGAGTGTGATAAGAGAGGAATGTACAGGCATGTTAAATTGATGAATTCAACCTGTTACGCAGGACGGTAAACAAAGTTTCAAAGAAGTGAAAACACGCCCCCTAAATTGTATTTACACTACGTAACGACGTTAGGTCCGACTGACCACATGATGGACATCTTATCTCCTCAGTCCATCCTCACTGAGAACATTCCTTAGATGAACACACTCAGTGCTGTGGGAGGCCATGCAAATAGCAGCTGTGTTCCTAGGCTGCTCACACTTTCCTTCTCCGGGGAGAACAATGCCCCAGTTATCACCACTACCATGTGCCCGGCGACAGTTAACAATAACAATTGACTATAGTGACAGGGACAATGTCCAAAAACATAAGAACAGATTTTTTTTTGGTTTTGTTTTGCAATTTCTCCCACGCGGGACTGAATAAAATTATGTTTTCAGTCTGCGTAGAGACGTGTAAAATGAATTCCATTACCCTGCAAAGGATGGAGATAACATTGGCATTTAGCAGACATACTTTAGAGGGGTTCATAGACACATTTGAGAAGGCTGGATTCAAACCCCCTTGATTCAGCAGTACACGTGAACTGGAGGCCGTGGCTTGGACCGATAAACCATGTTAAACCACCAAGTTGTTTTTTTTGTCACATCTTTAATCACCAATTAATTGACTTTATTCACTATGACAGATGCAAAATGATTGCTTTTCAGGTTTTGTCTTCTCAGATGTTTGCCCAAACTCATCATCAGTACAAAACTCTCCCATAATGTCGAAGTTCTCAAATAAACTAAAAGCTTTTTTTTGAAAGGTATGATTCTTTTTTTGATGTGAGGAAACAAAAAAGTGTGCCAACTGAGATAGACCATGCAAAAAAGATTACTCGTGTAAAAACAGAGGTCAGAGAATATAACAGAATGATAAAAAAAGTTCAATGATAATAAAATGCAATGCTGCTGCAAATTATAAAGATTAAGTAGATTAATGAGTAAAGATAACTTACAGATTTACATTGCATGTAGGTGATTTATAATATTGTTATATTTTATTGTTGTGGATTGGTTATCATTCCCTTCAAGAAAATGTCTTGCCAACAAAAAAATCACGTAATTGAATAGCTCTGGCTTATGGGTTGAAGTACAGAAACATGTTTTTCATTTTTTGTTAAGGAACTGATGCAATTACCCCCTCATGGTTGCACATGTGCTTTTTCCTTAGCAACACGCCACACATCTTCTACGAACACACCAAGGGGTACCTAGCAACAGTGCTTCATCTTATCCCCCCCCCTCTCTTTTTCTCTCTTAAACTCTACCTCCTTTCACTTTTTTTCATGCTTTCGTATGGCGCAGCGAGTTTAAGCAAAAACAAGGCAAATGTTAATGGGTGCTCTAACATTAATGAAAAACAAAAAAATAAGCTCTTTTTGTTTTGGTGGTGCTACTTAATCTGTATAGCTGAAGGAAGGAGTGATTGGAAGGATAGAGAGGGGGAGGGGCCCCCAGTGGGGGCAGGAGAGCCAGCAGCCAATCATATCGTAGGATCAGGCTCTGACAAGCTTAAACAGGGATTGTTGCTGTTGGCAACAGAGCTGCGGTTGGCTCATGCTGGTCTTGCACAATTGGATAGGTGTCCCTGAGTGTGTTGGTATTTTGAGCACTGTTTTGATTGTGTTTATCCAATCCACTGGTGTTTAATAGCCTTGTTATTCTTTTTTTCTGTCATTCTCTTTTTTCTCACACAGATGAGGGTGTGATACTTAGCCTTATTTCAGTCATTACCATGTTACTCATAGTTACCTCCTTGTACTTATTGTAATGTTGGAAGACTGTAGCCTGCAGAAATCGAGGGAGAGACAAGGGAGCACAGCAACGACTTGCATGTAGAACTCATCGCAGAAATTACCAGTAGTAAACAGCTCTATCACCTGCATGTGTTTTTGTGTGTGTTTGTCTGAATATAAGAAAACCGGGGATACTGTGTGTGTGTGTGTTTCTGTGTGTATGTTTCTGTGTGTGTGTTTCTGTGTGTGTGTTTCTGTGTGTGTTTCTGTGTGTTTCTGTGTGTGTTTGTGTGTGTGTGTGTGTGTTTGTGTGTGTGTTTGTGTGTGTGTGTTTCTGTGTGTGTGTGTGTGTGTGTGTGTGTTTCTGTGTGTGTTTCTGTGGGTGTGTTTCTGTGTGTGTGTGTGTGTTTCTGTGTGTGTGTGTGTGTGTGTTTCTGTGTGTGTGTGTTTCTGTGTGTGTGTTTCTGTGTGTGTGTGTGTTTCTGTGTGTGTGTGTGTTTCTGTGTGTGTGTGTGTGGGTTTCTGTGTGTGTGTGTGTGTGTTTCTGTGTGTGTGTGTGTTTCTGTGTGTGTGTGTGTGTGTGTTTCTGTGTGTGTGTGTGTTTCTGGGTGTGTGTGTGTGTGCGCGGGCTCTTCCCTACACCCTGCTTACGTGTGACCGCTGTTTACTCTCTCTGCCCTGCAGCACAAGGTCATGAGGCATTAGGGGACTCTCTCTAAACTCTCCCTCCTGTCATCTCTCCGTTCACCCCTCCTCTGTGGATGGATGGATGTTTGGATGGGGGGGTTTCATATGAGATCAACATGTTATTGGACTCCTGCCTCTGGAGGATCTGTCCAGCATAATATCATCGTAACAACACAGAGCCTACATCACTCCTAGAGGTCAAGGCCGGCTTGAGCAAGCCTATGCTGTTTACCACTCCAACACACCGGGAATGATTGACACATGCACTGTTTGTTTACATATTTATAAGCCGTCCCTTCCTCAGCGGGGCGGAGCCTCAGCCGGTCATTCCGATGTTGCTTAGGAGACAGGGCTGTGACAGAGGCCAATCGGCAGAGAGGATTATAATGTGTATGTGAATGGGTAGGGCTGTGAATCCAACAGCATGTTGACAGAAGGTCCATTTTTTATCTGTTCACTTAAGGAGGAAAATACAGTGGGAATAAGAACAAGGATCAAACAACCAAACACTGCTAAGCTAGTTAAATTCCATGGTCATAATCTGGACATACATTTTAGCAGTGTTTAGTGTGTGTGTGTATGTGGGCACATTTTTGAGTTTGGATGTTTTTTAATACAGTTGTTATTGTTATGACAGTGATCAATTAGTGAATATGGCAAAGTAGCTGTTCTTGGTTCAGACTGGATCTGGACATCTGGGGTTAGCTAGAAGTGCGTGTGTTTGTGTGTGCGATTGTGTTTGCTTATGTCTCACAGAAAAAATAATGTTTGTCATAATTGCATTTAAAAGTCAGTACTTTTCTCAGCAAAAATCAACATTATTGTTTCTTCCAGGAAGTGTTTAATAAATTACACCTGTCTCTCTGTTATATGATAGCTTTCTTCCATAAATCTGGGTATATGGCCCATTTATCACATAAGCACACAGTAAAGCCTTCCCATGTACTCTGCAATAAAATAAGAGGATAGTGTGGAACCCCATTATTTAAACAAGCAGGAAGACTTCCTTCTGGGCAGATTGGATTATTAATCTAACACATGGTGATCAAACAGGATGTTATCATCTGCCATGCTGTGATTACACTAAGATGTAAAGTCCTGGGATCAGCAGGCAATGGAGGATCTACAGCTGAGGCTTCCCTTGCCCAGGGATTTGCTTTGACGGCGGAGCTAATTCATTACTACCTTTTAATCAAATTCACTTTAGGATCTTTTTGTCTCTCGTCCGTCTGTTGTTCACTTCATTTCAGTTGTCTTAGTTTGGTTGGTTTCATCTTTTTATCCCTTTTCTGGGGTGACAGGTGTAAACATGCAGTGTGTGTGTGTGTGGTTGACAGCCCTTTGTTTTCTGCCATGCATGCAGGATGCAGCTGCAATATACGTGTGTGTGTGTGTGTGTGTGTGTGTATGCATTTCGTGTTTCTGTCAACAGCCATGCCAGTTGTTTGTGTTTCTCTCTAAGGCCAATTCTGCTCCATCCTGTAAAAACTAAACTGACAACTTTTCCATGTGCCTGACAGACAAGTGAAATAAAGATTTCCAGGAGGAGAAAGACAGGAGTGGGAGGAGGCCAGGAGGAGGCCAGGACTAGGCTAGGAGTAGGATGAGGCCCCGGAGCAGGAGTAATCTAATAAGTAATCTCACTTGGCAGCCAGGCTTGGCTCTTTGTCCTCTGACAGTTCCTGAAACAAAGAAGTGAACACAAGCATCCACCGGGGGAGTGACTCCTGGACTGCATAGTCTACCCGGCAACCACCCCCAGTCCCACCCCCCCATCTGCCCAGCCCCATAAAGAAACACACAGCACGACTGTCTGCCTGTATGGGTGTGTAAATGGGCAGTGCGATGTACAGTACTGGTGTGTGCATCATGTCGTGTGTGTCTGATGGGGTTGTGTGTGGGTGTACGGGGTTAGGCGGTGCGTGCATTCGCGGGCGCCCGTGTTGCTGAGCTGAATGGACCAACTCAGTACTGTCACCGACGACTAACAGGGAAGCACTGTTTGTTTCCTGAAGGTCCTCGGCCAGTGACGTGACTGACCAGTCTGTCTTTCCCTCAACTTCTCTTTTCCTCCCTCCCTCCCTCAATCCCTCTTTCTTTCTCCTTCTCTCCATCCCTCTCTCTTTCTCCCCCACATCCCTCCATCTATCTGTTCACTCTTCTCGCCTCAGCCCAATTGATATCCCCCCTCCATGGTCTTTGTTAGCACACTTTCTGAATGACCCCATCAGTGGTCCATTCACGCTGCCTGACTGACTGCCCTAGTAAGTGTGCCAGATGGATGTGCCAGAAGTGTGTGTGTGTGTGTGTGTGTGGTCTATCTGCAGCCTGGGGCAGGCATGCCCAATGTCTCCATTCAGCATTAGCACATACATACATCCGCGCAAACATATGCATCTAGCATAAGCAAGCGCCCTGTATAATGCACACTAAAATGACAACAGCACTGGAATATCCAAGCAAAACAAACTGTGCCCATTGTGTCCGCGATGATTGTGGTGTTTAGGCACGTGGTCTGTGGGAAGATGAGGACCCTCTGGGCATTCTGGCTTTGATCTGGATCTGAGTCATCATCGATGGCAGGTGTGAGTCGTGTGAGGCAGCAATGAGATGCATGTGTGTGTGTCATCAGCCATATGGGCCACCTGTCCTGACCACCGCACACACACACACACACACACACACACACACACTCACACACACACTCACACAACCAGAAGCTAGACTCCCCCGTGTTTCGTCAGCCACTCTTCCAGTCTCCATGGCTGCTGCCGGGTGCAGCATTTAGGATTCACACGCTCACACCAGAGACACAACCAAGGAACCAATCACAGGTACAGCCTGTTGGAGCTTGAACCAATTAAAAGAGGGATAAAGCTAACCAATGATGGAGCAAGCCACACCTACAGCTGGAAACAGAGGCGCAGCGCTCCGGGAGACAATTTGCTGGCCGGTGGAAGAAATAGCTAGCCAATCAGAAAGGATTTACCGGAGGTTTCAGAATGAGTATCTGACCAGATATCTGACCCATATACAGCTCCTGAAGCTGTTACCAATGTCAATGTGGATGTTTCACAAAGTCAACCAGTGTGTCTATGCATGTATGTGCATGCATGCATGAGTGTGTGTGTGTGTGTCTTCGTGTCAATGCGCCAGGGCAGCTCATGGACAATAGGTTGCTGCATGTCACTGAGACACGTGCTGCCAACTGTTGCCAAAACTCAGCTAACACAAAACCACTTTACTGACTCTGAATGGACGCCGCCACCCTGACCGCGGCGCACTCCGACAGACCCCCCCCCCCGTCACCCTTGGCCTGGGTCTATTGTCCCTAATGAATAGGGGGCTGAGGGAGAGGAGGGTTTCGTGTGTGTGTGTGTGTGTAAGGACAGCTGGGTGTCTGGCAGTGTCAACGGCAGCTGCCCCGGCCTCAGGCCTGAGGAGCGCAGATTAGCAGGCTGAGGGCACGTGCCTCCTGCTCCGGAGACGAACAATGGATGAATGCAAGAGTCCCACCCCCCCACCTCCCCGCGGCAGAAGAGGAGTGTTAGGCACAAAAAGAAGTTAGATGTTGATACACGGAGACAGAAGAAATGAAGGAGACAGAGAGGGGAGACGGAGAGGAGGGGCTGAGGGGTGGAGGACAGAGGGATGGAGAGTGGAGGAAAGACAGAGACGGAGAGGAGGGGCAGAGCGATGGAGGACAGAGGGATGGAGAGGAGAGCTGGGCCCCTGTCGGGTGCCAGGAGGGACACGCTGGCTTAATAGCAGCTGCTACTCTTGCAGAGAGATATTTGAGCCCGTTCCTTTCACAAATACAAGGGTCTTGGGGATAAAGAGGAGCAAGTCGTGCATGTCTGTCCTTGTGCGTGCAGGTCTGCATTTGTGTGTCTGTGTGTGTGGCATGGGGGGGGGGGATCCCGACAGACTTAAAAAGCGGCACACTTCCTCCACGTCCCTCTTCTAATGAAATGAGAATTCTGGACAAGGGTGGGATGGTTGCGTTAAGGGGGAGGGGTGGCACTTTCCCCACAAGAAGAACACTTCATGTTACTGTTTTGTGAATCTGTTAAAACACAAAAGAAGGCCTGGAGAGTGTCGATGTTGACAGACCTTAAGGAGTTTGAGTTACGCAACATAGTGAAATGGGTTGGATGCTAATCTGGCTGCCTCTCTTGAAAGCTCTTCTAATGTCAAACATAATCAGGCACAATCAGTTTGACCTCTGTACACGTCTTGTATAAGACACAGGACAGAGGGAACTGGGTCATGTTATGAAAATGGTCTATGCCACGAAGCATGGAAAATGTATAGAAAATCTGTAAATGCATCACTGCAGTGACAGTAAATGCACTCCAGAAAGGTTATTTGAGTCATCCAGATTATATGCATATTTATGATAGTGTAACTGGAACTATAACTTCCTGGAAAGAATCCCACCCACCTAAATACTGATTGATGCGCAACCTGATGGGTGATTTTATTGCAATCCTTTAGATGCAACTCAGGAACCAAATGTTTGTGTGTTGTGACTGCATGTGGTTAGATGCAAGATAATATTACAAGACATAATAATACAATTATTAATATTATTAGATACACACTGTTATATTTCTCACCCTTTTCTCACCCTTTATCTCCGGTTTCTCATCCTATTGCATCTCAACTCTCCCACCTGCTTTTCTTCTGCATATCCTCCATCCCAAAGATTCTCCAAAAATCCCACCCTCCAAAATCTTGCCTTTCAAAATCCCGCCCTCCAGAATCCCGCCCTCCAAAATCCCGCCCTTCAGAATCCCCCCTTGTCATCACTGCATTTCGGTTGATGCACAGTGACAGTCCAATTGAGGTTGACATTGTCTCCATTGACAACTAAAGAGCAATCGTCTAATTAGTGTAAAAGATGCTCCAGTAACTCAACTGACAGTTAATTCTTTCAGACCTATTGTTTGTCTTGTGTGTTTCCCCCACAGAATCAGTCTGTATATGATAGAGTACAGTATGTAAATTTTCAGTGATTCTAAACTGTTGATGTTAATTATGTGACAGGAAAAACATACAAATCATCTGATTAAAATTTTGAAATTTTGAAATCTCTGTGAGACTTACATCACTGAGGTCTTGACAGTATGTGACCTGACACGTAGAGCAACAGTATCAAAACATTTGAATAAGCCCACAGGAAACAAACAACAGTGGTCAGCTATATGGAATCCCCCATCTAAGCGTTCGGTAAATTAGCTGGAAAGTTACAGCAGGGTGATGGAATGTTGTGGTCCTAGAAAATCCAGTGGGCTTACCTTTGAGACCACAAGGCCAAATATTGTTATAACTCAATCATGATAGGTTAAAAGCTGTTGTTTCCAGTGGGGAGGCTAGTAAAGCCAAATAGGCAGAGCCATGCACAAGCTGCTGAGATCCTATTGGGCAATTTTGGCATGTTATAGCATGTTTAAGTCAGGAAACATCTATTCTGTCAAGTGCCCATGTGTGCACTCCTAAACAATGCTACTTTTTGAAGCATAAGCCTACTGAACCTAGCTGACTCTGTTCACAATATATTCTACATTTGGCAGGAGGAAACTGTATTGGGATCAGATGTTTCATTGTTGAGAAAACTGGAAGAATGTTGGCCCAGCTTCGTCTTGCTCCATAGGCTTCCACTGCCTGTCCATTGGGCCGCCTCTTCCTGTGGGGAGTTATAATTACAGCCTGATGCTTCAGATTTTTACAGTCACTGGCTTATCTGGCTCCTTGTCTATCTACGAGAATACTGAGGCATCGGTTTCAACTCCTCTTTGGCCTTTTACTTTGCCATGTTTTGCCAGCCCCTCAACAGGTTTTCTATGTACTCACAATTGGATAACGCTGATGTAGCCCAAGTCTCAGAACAGCAGAAATAAAAACCCTGCTACTCTTTCAACCAACATTCCAAAGATAAATATGCAAATTAAAAATGTTTTGCAATCTAATTTACATTGTGTGTCTGTTTTAAATTTGTTGTGCTATCACCACCGTAGCTACATTTGTGAGGATGATATTATACTGATGTACTGTTGTCTGCTATGCAAAAAAAAAACACTTTACCAAAGTATAACAACCATGCAAGTTATTTACCCACATGATTATTATTAACAGCAGATTATTATTTTCAACAGTTCCACCTATGGGAATCTGCTTAGTAATTGCTAGTAACCAGTGTACCTCTTTAGCTAACTTTTGCAAGCTAACATACCGCTAATTTGCTACTTTCACTGCCTGTTTGTGTTTTGCATGTGTTTGATACGCTGCCTAAATGGCATGCCAAATTAATTATTTCATGGTTTTGGTAGCCTAAGCAAAGTGCTAATGTTGGTGATGTTAACAAAACATGTTAACAAAACAATTTCCAAATTCCATTAACAAACAACTTCCGTGCACTGCATAAATTACAGAACTCTCCTGATTAATGTTTGTAGATACACATCTCTAGCCACCTTGCCTAAATTATGCCTTGCAGAAGTACCCTATCTTGTGCATTTGGTTGAATTTGAGGAGAGAGCAAAAGTAAAGGGCTGTAACACACCTGAAAAGGTAAGAGAAAAGGTCAATCAGCAGCCACTGTGTTCATTGAACACTAACCACAACCTGTATTTATGTTTTGGTACAATTTAACAGTTCAGTTGGCTGAATGTATGCTGTATAATTATATGTGAACAGTCGTGGCATCGTAAATCAAATGGCTTGTTTGTTGGTAGTCTGAGCATCAGAAATAAATATAAGAAAAGCTGGAAATGTTCTAGGAGATTTATGACCCTAGTTAATGAGTAAGCTTTTGTTATTGTTATAAGTAGATAAGACACCGTAAAATCTACTGCAGGCAACAGACGTTAATTCATTAACATTTCACTTGATCCGCACTTATAAATATTTGCATTCGTTCTTATGACCTTCTCCCAATAACATAACAAAAACTGTACAGACAGCCACATGCCTTGTGCACAAGTTGGACGGTTCATTCAGTTCAGGTCAATGGTAAAGCAGGTAAGTTGTATTCTACACCAGTTAATGGTATGGTGAATAACCACTCAAAGTAGTAAAAAGGGCTGAATTGGAGTAGCATGTAGGCTATAGAATTTAGAATTGAGTCTCACACTGTGTTTTAGCTCTCTGACAAACTTCGGTAAACACTGATGTTTCAGCATTCGGGTATGGGTGGGGTGGGGTTTTACAGGGGGGTTGTGTCGTGTGGGTGCGTGTGTGTGTGCGCATGTGTGTATGTCAGAAGTATTTTCTCCGCTTGGCTGTCCATTAAGTGACTGTGGTTTGCTGCAGCGGATGAGATAGTGATGCCAAACCTCATAGCACCTGTGTAAAACATCTGTACGCATGTGAACGCTTCAAGCCCTGGCAGTAAGAGTATAAGGTCAGAGGGCGACATCCGTGGTTTTCATCTTTGCTCTTTCGGCCTTTTTTGTGTGCTTAACGCTCTCTGCTTTGCTTTGCTGTAAATGATCAAAGTCACTTTGATTTAGTCAGCCGTTTTAATGAGTTTCAGTTACTGCATTTTGGTAAATGGGTCTCTCATATCCTACCTGTGGACCACCGTCAGAATGCAGAGATCCTGGATGCTGAACTCCGCTCTCTAAAGCCTGACTCCCAGGGACTTCATCCGACAGATGTCACCATCGATAATATGCGCAAGACACAAATGAACAGATAAATAAACTGACGACACGAATCTACTGCGTGTGTGTAAAACAGATGACACATGCATGCCCCCAGACCCTGTTCAAGCAAAACCTCCACCCACACCGGTGCTGGCTCACAGTCTAACGCACACAAACAAGCACACACGCATGCACACCTGTCCCTGTTACAGGGGTTTCACAGTAGGAGGGTTTACAGGCCGCCCCAAACTCACTGTAAATCCACCAGCCTGTCAACCGTACATGCGTGTTAAGTGCGTGTGCTTGTGTGTTCATAACCTTTCTGCAGTATATGCAGCTGTCTGTGCTTCCTTTGATATCCTCTGTAGGCTTCTCCTAGGAACAGCTGCACTGCAAAGTGGCGAAAGGCGGGGGTTGGTTGGTGGGGCACCGTTCGCTTTCCGCACCGTGTCCACTGGCTCGCGCTCCAGTGGCCTTGGCATATTTTGCAAACACCATCGTTATTGAAGAGAATGAAGCCCACTCCTGATGTTAATCTTCTACGTGAATGTGCCTGGGTGGGTGGATGGGCAGAGCGGCTCACGGGGCACTCACCAGTGAGGTAGTCGTTGTGGCGTCAGGGGGCAGGGCTTGCCAGGCGCTCCGATTCCTATCAGAGCCGGCATGTTATGAGTGCAAACAGAATGAACAGGACGAAACACTGACACTGTGGAACTCCGAAACATCCACAATTCATTGGTACACACTGCCCTGAGGAGACGCTAAGCGCGCGTGCTGGTGTGCGGAGAACGTGTACAAGGGATGTGCGTGCGCGTGTGCTTGCGCACGTGCGTGTGTGTGTGTGCAGTGTGTGTTCATACAATGCAAACAGCAGCATATGCTCAGGCTTATGTAGTCTGATAGTTTACCGTCAAGCCTTGTAACTAAACATTTCATTGTCATGTCGTGTGTGTGTGTGTGTACGTACACTGTTATGCAATCAACCGACTTGAAAATAAATGAATAACTGGGACTACATGAGGGCAAATACAGCATGTTGTCTTTGAGAGGGCTGTATTATACCTCCGCGTGGTGAATCGGTAAAGGAAACAAGTGTGCGCGAGCTTTGGTACAGCTCTGTGAATGTGCGAGGCCATGAGTAAACAGTGTACATTAATGCTTTATCACATCTGTCCGGCATCTGTGATCTGACCCAGAGGAAAACATACAGCTCCTGGGTCTGGATACGGTTGCATCGAACAGCTTGGATATCCTCATTCCTGAGGGAACTCTGTAAGGGAGGTTAGAACACATCCGAAAAGTTTCCTTTCAGTTTAGGTCCAAGTGTTTCCCCAGTGAAAAGTGACCGGCGCTCAGAGCCGGGGTTATGTTGGGGAGACACTCAGATATCTCAGGCAAACGTTACAGTATGGGGGAATCCTGTCTCCAAGCGGCATGCTCTCGCACCATGACAACAAAAAACACACCCTCCAATGTAACTCCGAACAGGAGCGGGAGATGGGTCAAAACAGCAGAGAAAGATGGGTAAAAACAGGAGCGGGAGATGGGTCAAAACAGCAGAGGAAGATGGGTAAAAACAGGAGAGGGAGATGGGTCAAAACAGCAGAGGGAGATAGGTCAAAACAGCAGAGGGAGATGGGTCAAAACCGCAGAGGGAGATGGGTCAAAACAGCAGAGGGAGATGGGTCAAAACAGCAGAGGGAGATGGGTCAAAACAGCAGAGGGAGATGGGTCAAAACAGAAGAGGGGGATGGGTCAAAACAAGAGAGGGAAATGGGTCTAAACAGGAGAGGGAGATGGGTCAAAACAGAAGAGGGGGATGGGTCAAAACAAGAGAGGGAAATGGGTCTAAACAGGAGAGGGAGATGGGTCAAACCAAGAGAGGGAGATGGGTCAAAACAGAAGAGGGAGATGGGTCAAAACAAGAGAGGGAGATGGGTCAAAACAGAAGAGGGAGATTGGTCTAAACAGAAGAGGGAGATGGGTCAAAACAAGAGAGGGAGATGGGTCAAAACAAGAGAGGGAGATGGGTCTAAACAGGAGAGGGAGATGGGTCAAAACAGAAGAGGGAGATGGGTCAAAACAGGAGAGGGAGATGGGTCAAAACAGAAGAGGGAGATGGGTCAAAACAGGAGAGGGAGATGGGTCAAAACAGAAGAGGGAGATTGGTCTAAACAGAAGAGGGAGATGGGTCAACTAAGTGCCCCTGTGTGAAATTCACGTATCAGAGGGGATTCTCGTCCAAACTGTGTGTATGTGTGTGTGTATGCCTGTGTGTATACGTCTCCGTCTGTGTGTGTAGTGTCTGCCAGGAAAAGGATCTTGTTTGAAGGTGAGTTCCAGAGAGATCAGAGGCGAGTCTGGAAAGTCCTGGCTGACTCACCGTGCTGTCACACTCACTCTCTAGGACAACTGCAGAGTAAAGCATGGAAAGGCGAGAAAACCAAAGAGAGGGAAAGGGAGAGAATATTAGTAATGTGCTTTTCTGCATTCATGTCTTTCTTTGTCTCTTTTTAGACATAACTGTGTAGGATGAGAGAGTCCTTAAAGAGTCTTTGAACTCTGAGACAGAAAAAAAGAATGTTAAGATCCACCACCCAGCCTTTGATGTTTGTTTCAGGGAGTTTTTTTTCTCTCATTTGAGAGGGCGCGTTGAGTGAGATTCAATCAGGTGTTCAGATGTAAGTCTTCTCCACAGTAGTCTGTGCGGTATTGAGTCACATTTCGATATCAGATAATATTATTGTGTGAAGAAATGCTGTTCTCATCGGAGTTTTCCAAAAGCTAGCATACAGTTGTCACGTTTGAGTAATAGACAACTCCTCTCAAAAGCAGGGAAAAAGAACATCTAAGTACTCTAGATGTGGGTGGTTAGATATTCATAGTTTTACAAAGCTACACACAAAGTAAACAATATTTAATAAATTAGGTGAGTGTAGCCCAATAGCACAGAGCTAGGGAAACAAAAAATTGGTCATTACACATAATTTCCACAATCCTCACAATTCTTTCCACACACTGCCACTGAATGGACACATTTCAATGAACAAAGAAAAACAAAAAAAAGGTTTGACTTACTGATCACCAAAAGCTCTTTGATATTTTGACCACATTTCAACATGTTTGTGTGTGTTTTACCCAGACCCCAGTGATCTGCATCAGCAGTAAAGGGGTGGGTCAGTTTCTGTTATACTCTGCCAAGTCTGTCGAGAGAGCGTAACAGAAAGTAAGACCTGGGAAACGTTTGCTGAACAGGATAGGTTGAGGTTCACAAGGTGTAGCAGTGTCTGTATACTAAGCTGAATAACCACATCAAACACAGCCTGTGACTCTCCTGTCACACTCTCTCTTTCACTCATCATCTCCATCTCTGTAGCTCTTGCTCCTGCCCTCTCCCTCTCCCTCTTTCTATCTCCCTCTCCCTCCCTCTCTCTCTCCCTCTCCCTCTCTCTCTCTTTGTATCTTGTTCTTTTTTCTCTTTGTATCTTTGTTCTTTTCTCTTTTTATCTCTTTCTTCTTCTCTCTCCCTTGCTTTCTCTTTTTCCTCTCTCCTGGGCTGTGGGAAAAACGTATGGAAGCCGTTTTTCCTTTGAGCTGTCTGCAAAGACCAGAGCCAGTGAAGCAAAAATAGCGGAGAGTGGGTGAAAGCAGAATGTCCAAGACCAGCTGAGTACATACTGTACCAGCTGTACAGTGCTGCAGGCCAAGTAATGCTGAAGTCACTGGGGCTAAAAACACCCTGACACCCATTTCCAGGCCTGCAATCACATACACCCAATGCACAAAAAGACACACACAAACACACAAAAGCTTGCATACAAATACACTGATGTACACACAATCAAACATAAACAGTTGACACGGGGTGTTACAATGTTACACAATCAGTGTGCAGGACTCTGGCCTTGTTTCCTGTAAATTGAGGCTCAAACAGAAGCGTGTCATGAGGGACACCGGACGGTTTGTCACGTGACCGTTGGGGTGCTTCCTCATCCCGGGTCAAGCAGCCAGCACACGCCCTCAGCTACTGAAACCACACTGACCTGTGCTGATCACAAGGACTAGAGAATCAAACAGGGACTGTTGCAGGAACTTTGTCACCACCAGGAAATAGCTATCAAGTGACTTTAAAACCCCCACACCCTCCCCAAATTAGATCCTGTTTTTGTGTCATCTGTCTCCTGGTCGGTCTCCTGGTCCGTCTCCTGGTCTGTCTCCTTGACGGTCACCCGAGTTCTGTCTCCTTGTCAGTCTCCTTGTATGTCACCTTAGTTCTGTCTCCTTGTCTGTCTCTTTGTGTGTCTCCCTAGTTCTGTCTCCTTGACTGTCTCCTTGTCTGTATCCTTGTCTGTCATCCTAGTTCTGTCTCCTTGTCTGTCTCCCTAGTTCTGTCTGCTTGACTGTCTCCTTGTCTGCCACCCTAGTTCTGTCTCCTTGTCTGTCTTCTTGTGTGTCTCCTTGTGTGTCTCCCTAGTTCTGTCTCCTTGTCTGTCTCCTAGTCTGTCTCCCTAGTTCTGTCTCCTTGTGTTGTCTGTCTCCAGAATCCTTGATGGCCCAGGCGAGTCGGTATGTTTCATTAACACAGAGTCACTGGAAGTGACAGCTTCCTCAGACTCCTCTGGCTCTTGATGTGTCCAGACATATGATGTTAACCACCAGCAGTAGAGGAATGGATGGTATGGAACATGACGGTTGGAGACGAGAGGCATATTTACTGTCATCCCCTCCCTCCTTCTCTCATAATTTTTTCTCATTTACTTTCTTAAGGCTTGCGGCAGCTGTGCCACACGCGTGAAATTCTAAAATCCCTGCTGGACAGGTAGCGCCACATGTGGGGCATTATGGGTCTCTCAGAGCGCTGCTTCTCAGGTTACCAGCTACACACGACAGCTGCCCATACCGGCTTCATATCGTTTTTATACTGTTGGTGACGGATGCGTAGTGAAAATAAATAATTGCTGGCCCCCTCCCCCGTTTCCCCCCAAAAAATGACCCATGACTCAAAAACCCTTTGTCTGCCAGGGACAGAAGGAGTCCACTTATCTAACCGACCCTGAATTTAGGCACTCCCGGACTCAACCAGGCTAAACACTTGTACAGAAAGTCTCCACTCTGACTAAAAACATATCAGTCCTCATCAGTAGGGACAATCCCCTTTGTGTGCCCTTCACAAAAGACAAAACCTGACTCACAGGTTTGAAGAGAAAGAAGGAGAGTATTTTGCTTTTGTGAAAGTGGTTACTCAGTTATGTGCAATGAAACGATTCAAAAACGATTCCACTGCATGAACCTCCTGTGAATTACTCACTTCTGCCCCGTGAGATGAAGATATGGACAGGAGGAGGAAGAGGGACATCAGATGACACAATACCCAACAAAGCAGCCATACACTGAGCCTCTGTCAAATAGATCTGATAGGGCTTCGTGCACTGTTTATGTGTGTGTGTGTGGGTTTGTAACCTACTAATCTATTTACTTCTGCAGCCCGTGTCTGGTCCTGCCTGACAAGAATGCTTTAAGACGCATGGAGAATAGAACTGTTGTCAGAGGACTTCTGCTAAGGAGATAAGGCCAGTTGTAGGACCCTGTCGATGATGACACATTACATCTAAAAGGGAAACCTACCTATCAGTGACTGCTGTTCACTGCATCTCCTGTTTGTGTTTATCTTAGAGATTGCAAACAGGAAAGAGGCCTGAGCCAAACATGTTGTCATCGTGTTTACTTTCTATCTATCATTTGCATTTGCCTTGAGAGTAGATGTTTATATTTGGCAAGATCGACAGACTATTAATCTTTCCTAAACCGAATCGCTCCAGATCTAGGAATCCACCTTAGTCGTTAGCTTTTGGGCAAGTTAAGCATTGTTCACTGAACCGCCTCAGTTACACTCATCACTTCAATGCACAGTGTTGCGATTCATTCCAGACACGTATCGCAGTGGCTTCCGACCTTATCTCCCCATGCAACCCAGACATCAGATCCCCTTTGGAGTGAAACATTCCCCACTCCGGTCCAAGTGAGGTCACCTGTAAAACAGACAGGTGTGTTAGTCATGTGCTCACCTTTCAAGAATGTCGCATGGTCATATCCGTGTTATTTATCACATGACAGAAGGTTTAATGTAAGGTGGTTGAAACAGACAGGCACACAGACGCTTCTTGTGTTTTGGACAGACTGTACTGTCAAACACAATTGACCGGGTTGTCTCCCATTGCATGTGCACCTATCTCTTCTCATATTTATCCTTTACTTCTAAATGATGGGCAATGTGTTGCTTTGTCCAGCTGCTATCACGGTTTGTGCTAAAATGGCAGCATATGTGTGTGTGTGCGTGTGTGTGCGTGTGTGCGTGTGTGTGGGTGTGTGGATGTGTTTGTGTTTGTTCATTCTTCCCTGCACCTGCTGATCTTTCTGAGATCCTACATCTGAACAAAACAAACAACCAGCTGTATCGCTACATTAGTTATAACTGGAGTTACACTGAGAGTTTTAGGTTGAGTTAATAACCTGTGTGAAAATAAACTTGTTACTACAATACTTTATATAATTATCACGGATGTGACCTTTCTAAGGCTTAGCAGTCTGAAACTTGTGGTTTACAGATGAAATCAAGTCTCCAGGTCACATCATTCTATATTGCAGATTAATGGAACACAGCCAGATACAGGATATCCCACAATCTGAATTTGAAATCATCTTCAACCTACGTTGAGAATGACTACCAGGGTGAGAATGACTACACTAAGACTACCTACAGAATTCAAAACGAAACAGTCATCTCACTAATGGGTGAAATATGTAAAAATAATTGGAGTACTATAGAATTCAATTTTTGTTAATGTTTGCATAGCGCGACACTTATTAACAAGTCATTGTAGATGGCCAATTTTTTTTAAAACCCAAAACATTCTGAAAATATACCTGCAATAGGGCATGTTGGGAAATATCATAATGATAGAGACCATGTAATCCCTACTGATGATACCAAAATGTGGTGGTCAGCTTGGTTCTGCTAGAGCAACCTGATCAATGCATTATTTTTCTTAAAATTTATCTCATTTTGAGTAAACAAGTTTTAACCAATAATTTCAAATCATTTTCTAGTCAAATCAGTTAACACATCCGTTAGAGCAACTGGTTAAGTGTGAAATTTCATCTCAATAGAAACTGGAGCAGTGGAACCTGAAAACCTTTGAAATGAACAAGGCCATTCTGAAGCCAACCCAAAAGCGTGTGTCACTGTAGAAACAGTGTGCACGTCTGTATGTCTCTGTGTACCCATTAGTGCCTTTGTTTATGTATGTGTATGTGTGTGTGTGTGTGCGCGTTTGTGTGTGTGTGCGTATGTGTGTCAGTGCTTTCTGCACTACTGAACTCTGGGACCCAAATGCCAACATAGCACTTAACGGTCGACACAACAACTTTCTTCACCTGTTTGCCCTTCATGCAACTAGGAAGTGTCTCCATCTCCTTTATGTGGTCCACAGTGTTAAAAGCACAGTTCAGTACACCAAATCCCAATGGTGGTAGCCACCTGGCGTGTTAGTGTGTGTCTCTGAAGGGTTTCCAGACTGAATACCCAGAAAAGGGCTATTTAAGATTTAAGGGTCAGACTCAGAATTAAGCTTAGACCAAGTAGGGTTAGAATATAGAATAAGGATGTCAGGGTTATGTTTTGGGTTAGAGTTCCCCCAAGCAGGGTTAGAGTTAGAATGAGGGTAATATTTAGGAGTTAGGAATTGTTTTAAGGGGTCATGGGTTTAGGGTTTGAGATTAGAAAATGTGAATGAAAATAAATTTTTATCCACAATATGTCCTCACGGGTAGAATCAAATAGGGATGTGTGTGTGTGTGTGTTTCTGTGTACGTGTTGGTCTGAAGTGCTTTGAGAGTGTTCCCGAGGAATTGCAGTGGTTGGGAAATTAATCAGTATTAAGCAGTCCTTTGTTTTTCAATCATAACGTCCTTCCAATTAACTCAGGCACTATGCTCATAACAGTTAATATTATCCTCAAAATGTCAAGCATGTCTAGCATTCAATCCAGTTATCAATATACCTGTATCTTTTAGGAACACACAACCACTGTCAATCTTTAGCTCACAACTGCACATTAGAAAGATTTTTTTTAAATGAGTTATCACTTGCCAGTGATTAAATGTATAAAAAAATATATGAAAAAGAGGGGTCAACTACAAGCACAACATTGATTAAAAGAAGGCCAAATCTAGGTTAACATACCCTTTAATTGAATACAACCTAAGCTTTACCTATTAAAGAATATCTGGCCTTTCTCCTCTGGAAAAGCCAGTCTCTTCTGTTTTTGTCGGTATTACCATAAGATGAGACAGTTGGACGCATATTGTCTTTGAAGACTCTGCCTCTGCTCTGCAGTGACGCTCTTATGAGTGTTTCCTCTTACGGCTGCCGTCCAGTTTGGTGGGCTGAATCCGATAACACACAAGTCTGTGTTTTACAGACCTGTAAAACACAGTTCTTAAATGAACATTTGATGTTCTGCTGTGTACTCCCTAGTTAATGGGGGGGGGGGGGCTTTCGAGAGCCCTAAGCAACATTTTATTTGGGGCCCCCTCTCCCCTATCGGTCAACGGCTTGCTCGCTTGCAGTAAGAGGCCCCCTAGTGGTCAGGGGCACTAAGAAATCACTTATTATGCTTCGTTTCCTAGTGGCAAACGCTGGTGATTTACCATAATGTCCGGAAATTTTTCTGTTTCCATTGACACAGGCCAGAGCCAGTAGGCCGTGGCCGAGTAGCCCTATATGCAGAAACTATAACAACCCAAAATTACCTCAGAATTCTCCCAAATGCTTCTATTAAAGGTAGATAGTTTTGACACAATACTTATTGAACTAAATAATGAATACACCGGCTTACAGTTGCAGTGTCACAAGTGTAGGTGGGGAAGGAGCCGGTCGCAGGAGTGTGAGGAAGAAATTAGTTTTAATAATCAAGTTCAAACACCGTATTGTAAACAAACTTTGCATGGTGTTATTGTATTTTTTATTGTACTACTACAAAAATATCGCCTTGTATTTTTCGTAACCCGGAAAATCTAATTGTGTTAATAGTTTACACCTCCCTCCCCACCAGAGCCCCTCCTTAAATCCTTGGTACCAAACGTATAGTCGAAACAGGAAACTCTAGAGCCGACATTAGCACAAATCACTGGTGTGACCCCGGTGCCTGGGTACAGCACCCGTGGAAATGCGACACTATGTTGGTTATGCCTGGAGACGGCCCTGGCTCTGGAGCTTATGAAAGTAGTGCTGACGAGTCAAAGGGTCCCATGTTCGGTTGACTGCATCGACACATTGTGTCAGCCATTTTGGGTTACTTTGCTCCCATAATAATTGTTACGAATCCAGTTGCTACAATACCATATGCTGCAAGTTTGTTTATTGATCTTAAGTTCCTTGAATGTATCTTTAACAGTGACCTATATATTTTATGGAAAGGGACATACACCTTGACTATATGTCTCCTAGACGTTCCAGGGATGAGTGGTGTTTTTTAGGTCTTTTTAAGGCCTTGACTAAACATGGATCCATTAATGACCTGGGTCAACAAGCAGCAACTGTGGGCATAGAGGGTCTGCAAAATAAACTCAACAAAGTACTAAAAACTACTCTTAGATATCTGCTGGAAGCTGTACTGTAAGAAATGTATTTCAGTTTTTTCCCCCCAAATATGTCAAGTTCAATACCAATACAGTTTCGTATGTAATGAATGTGTCCTTTGACTAGAATGATATTTATGGAATTTCTTGCAAGGGGTTGACATTTGTTTTGGTTACAGCAGAATCTCAGAATGTGATTCAGAAATAGAATGTGGGGCAGAAACATATCCAAGCAAACAGCCCTGAAGAATCGACCCAACGATCGGCCAGATCTGTCACGGGAGGTGAGAAAGAAGGAGAGAAGTTTCTAGAACTCGATGCTCTAAATGACATTCAGTCAAAATAATAACCAGATACAAAGCAAAGCTGTGTGTTTTATAACAAATAAAAAACACTTTCAATGTTTAAAGTTCTCCTGAATGCCATTAGGGCATTTTACATAGTTTGTAAACAGGGGAAAAACCCTGGAAACCACCAAACAGTTCCATGACACGGGCAACATCCCACTCACGCTGTGGTCAGGGGAGTAGTCCATGGTCAAGGTAATAGAAAAATGAATTTTAACATGAATCACACTCCTCATAAAACATTGACATGTTTGTAACTAAATATGTGAACTACATGAATTAAATCTGTTTAGTACAATTCTAGGTTACTCATATTACTGTATGTTTACACCATTTACTTTTTTAATAAATATTTTTTTCTCTGGTTTGATCCAGGGCTGCCCCTTCCCAGAGAGCTACCATCCAGTTGGTTTTCCATGTCCTGTTGGGGTTAACTTTTCATCCATTTAATTATTATAACCACATTTTTTTGCACTATTAAGGTCTCAAAACATGATTTCCTATTAAATAACATTTAAAGGAACTTTAAAATTTTTACATGGTGCTACAGTCAAGGGACAGCATGTACCACCACAAATCCCGTGAGTCATCGTTCTCTGGTCACATAAGAAGCCTACCTAAAGCAAGCATTCATTATGGATGACGTGACATTCCTGGTCTTTTCTTACCAGGTGCAAATAATGACACAGAGGTATGCTTTTCAAACTATCCCATAATCACTAGTTATTACTGCACAACAAAATATATTTAATGGTGAAAATGTACACATTTTGAAGGTTATGTTATTAGACTTGAAGTGAAATGGAGGTGTAGGAAATGTTGCCTCTTCAACATGGGGTACGCAGACCTAAAGAAAATATGGGGGGAAAAAGTAACCTGATGGTACTGCTGTAATAGTTCTGCCATAAGGACTGAGTCAGGCAGGATCTCGAAGGATAGACCGCTGCAGAGAAACATTACAGAGCTACGTCTATCCCATAGACTCAACCTCAATGACATCATCGCAGGAAGGTGCCTCAGCTGAAGCAATTCATGCCACAGGGTATTTAGTGGCTGTGAGTGTGATGTTATCTAGTGAGCCACACGGTCAACCACTTACACACCACAAGACAACATCACATGCTGCCACTGAAAGCGTCCACGCTCTTGAGATCGAACTAAAGCCGGGATAGGGGTGGTGGGGGTGACCAACACGCAAAATGACACGTTCAAATTGAATAATAGAACGACACATGTATCCGTTTTTAGCTCCAACCACTTAAGAAAAAGGACTTGGGTGACCCTGAACACATACCTATGTAACGAAGCTTGTGAAAGTCACAGGCGAAAACCATGAAAATAATCGTTTAGCCCAGACTGAAAATGTAATCTACTCGTTAGTAGCTTAATTGGGGTAACATGCATTTTTGCATCTTTCTTGACTTTCCCCACAAAAACTTTGCCACAAATTGAAAACAGCATTCCACAAGCTCACCACATTACAGTACCTCACTCTGGTGCATTTGGAAGAGCCCGATTGATACAACACATTTATTTTTAAATAAACAGGAAGTGTCTACCGGACACGCACACTGAGCACAGATTACAGACCATGATGGTTGTCATGCTGTCTCACGGGTGAGGCAATCCATCTTTGGTGTTTTACAGAATACTTAATGCATAAAGTGAGACGTCATGTTTTATTTCCACAGTCTGAACCCCCCTGCCCCCACCACCACTCTCCTTCCTTCCTACACAGCCCTGTAGGCAGAGCAGATCATTCAGCCTGTGCCCCCCGAGCCTCTATTGACGTAAAAAAGGTCAGCTGTCCCCAGATGTAGTGGGCATAGCTGGTGCCTTTCCTCTGCTCGCTGGACTTTACCATCTGATTATTCCCAGGACACACTGTCGCATACAGAGGCTGCGACAGAGAGAACAAAGGCAAAGCCAGTAGCTAAACCCACATATAGTAAACATGCACACGCATGCACGTACGCTCCACTACTCTGTTTGTTTGATGTTCTGTGTTGCCCCACGTTGCGTCAGTACAACGCTGGATTTGTGTGAGACGGCACGGCTGTCCCACAGACGAACACACAAACACACACACTGCTCTTCGCTCGGGTCAGACTCTTATGTGGCATCTGCCAGCGCCAGACACGGTGCGATGTGGTGATAACGTGCGCTACCGTGTGACACCGCGCAGTTGATACTCTAAGGTCAACAGTCATTGCCACTAATACAGACCAACACCCATATTACACAGTAGGACCGTGCTAACAACTATTTTAGGGAGGGAAGTAAACAGTCACCACACCTGACACCAAAAATAACTGTCATAACTGAAAATCTGAGCCTTGATGGTCAAGCAGAACTGAATGGGGTTTTGCTCGTGGGAACTTGTCAAAACAAAATAAATGTTTGGCATGCAATGAGATTACATATCATCCCACCACCTAGAGTTGACGTATGTACATTTCACAGTGCTGGACAGTGTGTTTCGAAACTGCACAGACAAACATATTGTCAACACAATGTCCTATAGGAAGAACACGTGCCTCAGTGTTCACACAGTCACAAACAAAAACATAGCGATGTTGGCCCGGACATGTTTACATATTGATGTGCACACACTCAGAGGGGATCAGTGATATGAAATCCCCTGGGATGACAGTCCCCTCTGCAACCAACAGGCTGACTGGTTGAATGTGTGTGTCCTTGTTTCACCAAAAACCCTACATGGGTGGGACCAATTTAAAACTGGCATTTGTGGGGACATTTTGTCGGACCCCACAATATACATTATGGTATATATTAGAATTGGGCTTGAAATTAATGATGGGGTTACGGTTAGGAGTTATGGTTAGATTTAGGGGTTAAGTTGAGGTGTTTAGGGGGTTTAGGGTTATGGGTTAAGGAACATGGATGAGAAATAGTCCCCAGCAGGAATGTAATCTAGTATGTTTGTGTGTGTGATGGAAAATGATGTATGTTAATGCTGCGTCCACCATCACACTGATACTGAGGAGATTTGTGACAATCCATAATACTAGGCTTCTCCAGTGACACCCACATCACCTAGCTCTTTTAAACCCTGCTGCGGCCAGCTGCCTACATTGAGTAGCAGATGCAGGGGACCTCTCTTCTCCTCCCAAACCTTCGGTCCCTCACTCTTCCCCTCCCAACACTATCTCCCTCCCTGCTCTCCCTGCTCTCCCCGGCTCTCCCTTTTCTCCACCATTCCCTGTCCTCCACCCATCCCAGCGCTCTCATAAACAGTCTGGGATCTGTGTTGACTTTGTGTGTGGATGTTGTGCATTCCGTCTCGGTTTGCTGTCAACCAGGAAAAGCATCATCACAAAAGCCACAGTTCTGGGCATGTGTGCATTCACCCAGACATGGTTCCTACGCCCTCCTCTCTTCCTCCCTGGTTCCCTCTCTCTCTCTCTGCTCAGGTGGATGGTTAGGCACAGCAGAGAGGATAAACACATCAAAACCAATTTAGTAATCTGATGAGGAGGGATTATACAGAGACAGAAAAATATGCGACACCCCCTTTCCAAACCCCCCACACAACACATGTTACACAAATCCCCTTTTTTAACCATGAAGTGCGTAGCGTGGTAAATAAACATACGGCAATAACAACTAATACTCTAGTAAACAAGCTGTGATGCAACAATAAAATTAATCTTTAATGTTTTTCTGTCCGCTATAGCTGGAAAGCCCCAGCTGGGGAGCTGGGGACAGAAGTAAATCAGCTCAGTGATGAATCCTATTGTTCATTACTGAAGAACGTCCAGCTAAATGTATTTATTTTATGATGTGTTATCCTCAGTGCCCTTCATCTGGGTAAAATCCTAGTGGTGATGAACAAGGATGGGTTTAAATAGATTCTGAAGTGTTAAATGATTGGTTTGGATGTAATCACCATTGAAACTCGGAGAGAAAGAGGCTTGGATTAACAACAGCTTGTCAGTCAATAGTGGACCTGTCAACTTATAATGTAATGTTGGAGACAAACACTGACAATATCAATGAAAAGAAGATAATGTTTCACATCCATTCTCTAAGTGGAAGACAGTTTTGTGTGTCTATATTTTGTATCCATCCTGTAAACATTCTGCTGATGCTGTAGCCATATGGATGGTCAAATGAGAGCTGCAGACCTTAAACAGGGGCTGTGGACTGTTTAGCCCTACATCATAGAGACCATAGAGACAATGTAAAAGATTACATTGCTAAAGTAGGCAAGTATTTAGTAGAAAACAAATTGCCTATCATCGTGAACCTGTCATAAATGTATTTCAGACAGGTGGCAAGGTTGTTGTTAGCTAGCAAAGTCTGTCAAAAAAAGCTAGTGAAAATTAATTTAGCCAGTTCAAATTTGGTCAGCTAAACTCTCTAGCTAACATTACAATGCATCTAGAGTCAATCAGGCAACTCGGCTTGTTTCAAAGCAACAGTTTCAAACACTTCAGACTAAATTAAGCACTCTTTTGAACATCAGAACTAAAATAAATGTTCACAACAAGATTGTGACTAACTCTTCAGCCTATGAATCCTCTGGCAGGAGTCTGGATGTTTTGATGTTTGACAGCAGAAGGTTCTATTTAACATCACACACTTGTTGCAGCTGCTCCTGTAAGCATTTAGGCTCTCCCAGAATTGAATGCCCCAAGGAGTCTTATTCAGGCCTCTATCTGTGTGTGTGTGTGTGTATGTGTGTGTGTGTGTGTGTGTGTGTATGAGTGTGCTAAAATGAATGGCATCTCTGGAATGTCTGCTTATCCCTGGGGTTGACGTCTGATCTGAGGCGATAGATACACATTCTTTGAGAGTCTTCTGAGTGTTAGAAGAGAGTTAGGTCAAGAGTGGGTGAGGAACAGTAACATTTACTGTAAAGGACTTTTCTATTTCCGAATTAATGAGCTATTTCAGAAATAGTGTGTTCATGACACCCAGTTAATCAGATTATTCATATCATTAGAGAAACGTATTTTCACAGCTTCCATTATAATAATGATGTCTGATACATATTGTATCCAACTTTAAATACTGCATACACCGAGAAGGACACGGAATCTGCTGTCTTCATCCAGAAAGGTAGCTGTGTGTTCCTTTTGGATGGTGTGTCTCTCCTCCCCAATACGGCAGCAGGCAGACACAGAGACAGAGAGATATTTACAGGGACAGAGAGAAAGACACAGAGACAGAGAGAGGGACAGGTACAGAGAGATAGAGACAGGTACAGAGAGATAGAGACAGGTACAGAGAGATAGAGACAGGTACAGAGAGATAGAGACAGGTACAGAGAGATTGTTGCAGAGAGACATAATGTTAGACACAGACAGACAGGGACAGAGAATGGGACAGAGAGATATACACAGAGGGACAGGGACAGAGAGATATACACAGAGGGAAAGGGACAGAGAGATATACACAGAGGGACAGGGACAGAGAGATAGAGAGTATATATAATTCAACATAGACACCATTGTTCTAGAGCAAACACATGACCACACTTAACTCCTAAATAACAACACCACAGGTAACTTCTAAAAGGCATTCAATGGCCTGAGAAGAGACTTCTAGGCCTAATAAAGCCATTTTAAACATGACATCTTAATTAGAGTCTGTCTTAAAATACTAATAGGACACGTTGCCCTTTATGGTTGTGATGTGTGGGGTCCACTTACCAACCAAGGGTTTACAAAATGGGACACCCAGTTGAGACCGTGCATGGAGATTTGGCTGAATGCTAGATCCCCAAATAATGTATGGAGAGCCTTCAATAGCAATACCATCATCTACTCCAAGGTGAATGTAAAGACCCTCTTACCCCATCCAGTATTAGAGCTAATTTCATAAAACCAAAAAAAACACCACAGAGCCCCCAGGGGAACAACACAGATAGATGCAATCAAAGAGTGAAAAAACAGAAAGAGAAGTACCTGTCCCATTGGAAAGAGTCAGCCAAAGTTCAAAGGAAACTGAAACGCTGCTTTACCTACAGGCTGGCAGAATACCTGATCATTGTGAATGACCCAAAATGAGGAAATCCTTGACTATGTACAGATTCTGTGAACATGGTCTTGCCATCGAGAGAGGCCGCCACAGGCAGGCCATGAGAACAGACTATCTGAACATTGCCCAGAAAATGAGGAGAGATGCACTTCCTAACTTGTCAAATGTATGACCACATTAGATGAGAGGCACAGATTTCCCTCAGATCATAAAGACCCACAAAAGAGATTGTAATTCAATCCGATATTTATTAACTTGTGTATCCGTCAGGTCAAATCCCTCAAACACATCACAGCAGTAAGATTTGTGATTGTTGCCATGAGGAAAGTGCAACCAGTAAAGAACAAACCCATACGATTAGAGATACAGACAGGGAAACTGGGATACAGACAGACAGACATACAGGGATACAGTCAGAGACACAGATACAGACAGAGATATAAACATAGAGGGGTACAGACAGAGATACAGATACAGACAGAGATACAGACATAGAGGGACACAGACAGAGACACAGATACAGACAGAGATACAGACATAGAGGGACACAGACAGAGACGGAAATACAGATACAGACAGAGATACAGACATAGAGTTACACAGACAGAGACACAGATACAGACAGAGATACAGATATAGAGGGGTACAGACAGAGACACAGATACAGACACAGATACAGACATAGAGGGGTACAGACAGAGACACAGATACAGACAGAGACACAAATACAGACAGAGATACAAAGAAAGACAGGAGCAGGGAGCAGGTTGTTGACTCATTCACTGTGGCACCAGCAAAGCAGCTGTAACCTGGCCCAGAGAGTGTAATGGTGTGAAATACCTCCGCGTCCTGTGTGTATTTAAGTGTGTGAGCGTGTGTATATGTGTGTGTATGTATGTGCATATGTATTTACGCATATATGTATGTGTAAATGTATGTATATATATATATATATATATATATATATATATATATATATATATATGTTTATATACATATACAGTACTGTATAAAAGTGTGTGTATCTGTGTATTTCAGTTTATATAAATGCAGCAGAGTTAGTCCTGGCAGCTATGACAGGAAAGCCCCCTGTAGCACCTGGGGAGTTTTACTCAGAGTTGAATCCACCCTTTCTCCATATTGGTCAGAGCAGTGAAAGCCTATTGCTTGTAAACGCAGAATATGGGGGAATTTTCAGAATTACAGTTCCTGCATCTTCTCTTTTTCTATCATTGATTTCAGTACTGGGAATTAATCAGATGAATGGCAATTTCTAGTTATTATTCTTTTCTTTTTTGGGCATCAAATGTACAAATCTTTTCCCAAAAAGTTGTGACACAGCATAAAATACAAATAAAAACAGAATGCAATGATGTGCAAATCATTTATCCCTTTTATTGATTGACTTATTTATGTATTTAATTGAAAATAGTACATAGACAACATGTCATATGTTGAAACTGAGAAATGTTGATGTTTTTGGAATTTGATACCAGAAACACGTTTCAAAAAAGTTGAGACAGGAGCATGTTTACCACTGTGTTGCATCACCTCTTCTTTTAACAACACTCTCTAAGTTTTTGGGAACTGAGGAGACCAATTCATGTAGTTTTGAAAGTGAAATATTTTCAATGGGTGACAGGGTTGGACTGCAGGCAGGCCAGTTTAGTACTATGGAGCCATGCTGTAGTAATACATGCAGAATGTGGTTTGGCATTGTCTAAGCAAGGCCTTCCCTGAAAAAGACATTATCTGGATGGCAGCATATGTTTCTCCAAAACCTGTATATATTGTTCAGCATTAATGGTGCCTTCACAGATGTGCAAGTCACCATGCCATGTGTACTAACGCACCCCTATACCATCATGGATGCTAAATTTGAATTGTGTGCTTGTAAAAAGCTGGATGGTACCTCTCCTTTTTAGCCCAGAGGACGCGGCGTCCATGATTCCCAAAAATAATTTTGATTTGTCAGACCACAGAACAGTTTCCCACTTCGCCTCAGCCCATCTTAAATGAGCGTGGGCCCAGAGAATGTGGTGGTTCTGAATCTTGTTAATATATAGAGTTTTTTCTTGCATTTGTGAATGCAGTGACATACTGTGTTCACAGACAATGGTTTTCAGAAGTCTTCCTGAGCCCAAGCAGTGATGTCCACTACAGAATCACCTTTTAATGCAATGCCACTTGAGGGCCTGAAGATCACAGCTTTTTGTTGCTGGCATCAAATTCAAAGTGGGCAAATATTTATCAACAAACACCAACACTTCTCAGTGCAAACATTTAATATATTGTCTTTGCACTATGTCCTATGGAATATAGGGTTTAAATGATTTGCACATCATTGCATTCTGTGTTTCTTTACAGATTTCACAGCGTCCCAACATTTTCAGGAACGGTGTTGTACTTTTACTAATAAACCTAGTGTAAATCCCTTGTATGTTTAGCATGTGGTGTGCTATGTAAGCAAATGGACAGAGCAGTGGGTAAGCACTGTGGAAAATAATAACTTTCATCATAAAACAGCTGGTTTGGCCAATCAGATGAGTAATTTAGCCAGTGCCTTGGGGGCAAATCTTTTGGATTTGGTTAATTAAATAACACTAACTGACTAACTGACTAGCACTGCAATTACTATGATAACCAACCATCTAATAACAAATAAATAAAATTGGTTATCAAGAGAGGTTTTGGGAGATTAATCAGGGGAGATTTTTGCCAGTTTTCTCCTTTGGGGAATTCAGAAACTATTATTTTCATCCCAGATCTCTTCCTGATGGGCCGGAATTAGCAGATTGAACATCATTCAGGGGGTTTGGAAAGCTGATTATTTAGGGAATGGTATTTCCTACTCTACTGTCTCCATGGTTGCCTTGACCTGGACAGCTTCCTTTATTCAGGGGGGTGTCATTTTCACCATCCTACTCCGCCCGACGGCGTGCTGGGCAAACAAACCTTTACATGAAGCGTCAACATGGCCCACAACAACGGCATCCCTCCAATGCTAACACTCTCACACAACAAGTGGCTAACCAGCCAATAAACATGTCGGTCACTGCCGACGCCCTCGAACTGCTGTGGAAATGACTGGCTAAGTTAGATAGACGGAGAACTCCTCAGTTCCGGCAGGTGGTTATCTCTCCTGATTTGACCGTTGACCTGGTTTTCTTCGGGTGATTGGTCAAGAGGGCTCTCGGGTGAACTATCAATTACTCAAAAAGAGGAATTTGGGTGATTTGCTTTATCTATAGCATCACCAGTGGTGGCCGAAGTGTGTGTTTGTGTTTGTGTGGGTGGGTGGGTATGTTTGGGAGGACAGCTGTGTTTCATGGATAATCCTCCCCCTACACTTAACCTCCATATCTTGCTCCTTCTTATGAAGGATGGTTACTTTGGGTGCAGCTGTGCTCTCACCTGTCCAATCGTAGTTCTTATTTCTAGAACTGTACTAAAAATGAACATTGGGGCTTTGTGTGAATAATATCCATTACTTTATTGTGAACAGCGCTGCCTTAGCTGGGCAAGGCAGTGGAGCTGATCCATCCAATGACCTCTGTGTAAAATGTGACAAACACACACATGGATGTAGCACAAAATTCTGGGCCCTGTATATAGGCGGTCTCTGAGGGCCCCTCCCCACTTTATTCAAGATTCAAAAAATGTTGAGGGCCCCTCTACACATTAGGGTCCTATATACTTAGTACCCCTTTTCCCCCCAGTCCAACGCCCCTGCTGCTGACGGAGCATCTACCACCGAAAATATAGGAACAATTATTATCCTTTTTTATTTTTATTTTTTTTTACAAATGATGAAAATGTCCGCCAATCAGAAAATGCCACACCGCTTGACCTGCGTTCGAAAGTGGCTTTTGTTCTTGATAGCTGAAGGTAGCCATTTCCTGAGGCAGGAGTTTAATAATTTTTTGAAAGAAGTCTCCAGCTGCAGTCCCTTCAGAGGGAAACATGATTAGGACAAACAGATAATGGAAATATAATATTCAGTGCTGTCTAGTTTAAGTATAATGAAGCCTGCTTCTAATATTTTTATTTCCTCAGATGTCAAGCTATTTGCAGTGGAAGAAAGACTTGCTGTCAGAATGGGTGTCGTTGTGGTGTGCGTAGAATGAAGGAGTCAAACGCAGGGAGGCGGTTAACGTAACTTATATTAATACTTAAAAGGCACGCAGAAAATCAAACGCTCAAGTGCAACAACAAGCGTGCAAAGTTTCTTGTACAACTCCAGACATAGAACAATACCTCACAAAGACGCCCAGAAACACAGGAACTAATATAGGCAACCTAACGAGGGAATGGACACCAGGTGTGTGCAATAACAAGACATGACAGTGCCGTGGGAGGAGGAGCTGCGTGACTAGAAGGCCGGCGATGACGCACGCCGAATACCATGTCGGGAGGGATGGCACGCATCTTCCACGCGCGTCCTTGTTACAGTACCCCCCCCTCGAAGCTCAGGACGATCAGGGCGCCGACTATGGAAGTCGGCGAGGAGCTCCGGATCAAGAACGTCCACCGCCGGCACCCAGCAACGCTCCTTGGGGCCGTACCCCTCCCACTCCATCAGGTACTGCAGGATGGAATGGACAGAGGACGCCGTGCCCCCCTCGATGTCCAGAGGGGACGGAGGGACCCCCTGCACCTCAGACTGCTGGAGGGGACCAGCCGCCACAGGCCTGAGGAGAGAAACGTGAAACGAGGTGTTAATCCTGTAATCAGGGGGAAGTTGTAATTTATAAGTTACCTCGTTCACTCTCCGCAGGACTTTGAACGGCCCCACAAACCGCGGCGCCAGCTTCCGGCAGGGCAGGTGGAGAGGGAGGTTCCGGGTCGAGAGTGTAGACCGGGGCGTCGCTATGCCGGCGGTCAGCAGCGGACTTCTAGCATTCCCCGGCGTGCTGGATGTGTCGATGGGCCACGGACCAGGTGTCCTCGGCGTCATCCACCGGCCGGTCCTGGCAATAAGTCCTCAGGAATCTCCCCAGGTCTTGGTTCACGCGCTCCACATGCCCATTAGCTTTGGGGTGGAATCCGGAGGTGAGGCTGACAGAGACCCCCAATCGGCCCATAAAGGCCTTCCAAACCCGAAACGTAAACTGAGTGCCCCGGTCAGATACAATGTCCTCCAGTGCCCCGTAGTGCCGGAAGACATGGGTCAACAGCGCCTCCGCGGTCTGCAGAGCCTTCGGGAGACCGGGGAGGGGAAGGAACCAGCAGGCCTTTGAAAACCGGTCCACAACAACCAGGATTGTGGTATTGCCTAGTGAGGGGGGAAGATCGGTTAAAAAAATCAATGGACAGGTGAGACCATGGTCGTTGTGGAACGGGCAAAGGATGTAACTTACCCGCCAGAAGGTGTCTAGGTGCCTTACACTGAGCGCACACCGAACTGGAGGAGACGTACACTCTCACATTCTTGGCCAGACCAGGCCACCAGTACTTATCGGTAAGGCAGCGCCCAGTAGATGAGACGGTCATGAACATCCAGCAGGACATACTGATGATCCGCAGGACACTGAGGAGGCCCAGGATCGCTGCGCAACGCTCACTGAATGTTCGCGTCCTACACAACCGGTGCCACAATGCACAAGGCGGGCAGAATCTGTGTTTCATCTACCCTCCTTACACCCGCGTCGCACAACCGAGACAGCGCGTCTGCCTTGGCGTTTTTCGTACCAGGCATGTATGAAAGCGTGAAATCAAACCGGGCAAAAAACCACAAGGGGGGGAGATCATTTCCAGTGCGTCCGCGGGTGGCTAGCAGGTTGTCCAGCCGGATCGCCTGGACGAGCTGGTCAAACATCAACATGGCGTCCCGGCATGCCAGCTCCCTACGCCAGGGCGAAGGCCTGCACGCTCCTCGTTCCCTGCCTGAGGTGCACAAGAAGCTCGCCGACCTCCCTGCCATCAGGCGGATGAACGAAAATGGCCTGAAAGAGGCCGACGAACGCCTCGTAATGGGCCAACTCCGGCCCGTTAGCGGACCAAACGGAGTTGGCCCAAACAAGACATGACAGTGCCGTGGGAGGAGGAGCGTGACTAGAAGGCCGGCGATGACGCACTCCGAATACCACGTCGGGAGGGATGGCATGCGTCTTCCACGCTCGTCCTCGTTACACTTGCCAATAAACCTCCCAAAAGTCTGTCCTGCAGATTGTTACTCCATCTACCAACGTGCCTTGGCCCATTCCCCATAATATTGGACTAAATGGCTTTAATAAATGCTTGCAACACAGCACTCTGCAGGCACTCTGATCTAAAGATGAAATCCCAATACCCTGGGTCATTGTATGGGACATTGCCGGTCGTGGGGTGCTTTTTTTGATTGGGACATTAAACAGGTTCTGACTCTCAGCGGTCAGTAAAGATCCCATTGCATGTAAAGAGTAAAGGTACTATTTGTGTAAGATCATTTTTCAAACAAGCTTTGTAGCCCTTGTGGTCCATGCCACAAGACTCTCTACCTTCCAAATGGTTGATGCTATTACATTATTATTTCACTGAATACATTCCATTCAAGAAAACATACCCACAGGGGTTAAATAGGATCATGAATTTGCCCTGGAATGTTTCCTTGAAGCCTCCCGCATCGAGGCTCACAGAATCAGCCTGTTAATTATGGATTTTAGGCAAGTTAACACGCCCACCTGATGGTCAAGGAGGAGAAGTGAATGAACCGCATGCTGCAGGCTGTGTGGATGTGTGGATGTGTAGAGTACAGGGGACTTTAACTGAGGGCGGCTCTGATTCCTGACGCGGCTCGGTTACCTTCCTGAGTGAAGCTGCAATGGCGCTGCCCCTTCATCTGCTACAAAGCAACTGACACACCGCTTTGTTCTTTGAATCGACCCTCCCTGTCCTTAACACACTCTTTGTGCTCTTTCTTTCATTCTTTTTTCTCTGTCTCTCTCTTCTATTTGCTGTGTAAGCACACGGGTTCAGAGCCCTGGGGCCCTTCAGCAGCATATGGAAGATATAAGGGCTTTCAAATGAGGGAAGAAAGACAGAAGGGGGCAAGTATCCAAGAGTTGGGGAAGAGAATGAAGAGAGGACCGAGAGAGAACGAGACCCAGAGAGGGGACAGAAAAAAAAACAGGTGAGGGACAGAGAGAGAAAGAGAATAGAGAGTCACGGGGGGAGGGGGGGGGGGTCGTGCAGAAAGAGAGAAAGAGAGAGACACCTGTCACGGATGGTGTGGTTAACCAACTTAGTTCAGAAAGTACTGAACCCTGTGAACCCAAAGGATCAGTCAGCCAATTTGCTTGTCAGCTAGACAATCAGCCAACCAGCAGCCAGACACCTGAGCACCAGGTGGGAAATGTCAACAGCTGTTACCCCGCTCCCTCTCCCCCCCTCCAAAGGTGTACCCCCTCCCACCCCATTTAAAAAAAAGGTGTGTCTTCCCAAAACCCATCCCCCACCCCAAGACAAAACAACCCCCATCCCCCTCGCTCTGATCCCTTCATCCTTCCATGACTTCTCCTCCCTGTTCCTTTACTCCTCACACCCCTACCTGAGAACATGAAAGTCAATTGCTCCTTAGATCTTTGGTCGGCCTCGTCTTCTTATGTCTTCCTCTTTCTTTAGATCTTTGTTTAGGAGCCTTGTCCTTTTCTCTCTCTCCTTTCCTTTGTTCCGACATATGTCTTTGCTTTGTTTAGGAGACTGTCAGAAGAAGAAAGTCATCTATCTCCTCCCACGTTTTCTAACTTCCTGTGTATGCGAACAGACCCACAGATGCACGCGCAGTACATGGAGCGACAAAAATGCACATCGTTTTTAATTTGGGACGGTGTGAGGAATCTCCAGGGGATCTGACCCCTCAGTAAACATCACCCTAAAATCCCCTGGAAATGTGCTTTAATGGGGCCTCAAGGTGCCTCAGTGGAACAGGCCCTGGCCTCTCTACAACCACTAATCCTGCTATAACGTATGTGCACTGGCGCAGGTCTGCAAGTGGATCGTCCATCCCAGAGCTGAATGCCTGTATGCTGGCACCTTTCAACTCATTATTCGAAGATCGGTCCAAAACACACAGGATCTGAGGGGATTACTCAGGAACGGCTTTTTAAATGTGTGAATTGATTGTATTTACAGCCTCCTTGTTGATCACGCTTCAGCCGTGTCATGGGCTGCATTGTCGCGGCAGCAAGCAGCGAACAGAAGTGGGTATGAGAGGAAGAGTTTGGTTTAGGTCAAATCACCAAACCTTGGAAACCCACTCTTCTTCTGAACACAAGTCTGATTAATAACTACTGGGCCTTTGGATCAGGCTCAGGGTTCAGGAAGTGGTTTGAGGATGCCACAGTGGGCTCAAGACAGAACTTCAAACCGCTAAAGACTTTCTGCCGACTCACCGTGACGCGCAGCTGTGCGACAGGTCCCATAAACCCCCATAAAATGCCTAACTGCTTACTCCTGTAATCCAGGCACAGTGCAGGAAGTGTGGCACAACTCTCCAGCAACGAGGCATCCAGGACTATTGTTCATGGATGCAGTTCTATTTTTAGAAAATCCCCATCTGCTGAAGTCACAGTGACCAAACACTTTGCTGTGTTTTCGGAAGGCTTGGGACTGTTTCACATGAGATCACTGTGTCCAACCCCTTTCAGAGAAAAATAAACACCCCATGTTTTCGTAAAACACCTGATTTCATTTGAAACAGTTGAAACGCTCCACATAAGATCACACGATCACAAGATCAAATGTTTGTGGGAAAGTTTTATGTTTTTCCTCAAGAAGGGACAAATGATTGTTTTTCTGTTTCTATTCATCATGTGATAGAACACATTGCAATGCCATTTCAATGTTGCAATGTGGTGTAACCCCTGATGAACAGAAACACAGCTCGGACCCATAAACAAGTGGCTTTATACTGGACTCATGATGGTATGAGATTATGTAGACCATGTCAATCAAATTCCGCCTGTAACTAGGTCCCAATTGCTAGGCAGCAGATGGAAAAAACATGAATAAAACGGTAAAAGAAAAACTAAAGTAGGGACTGTTTTCATGATCTGTTCAAAAACTTTTTTCCACTATTGAATAGCACCCGGCACTGTGAATCTGCAGTCGTTCAACATGAGCTGGGGGAGGGGCCTTGTCGTTTGTAATCTCCTCTCGGTTATATATGGCTGAAATGCAATCATGCTTGCAGGAATATAGTTGGGAGTGTTGAGAAATAATGGTATTTTATTTAGTGAAAGCAGTCCATGTTTCCTAATATAACGACACATTGGTCTAAACCCTAAAACCGTGTACCTTGCCTGAACTACCTCAGTCTGTCTGTCACCACTCAGGAGTGCTGATGTCTCAGAAAAATCTTCAGCCGTCTATATTAGGAAACAGCTGATTAGCTTGGATCTGCACACCCGGTCCTTTTACAGGAGGCTTTTTCAGAACAACTCATGTTGCAATACGATTTCACTCTCCAGCAGGCACGGCTCTCGTAATGACACAGCATTCTTTTTTTCGGCAGGAAACCAGAGATAGAAATTGCAGAGCCCAGAGTTTTGCAGAGGACTGACTCACACACACACCCACACTCACACACACACACACACACACACACACACACGTGAACTCACCCAGACACAATGTGTATTTCCACCCAGTAACACCCTCTATTCCACCCTCTATTCCAACAGGTTGGCTTAACAGAGTAGTGATGATTAGACAGAAAATAGCATGGCTTAAGGTGAAGCTGGACAACAAAAACTCAGCGCCACATTGCAGCAACTGAGTTGACTGCTTGCAAGGTCAACACCTGAAAATATCACAGAAATCCTTAACAAATTGACTTGAAATCACAACGTTTATCATAGTGTTACCATAAGTGTTGAGGGAATTTCCAAACTCTGTTAAGAGAGCACACACTTTGAATCTGCTCATTCACGGTATTACTTTGAACTAAAGGCTTATTAGAAGTGGGAATTGTCAGATTCAAACAGCTTCCTGCAGAGCACCAGTAAAACTGACTGCTTGGTTTTTCACTACAGTAAAGGGTTGAAAGACAAACAAGCACATCCTCCATTGGCCTTTGCAGCTGCATGTCGGCATTAGCCTTTGAGACGCTTTAAAAGTAAATTCATCAACTAAAAGCCTGTGTTTTCAGTCTGATGACAGCCTCTGTAGTCTAGTCTGGATAAGAGTGCAGGGATGGAGAGAGGCGGGTTAGAATCCTGCTGACATTTGCACCTTCCAGAGAAAGAAGGGGAAAATAGGTGGTTTTAAATATAGCAATGGGAGCAATTGCACTAGCTGCTTTGGTCCTGTAGAGCCCGGTCAAGACGCTCATAAACTCTGAATGCTAACTAACTGTAACCCTCACGAGAGTTAAAAAAAAGACGGAGCCTCACTCAAGTATATAAATGACATTAAATGAAACTGCAGTCAAATATAACCACATTATATGAAACCCATCGCATTTACAGTAATTCATGAGCCAGTTTAGTGAATTGATCACACCTGTCAGGAGTCCTCTGAGTCATGAACTCAGAGGACTCAGAATACATTCATCCCCACAGATCCTGACATATGCACCCAGGAACTGCTTAAAAAGAGACAAAACTTCAGTGACGTCAGTCATTTACTTTCCTCACCTTTCTCTTTTCCCCCATCATTATCACAAAATACCCTAATGTAGGTGAGGGTATGGTTTTTAACACATGGGTGTGAACTAAAACAATGAAAATGTGAAATTGCATTGAGTGTCCCAGGCAGATATGTGCTACAAATTAGGAGATGAAATAATGACACACATTTCTTTTCAATTTGGCCTCTGGGTGATGGTTAAAGGTCACAGGAGGCCAATTAATTCACTTATTTGGTTCTCTAGCTGAAACGTTGAATAACACTGGGTTAAGAGAACTGGGGCAAAGCAGAAAACAAAACAACCAAGCTGCATAACCAGCCCTGTGCTGGACTGACCTCCAAGATAAGGAGCAGATGTTACACATCCAGACCACATCCGCTTGCACTGAGGTGTCAAAGTATAGACTGCCAGGGAAGTGGAATGGGGAGAGAAAATAGAATGATACGTTTTACAAATCCACACATAGTGTGACCTGTCACAGAGACAGAGACTGGGGTAAAAAGACAGGGGGAAAGAAAGAGACAAACAGGAATAAGAAAAAGAGAGAAAAAGGAGGAAGAGATGGGAGTCATAGGGCGTTTAGAAATCCAGGGTCGTGGGGTTGATTCCCACAGGGGGCCAGTCTGAAAACAACCACGGAAACATATTTGCAATCACTACTGAGGGTCACTCTGGAAAGGAGCGTCTGCTGGAAGGCTTGAAAGTACATTGAAAACGGAGGGTGAGAACAATATAACAGGGTCAACTGTGAAGACAAAACTGAACGCTGTGTACCTTTTTTTTTTATCAAAGAAAAACAATCTCCTCAGAGAATTCCATTTTGAATGTAGGTCAGTGTTTCTCTTTCTTGCCCCTCCTGAAATCAGAACTGTGCCCCGCACACGCTCAGCGTTGCCATGCCCACTATTCTCCTGCAAAACTGGGCAGCTCTGAAACCGGGTTTGTACACAATGGATAATTTGTTTGTGGGTTGTTACTGAATGAGTGAGTGGGTTTTAGTGGGGAGGGAGGGGAGCCGCCGGAGGTGTGTGTGTTGACAGAGCGCTGCAGGCTGAGGCAGCAGAACAGCACCTGTACCATTTTTCCATCTATCATTGAACAACGGACAGACGTCAGGACACGTGATGTGTCAGGACACGTCAACGTATCAAGCTGTCTTTTGGTTCCAATGGAAACATGTCAGGCTGGTATTCAGGCCTTTTAGGCCAACAAATTCTCTGTGCCTGGCAACCTTGTGCTTGACGTCTCCCCCACACCATGTCCGGCTGGCGAGCTGAACATGAAATACAATGGACTTGTTTTATATTGTTCTGTGTGTTTTCTTTTCGGCATTTTGCAGCTGAATGCCTTTGGGCAAAAAACGGGTTACTTTAGGCTTGAATTAAAATGTTGTGCATGTAAGTAAAAAGAATAAGGGAAGTCATTATGAGGCTACTACATAATTGCCTGGATGTGACAGAGACACTTCCAACTTCCCCTTTTAGACAGCAGGCAGCACACAACAATACTACATTACCAATAGAGGGGATGCAGGGCAAAAGTAGAGAGAGACTGTTAGAGAGACAGTGGGAGGGAGAGAGACAGGTTTGGAAAAGTCAGTTCAATACCTTAAAATATATGTACATTTAAAACAGTGTCATTGGTTCTTGATCGAGCTGGATGCTATGGTTTTCATGTTACTAGTCCGCACAGCCACTGCGGGTTCTGACTGATGGTGTATGGATTCCTATCTGGCTTTGTTTCCAGCTTTTAAAGCTTTGAGTCACCTAAAACACACACACACAAACACTTCGCTGCAGGAAGGAGATATGGGACCACCGAAGTTAATCCTCCCTTCTCCACACAGTTGCCGCTGAGTGTTGTTAACCATCCCCCGGGTGAGTCAGGGAGTGGTGTGGGTTAAGCCCTGTGCTCTTGAGATCAGACGGGAACAGGTGCTGGTCTTACTCTTGCACAGGTTATCAAACCAAATTATATTTGCACAATGCTTGGTCAAAAAAACATGTAGACTAACAGTCAAATTCCTGTTTACAGACCTTTTTTAAATGTAAGATTTTGTAAGATGAAAAATATAGCAACATTTCAGGGCCTCCTATGCATTCAGAGAAAGCATAAGGATTGATAATTGATTAATAACATGTTTTTACGAGATAGCATTATTTCTTTACCATTTCGTTGATTTAAAATGGTCATCATTTTAATGTTCATCCTGTAAAAATTTTTCAGTTTGTATTGGAAAGAGTAGGTTTAATACCAAAGAGAAAATCCAATCTGACATTTTCTTGGGGGTAATAGGAGTAGACAAAATCTACCAAAATCTAGATTTTGTAATTTAGTAATTGCTGTAAAATCAACCAATCACAATTTGACTTTGCATGGGTGGGACTGTTTTGGACAAGTAAAATGACAAGCTAGGACTTCTTGAAGGCAGGCAGAACAGAATAAAAGTTTGGTTAGCATTTGCATTGTTTGTTAACACTATTTGAGTATGTGATAAAGCAAAATATAGAAGGCAGTTTGAAGAAAACTGTTTAATCTGCTTTGTGTTCTAACAAAATGACAGAGTGCACATATTTTGGCTCAGGGCTGTTAAATTCATGATTTTCATTGAATTGACAGTGTAAATGGGTAACGCTGTGAATTTTTGGATTATTTAGTTCAGACAGGAAATGCAACATATTAGTTTGATCATTTATTGGAGACATGTGTAACAATATTTCTTGGCGATAGGTTCTGCTTCTTAGCGTCAGCTGATACATCGCTGATCAATGAGTCCACTCGGGTTTAGTGTCTGAACTGGTATGCTAATTTATATACGTATTCAAGGTTATTCCCCAGATCAGGCCAGTGTTCAGTAGCCACAATTCGCCTCTGAAAAGTACTAACACAAGGAATATGTTCCCAATGAACAATGGTATTGTTACTCAAAAATAGTTTACTACATACTTATTACATACTTCATTTGTTACATATTAGTTTATTACATACTCAATTTAATTATTTATTATTCTCTGGGGGAAGTAATTAATTGCGCTACTTTTAGATTAATTTATGTTACACAACCCAAAACCTTTGCACTCAGAATTCCGAACCAGGCACAAATCGGCTGTCTCAAGACATCTAAGGGTTGGTCAATAACCATTTGAATGGTCTCAGTCATTAGGCTATACTTTAGCAAATTAGCAAATCAACAGAAACAGGTTAAAACACGATGTAGCCAAGCCACGTTAATCAACATTAGGCTTTATTACGTAACACTACTCAGCCACAAAAAAATAATTATATATTCTAACTTCGCAAGCAACAACCTGGGGAGTGATTAACATGTTGAGGTCACATCAAATATTGCTAACAAATAGACACACCCTGACCAGAGGAATAACATTGAGGTGTGTTTTTATTCAGCCATGTCTGAAAACTTGGAGTCCTGCACTTCTTCAGATCCTGTTGGTGGGATAGTCTCGAATGAAGCTCATCAAGTTTCTTTTCTGGTGATAACCTGGCCAAAGTAGTCTCGTCAGGATGCCGCCTAGATCTACGCCTCCTCTCTCAAGTGTTGGGGAGTATCAATCAATCAATAAAATGTATTTATGAAGCCCTTTACATTAGCAGATGTCACAAAGTGCTTTTACAAAACACCTAACATTAAACCCCAAGGAGCACACAAATTTATGAAGGAACCTAGAGAGGACCCAGGCTCAGAGGGGTGACCAGTCCTCTTCTGGCTGTCCCAGGTGAACATATTAACATTACAATTGTAATAATTAATGAATGCATGTGGGCTGAGTCTAGAGTCTATTTAAACTTAGTCCAGGTTGGAAGCATGACCAGATGGACAAGGAAGGGACAACACGGGGGAGGGGGAGGTGTCAGCACAGTGGCAGCTGAAATCGTCAGGCCTCGTCTCGATCTGCAAAACAACCAGGAGGACTCTGGACAGGGACAGCAACAAGTCCCCAAAACTAGGAACTCCGTAGATGTAGGCCAGGACCTCATGCCCTCCTAAGTTCAAAATGGGAGGAGACTGGGAACATTTTTAAAATGCATTCCTCATATCAACAAGGATTTATAGTGGAGAAGAAGAACTTGGTAGAGGAGAACTGACCCTACTCCCCCAGCACAATAATATAGCAGCGTAAGACCTTAGGACTGAAACAGGATGGTCCGGCGACACTGTGGCCCTATCTGGGGGGAGGCCCCAGACAGGGCCCAACAGGCAGGAAATCAATTCACCCACATTGCCAAGCATCAACCAAAGGGACACCCACCAACCGCAACCACCCTGAATGAAGGCTGAGTATTGCGCAACAGAATGACAACAACAAGCCAGTGACTCTTCCCCGAAAGGCATTGGAGGAAGGGCATCCCAATGGCGATTAGAGACCAGCTGGCAAGACAGCAAGGGTGGACAGTATCAAGTCTTTCTGGTCACCTTCACGCCCCTGGGCCAGACTACAACTAATCATAGACTGTGCTATAGAGATGAGTCTTTAGTAGTAAAAGGCCTGCATCTTGCGATCATAGGTTACGTCTAGGTATGTATGGCGGGATCGTTTCAGCGAGGTAAGTAGGAGCAAGTCCATGTATTGATTTATAGGTTAACAATTAAACCTTAAAATCAGCCCTAACCCTAACAGGCAGCCAGTGTAAAGAGGCTAGTACAGGAGTAATGTGTTCCTTTTTTTTTTGTTCTAGTTAGGATTCTAGCAGCCGTGTGCAGCACTAATTGAAGTTTATTTATTGATTTATCCGGGTAACCGGAAAGTAGCGTATTGCAGTTATCTAGTCTAGAAGTAAAAGCATGGAATCATTTTTCTGCATCAGTTTTTGATAAGACATTACTGATTTTTGCAATGTTTCGAAGATGAAAATAAGCAACTCTTGAGACATATTTAATATGTTCATCAAAGGAGAGGTCAGGGTCAAGGGTAACGCCAAGGTTTCTTACAGTTTTTTGGGATACGACCATGCAGCCGTCGAGGTTCACAGTGAGATCTGCTAACAATGCTCTTTGTTTCTTGGGTCCTAAAACAAGCATTTCTGTTTTTCTTGTGTTTAAAAGCAAGAATTTCTCTGTCATCCACTTCCTAATATCTGAAACTCATTCTTCCTAAGTAGCTAATTTTGGGTCTTCTCCATGCTTCATTGATATATGTAACTGTGTGTCATCAGCATAACAGTGAAAGTTGACATTGTGATTCCGGATTACATCACCTAGAGGCAGCTTATATAGTGAGAACAATAATGGGCCCAGAACCGAGCCTTGAGGAACACCAAAACATACCTTTGACTTGTCAGAAGATATGCCATCCACACTAACAAACTGATATCTTTCAGATAAACAAGATTTAAACCAAGCTAGAACATAGCCCAATATGGGTTTCCAGTCTCTCTAAGAGAAGTGAGTGATCAATAGTGTCAAAAGCAGCACTAAGATCAAGAAGCAACCCTATAGTCTCAAAAAGAGAGCCAGTTATCTACAAACTCTACCTCCTGCGATGGGCAGAACTCAGTTTTCAGCCAGCGATTGAGTTGCAAAAGTCTGCTGTAGAGCTCGTCACCACCCCTAGCTGGGAGGGGGCCAGAGACAATTACTCAATGCAGACACATCTTTCTAGCTAATTTACACGCTGATGCTATGTTCTGCTTCGTAACCGCTGCAGGAGCTGTGCCGGGGGGGCTAACAATACTATTGTTTCTTCTTGGTGGCACAGACACAGTTTCTCTCATTTCTACACTAACATAATCCTTGCCTGACATTTGCATCTGAAGCCGAGCCTCTAACTCTGCTATCTTTACCTGAAGATGATAGTTGTCCTCCGTGTTGTAGCTACAACAATTACAATGATAAGGCATAGTAATGATATTTAGCGTTGGGTGTTCAGGGGTGAGTAATTCTGTTAATTATGTCCAAAAAGAGTCCCGGTGTAGAAAAGTTGGGTAAAGGGTCAATAGATAAAAAATATTGCGTTGGTAAAACTCTTGAAGTAGAATTTGACTAATTAGTTTATGTAGAGTAAATTCGAGTTTGGCAGGTAGCCAGGTAGGTAACAGCAAGCAGCGTACAGCACGTCAACAATCCCACAATGCACAGCGACAGTCTGACATTCACCTGGGTAAAAAAAGGGCTCAATGTTTGAATAGAGTAGGTCATGATCTGAAAAATGCACTACACCCTGAGCCGCAGAGTTGAGCCCAGACAATAATTTTAAACTAGATGAAGGAGAGTGATCGTTGTTTTGATTTTCTTCTCCGTCACAGGAAGTCATGGTGTTGTAATGAATACAGTCAGAAGGTTAAATCCAAGTGTGGAAGCGCTGTTTATCCAGAGTCCAGAATGCAGGGCAGGAGTCAAAGGCTGGCAGGCAGCAGGAAGCAAAAAACACAGGTAGGCATTCTGCGGAGTACAGAAGAGGCCGGCAGGAGACAATGTCTTTTTACACAGATAAGCTAAAGTTCGTAACTAGAAGCATCTAATACAGAAAACTACCTAGAACGCCCAGAGTGCAGATAAACTGGCAATAGCTTGCAAACAAACGGGGGACTGAACTGAAATACATAGGACAATGCACAGTGACAGGAGTGAGTGCACAGGAGTTCAGAATTCAGGTGATTGTGTTCTAAGGAGCATGTGGTGTTCAGGTGATCTAGGAAGTGTGCTGCGTTCGGGTGATCTAGGAAGTGTGCTGCGTTCGGGTGATCTAGGAAGTGTGCTGTGTTCGGGTGATCTAGGAAGTGTGCTGTGTTCAGGTGATCTAGGAAGGGTGCTGTGTTCGGGTGATCTAGGAAGTGTGCTGCGTTCAGGTGATCTAGGAAGTGTGCTGCGTTCGGGTGATCTAGGAAGTGTGCTGCGTTCGGGTGATCTAGGAAGGGTGCTGCGTTCGGGTGATCTAGGGAGTGTGTTGTATTCGGGTCACAGGGCCAAGGGCATGACCTGATGACAGACCTCACAGGCATAGACTTAATGGAACAAAACCACTAGCAAACAGCACACTTGTTTTTTTTGTTTTTCTGGCAGAATTGGTAAGGCCTCAGAGCCCTCTTTTTCAGCACTTTACCCTCCTGTTTGATGGACTGCCAAAGGAATGGTTACAACACGCCTCACTGCTTCTGCTACACACCCAAACAGCCATGCACTCACACACATAAACACAAAGTGCATGCTCTTAGAGACACAAAAGAGAGTTTTGTGTCCAAGCTTTTGAAGATGTTCCTTGGGAGATTCCAGCCAGCTGGACTGGGTGGATACTCATAAAGCAATGAAAGCCCACTGATCGCTATGCTGTCTTCTATCCCAGCTGCTCAGCTGGACCTTTCAATCCAGACACACTCACACACCAGTAAACAGAGAATCTTGAGATCACATACATATTTTGTGGTCTCCTCTTCAGATACAACAACAATGGCAAAAATGCATTTGATGATTCCATTGTTTTGAGCTCACCTCATGCAAATACTTTGTGATAGTTGTTGTCCTCAAGAACAATGAAATGCAGGATATGAGAAACACTATAAGAAGATAATGAAGGTGTGTGGGACCAAAATTGTTCACACTACTATGTTAATTTGTGACACAAACGGTTTTATCAATCTCACACATGCACCCATACATAGACAATAGACTAAAACTGTTTATAATCTGCATACAATCTAGATGCAAAAGTGAAATTTGCTCTTTTCCCATTTCATGATTCAATTATCCTATAAGGAATATTAGAATCTCTTCAAATGAGGCATTTTTTGTTCAGACTTACTATGACTAGGTGTAAGTCTCCTCAGTACAAGGGGACTTTTCTCAAGATATTTGCTACAATTATCTCTGCAAAAACACAACTGTGCTTATATTTAGCCAATATATTTACAAGTTAACTTGTCCTAAAGAGAATTATGAACAAAACTGACTACATTTTAAGTGAATCTAAAAATCCTCTACGGAAAAGAAATGAATGTGTTAGAACGCAGAGACACTTTACCAGTTTTACCACAAGGTTTTATGGGGATTAAGATTATGACAGTCAATTAGATACAAAACAGCTTCCTTTAACTCCCTGTGAGCAAAATCCCTATTCAGACAGTAGCTTATACATACTGAATTAGTAGAAAAGAGTAGTTTTTTTGGTTTGGTTTATAATAAGGTAAATTTATTTTGGAGAGTATAAAGGGGTTGTATGTCCATCTTGTTAAGGTTTATTTAATCATTTTTAAATCTGAACCATTTTATAAACTGTTATATTGCAAAACAGTGTAATACCTAGTCATTGCCAAACAGTAAATCATATTTACATGCAGTTATTTAGTGTTCACAAATGCACTTGTAATGCTTGTAAAACAAATCTGTCCCATGTCAACTCTTTCAAATGACTGCAGAGTTGAACGTTCATTATTTTTCTCACGTTTGGGCGTGATGCATTGTTTTTCTCCCCACACGTTTGGCGCCTATTTCCAGTGTTTTCCTCTTTCTTCATGGCATTTGCCAGGTTTGGCATGTGTTGCACAACACAAAAATTGGCTCAGATTGGAAATAGCTTAAAGATATTTAAATAGATGGAAGCTTCTAAAATAGACTGAGTTCATCCAGAGAACTTCTGATTACAGCAGCCGCCACCTCTTCTCACCTTAGAGTACGCAGTTTGCTGCTAGGTGGGAGGACTATGTAGGCCAGCCAGAGAGCTGTGTAAGAGAATGACTGCACTCTGCTGTTTATATCCCCTAGGCAAAAAGCCATTGCTATCTGGCCGTGGTAAAAAGGACAAAGGATAGCAGGTTCTGACCAAAACAACGGTCAGGAGTCCTGCCACTTACCTCAACACATACCAAACCCTCAACCTTCAACTTTACCCTGAAACTATAAAATATAGGACACTTTTTTCTTTTGTCCTATCTCAAATGGCTATTTAGCACCCTGGATGGATCCATATGTTCTGTTTTCCCAGCACATCCAGGCAGCTGGTTAACTCTAAACCCAATTTACCAGGATTTATTATTACCTCCAGGTGCTTTTTAAAGTCACAATCCCCTATTCTTAGCCAGAAACCTTCTTCTGGCGTCTATGTGTGGCTCCCACTGTAAATAGATCTGTAATCCTCCTGTCCCTGTTAGACTCGTGTGACTGGGGTTATTCAGCATGAACAGGAGGGTCAGTGGGTCAGAGAGGGTCAAGTCAGCACGTCTGATCCATTTGTGTAAGGAATCAGCCGCTCTTTCTCGAGTTAGTCTGAGGTGGACAGTGGACGCTCATGTAGCACAACATTTGACCAAAGGGGTCATCAACTGAAATGGCAAGGAGTAAAATAATGATGTTGGCAATACAAGAGCAACAGTTCTGGGGGGGTGGTGGCTGTCAACCTGACTCCCTGTCTGCGTTGTCTCCCTTCTCGGGCGGTGGCTGTCAACCTGACTCCCTGTCTGCGTTGCCTCCCTTCTCGGGCGGGTTCCTTTGTCTGCGCGTGCGTTTCAGGTTTAGTGTACAGACTGTCCGCCCGTCTGTGTGGCTTCCTAATGCTGTTCGTTGAGGTTAGCTGTGTTCCTGGGTGTGCCTTGGGGGGTGGAGACAGGACAGACATACATTGTGTAAGAACAGGCTTTCGGACACAGTGCAGACACACAAACACGGGTTGAAACGCACAAGCCGATATGCCCTTACACACACACACACACGCACACACACACACACACACACAAAATGCACACACTCCTTTTATCAGCTTCTGTTGTCTCCCTTTCCCTCTTTGTCACTCACTCTCTCTCCCTATCTCTCTTTCTCTCTCTAAGCTCTCCCACCTGCCAGAACATCATGGCTAAATAAGAGCTCCTCCTTAATCTGGAAGATTCTGTTCTGCCAACTTAAGACCTTATTTCATTACCGGTAGCTGTGCGTGTCTCTGTGTGTTCATGTGTGTGTTGGGGAGGGGGTGGGGGCGACTGATCAGAAAGAAAGAACCAGATGGAGAGAGATGATTTGTGGACCCAGTCTCACAACCCACACGAGATCATGTTAGTGGGCTAAAGAGAGGCTGGGGACTGTCAGAAGGTCTTTGTTAACTATTTCCTATACTTGGGCATCACAGAAAAACACTTCAAAATGTAATTTACTGTCATTCATTAAAAAGAAAGAGTTAAGCAATTTCTTCCTTCATATTGCAAAAAACGTTTTTATTTGTATGCATTGTCAAAATGAAAAGGTCCCACTGGTCACATGTAAAGGTTTATTTACAATTGTCTTTGTATTTGTTTTGACTGCTTGACAATCATTTCCTGTTTATATCAGTAAAACTACAAATGTAATTAAAACATCAACATACGGACCAGACTTTCACTCTTTGCTCCTCTGCTCACACAAAACAACTAAACTAACAACACAACTGTCCAAATGTTGATTCAACGTCATCACAATCTGGTTTTGGTGAAATGATGTGAAAGCACTGTTCATTCAATTTCCCCCCAAAATAGTTTATAAAGAGGTTGAAATACAGCACACATGGTTTAAAACTAAGCAAAATCAATTGTGATTGACACCAGAATTAACTTTTTTTGAAATAGTTTTAATGGAGTCAATAATGCTAGACAGTGCTTAGGATGTGCTTTCTTTGTGATGGATGCTGTAGCTGTTTAAAATAAACAGTCTTTATCCGTATCAAGTACCCGAAATGCTTGTAAAACTAAACATCTTACTGATGCAGATGGCTATATTGTTTACTAGCTGGAAGGCAGTTACTACTTGACACTGATCTGTTGTCATTTGTGAGTTTTCTCTCCATAGGTTTAATGTCAGAATGTGGAGAATAAACCGATCTAAGATTCACAGGAGGCCTCTGCCTTAAGTTTAAGTGCAAATAGTAAGTGACAGAGTGGCCATAACTTAAGATTCCTATTCAATGAACACACACACAAGCATACACACCATCCAGCACACACGCCACCTGTCAAACAACAACTGGATATGGGGCCGGAGCCTGAGAGGCCAGGCTGTCCAGGGATACAGTCTGATGGAGGTACAGTTTGATGGGGGTACAGTCTGATAATGGAACAGTCTGATGGGTATACAGTCTGATGGGGGTACAGTCTTATGGGGGTACAGTCAGATGAGGACACAGTCTGATGGGGGTAGAGTCAGATGGTCATACAGACTGATGGGGGTACTGTCTGATAAGGGAACAGTCTGATGGGGGTACAGTCCGATGGGGGTAGAGTCAGATGAGGACACAGTCTGATGGGGGTACAGTCTGATGGGGGTACAGTCTGATGGATACAGTAAGATGGGGGTACAGTCTGATGGGGATACAGTCTGATGGGGGTACAGTCCGATGGGGGTAGTGTCTGATGGGGATACAGTCAGATGAGGACACAGTCAGATGAGGACACAGTCTGATGGGGGTACAGTCTGATGGATACAGTAAGATGGGGGTACAGTCTGACGGGTGTACAGTCTGATGGCGGTACAGTCTGATGGGGCTGCAGTCTGATGGGGTTACAGTACAGTACAGTGCAGTTTCGTCAAAAGGTTATACAGTGGGGAGAACAAATATTTGATACACTGCAAATTTTGCAGGTTTTCCTACTTACAAAGCATTTAGAGGTCTGTAATTTTTATGATAGGTACGCTTCAACTGTGAGAGACAGAATCTAAAACAAACATCCCAAAAATCTCATTGTATGATTTTTAAATAATTAATTTGCATTAAAAAAGCAGCAGAAAAAGCATATTTCCTTCCCTCGGCTGTACTTCCTAAGGTCAGCCACTCTGCAGACAGATGGAAAGAGAGGTAGAGAGAGAGAACACTGGGGACTGAAAGGTTTCCTGTCAGATACACATCATGCTGACCTCTCAGTCACTGGGCCAGTCATATAGGTCAAAGGTCAGAGGTCACCACACTCCATTAGAATGGTTAAGCACTGCCTATCACTGGAGCAGGACGGAGACAAGACCAGCGCGTGGTTAACAAATCCAGGAGACTTATGTTACTCGCATTGTCCCTTGTCTGAGCATCTACATCAAGTGGCAAAAGAGCAGTCAACCATTAAAATGACAAAATATACAGAACTTTTAGCAGCTGTAATGATTTCAAAGTGCTTGCATCATCTCAAAAGTATGTTTTCCCGCATATTCTTTTTCAAGTCTTTCTGTTCTTTTTAGCTGCAATTTCCAAGTCATCTCTTTCCCTTTATTTGACTTTACAAAAACACCTCTCGGTCAGTTTGTGGTGAACTGAGAGCAAACGAGCACAGCGGCATTTCTGCATGAGAGACAAGGCAGTCAGCTTGAAGATGTCAGGCTGCACAGTCAGGGGGATTCCTCTGCTCTAGGAAACTCCGTTCAACTCAGCTCAATCAACCAGGCCCCTCCCACAGTCAACAGGGGCAAGTGGAAGAACAGAAACTCAGGCTGATTCGTACAAGCATGTTCAAAACACACAAACTCCCACACAGACACAGACACACACACGCACACAGGCACACACACGCCCACCCATCTGTGGATATGCAGAGGAGTTGAACGTGTGTAAACCATGGGGGCACCTCACAGATAGAAAGAGCTGTGAGTCATAACGATATACTCCAGAGTCCTGTCCTTGGATCCGAGTCGTTCTTTTTATTCGTAGTTAAAACTGCACAGGTCTCCTAAATATCACATTTAGAGGGACATGAAAAAAAAACTTTCTCTGTTTTATGTAATATTTTCCGTATTCAAGAGTAAATTAAAACATTCCCATTCATTCAGAAGTTTCGATTGTCATACTCCTTACATACAATTAAGTTTAAATAGACTCACATGCATTTATTAATTATTACAATTTGTACTTTTAATATGTTCACCCGGCACAGCCAGAAGAGGACTGGTCACCCCTCTGAGCCTGGGCCCTCTTTAGGCTTTTTCTAAAATGTCTGCCTTTTTAGGGAGTTTTTCCTAGCCACTGAAATTCAACACTACTGTTGTTTGCTCCTTGGGGTTTAAGGCCGGGTGTTTTGTAAAAGCACTTTGTGACAACTGCTGATGTAAAAAGGGCTTTATAAATACATTTGATTGAAATAACACATTCATAGCAAACCAAAAAGCAAATTAGGTGGCAGCCGTCTTCCATCCATCCATCGGTCTGACTCGTACCAGGACCCACCACGCCTCCAGACTGCATCACTGTAAGTGCACAACCATCACGTTCGGTGGTAAAACCTGTCGCACCTTGACACCAGTCACACCAGTGATAAACGCTTTCACTGGTCAAGTGGAACCCCTGGTCATGTAGTCATACCGAGTTTTGTGGATATTTCCCGGACATAAGGACATCAATTAAATGTTTCTGCATCATTGTATATTTATTTATGAACCTGAATCAACAAAGTCTTATTCTAAAAGACACCAAAAGCTACCTGTCTCACAAAGTGCGCAAATGTGATCAGCAAACTGGAAGAGCACAGACGATTGTGATGACTAAGACACGTATTGTGACGCCTCATGTCGATGCCCCCTCACTGTTCTAACAACCTACAGTAATGTGGCGATGTCATCACTCTCCTGACTCACTGCTCGCTGGGCTGCTTGTGCGAGTTCGCACATGCGCTCGTGTGTCTGGCGCAGGGCAAAGTGCGTGCGTGTGCTGTTGAGGGTCTGTGGGTGGTGTGTGCGTACGGGAGCCTGCCGATGTGATGAATGACCCTGTGACTCAGGCGTGTGGGCTGTGAAACCGGAGCAGTAGGCTGAGACAGAAAAGGGCAACAGAAGCAGCAGCAGTAAGGGAATGAAAAGGTCTCCTCTGTCTCCCCCCGGTCCTCCGGCTCAGTGGCCTCGCCCCGGGGATGTGGAACAGCTGGCCTCCCCACAGGACTCCGGCCCTGTGAAGATACCGTCGACTCTACCTTGGTCAAAACCCAAATACTGTTTCACCACAACCTCACCATTGACGGCTGATGCTACCATTAACCACTGACAACTGCGTTGTGTAGGGGACAAATGAATGGGAAAGGACTACAACTGGAAGCTAGAAGTGCCTGTGTCACGTGCTTGTGATGAGTGACAACACATATCAGCGTGTTCCTTGACATGCAAAAGTCCTCACGCTAATCTGTGGATTTGAAAGAAAATTGCCTAATATGAATAAGAGGTCAAAGGTGACCTGGTCGCGTCCATCCCCTCTCCCCTGTGGGGCTCAGTGTTCTCTGTTACAATGGCAGCTGCCCCCACTCATAAAGAGGCATTAACCCTGCTCTAGATCAACTGGGGCAGTGGGTGAACATGCATGAGTATGTGTGTGTGTGTGTGTGTGTGTGTCTTTCTGTCTGTCTGCCCACCCACCCACCGACGCACCCACCAGCCTGTCTGACTGTGCCTGTTCTTTTAACAGGCATTTTGAAATGCCTGTGAAAAGCAGAGTCACAAGATCATATCTGTTACGATATTGTGGGAATTTATTTTGAAAGAAAATGTGTGCATTTTAGCAGAGATAAGATGTTGTTGACATATTTTAAATACCAAAGGCCATCTATTTTAGAGAGCAATTTATTAGACATTGCACTCTAAGCTATTCTCTGTCTATCTGTAATGAAGGTATGAATCCCAACAATAAACTGTGAAATTGTTAATCAAGTAAAATGTCAGGTTGGCAGGTCATTGGGTCCAAGCGTAGTGTAGAATGCAGTTCTGTCACCCAGCTGTGGAGTGTGTCTAAAGTTTCTCTCTGCATTCCTTAGCAGGTAAATGCACAGAATTTCCAAGATCTCATCCAAACCAATCATTTAGTCTGCTCGCTCAGGGTTTGCTGTGCAGGTGAGAGGAGCTGTAAGGTTTGTGTGATGTTTGCCCATAGACTTTAGAGTATGGGGTTGGTTTTTCAACCTCAGAGGAGAAAAGCAAACATTGTCCTGTGGGCTGAATGACTCACATCTACAGTTTTGTTAGTTTAGAGGCATTGCAGTACGCTGAACCTGATGTCTAAACATTTTATTAAATTCAAATACTGAAATTCGGAAAGCATAAAAATAAGCAAATAAATACAAATATACAGAAGAAGGGCATTTACATTAGAAAATCAAGATAAAAAAGTGTGTAATTTGGAAAAATGTTCTGCATGTCTCCAGTTGTAGTTCATCTGTCACATGGAATTCTTTCTAATTGTTTGTTATTTGCCAATTTGCTGGTCCATAATATGGTTGCGAGAGCCTCAGTATTTTTCGAAAACATCAATAATGTCATTTTTGTTGCAGACATTATGAGGACGAGTTGTCATTTGGTTGTGGTCATTCTTATCAGGGCCTCTGAAACTCCCACTATAGTCTGCTGTGGGTCTGGGTTTCGGGTCGTCTCCAGGAATCTCACAGATGCCACCTGAGAAGGTACGCAGGTTGAAGCATAAGGAGAAGGTTCGTACTGGTCACGGATTGCAAAGGGATCTGGGAACAGGGTATGAAGCACTGTTCCCAGGTACTGTGGTCTATTAAGGATTGAGTTTTTAGAGTTGGTTGAGCAGTATCAATGCATTCAGAGCCATCCTCCAACCCTGTCAGATATTTTCTCCTTCATTCTAACATGGGGGGAAAAAAAGATATAACACCAAATGGGATCTATTTTTGGATAGGAGTATTTCCTCCTTTTAAATATAGAGGGAATATGGCAATGACCTGCCAAGGAAAAACATGCTGATTAGATACAATGTACCCGAATACCTACCAACCTTTGAAAATCCAACACGTTTTGGTTGGGTACATTATGTGCCCAACATTAACATGATGGTTTGACCCAAAAACATACTTGGTTGAAATTCCCTAATGGTAGCTTGTGTGTATAGGCCGACGGCATCCTATTCCTTGATTGGCCGTTCTTTACCTCTTTCCCAGCTTGGAGTTTAAATTATTTGCTTGTATGAATTGAAACTGTGCAATTTGATATAGTTAAGGGAAACAAAAAAAAACTTCAAACTAAGTAGTAAACTGTCAAGCTTGCAGCAATTTCAGTAATTGCATACTGTCAAAACAGTTAATTGAATTTTGTTTACTCTTAGCTGGCACTGTTTTCCCAAGCCACAGCATCCATTTCCCTGTGATGATGCCAATGGGGGCGGGATATAAAACAACAACAACAACAACAGAGACAGTTTAAAATAATAGAGATGTGGAAAAATAGGTTATTGGACTTGAAATGTGTGTAACTGAGAAGAACATGAGGTAGATATCATGAATCTCTTCATTGCCCCCAACTGAATTAGTCTACATTAAATCTACCATTTGTGTATTTCACACTCAGTTCAGCAAGTGAAAATCGAAATATTATAATTGTATAGTACGTAGATTGATGGCAAACACATTTTATAAATTATTAGTCTATAACACAACTAAACATGAGGAAAGTGAAGTGGTCTGCGAGCCATTGGATGTCATCAATATGCATTTAATTAAATTAAAATAACATTCTATTGCTTGAAGTGATTTCTTTAAAATGAATTGCAACAAATACACAACAATTACATTAAGCAGGACCTTCATACGGACCAATTACTCTGAACAAACAAATAAATGCAATATGCAAGATTTTACACAGTTACAGTTACATGTACGCCTCCCCAACATGCTCAATGGGTCTGATGTCTGGTGCATATGCAGGCTATGGAAGAACTGGGTCATTCTCTGGTTCCAGGAATTTTATGTAGATCCTTGTAACATGGGGCCGTGCCGTATTCTCCAAAAGGAATTTGGAGGTGACTTATGGTACATCAATAAACATTAAAGGCTCTAGCAATAGCTCAGCTGGAAACATATAAGCAACATGTAAGTGCAAGCTTTTTTGTTGGCGATTTACAAAAACTCCCATCTTGTCAATTGCACACCAACTTAAATTTTGAGTCACTCTGCCATTGTGTCATGTCATGTCCATTTTAGAGTGGCATTTTACTGTCCCCAACACATGGTGCACCAGTGTAATGATCATGCTCTCTAATCAGCTTCTAGTACGGAGACTGGATTCACTTGCCAATTTATTTTTTATAAGGAACAGCAATTTTTTTGCATATGAAGCATGGGACCAGCTTGCCGTGTAGAACCTAAAACCAATGAAATGCCCATTGTGAAGAAGGACAGTTGAAAGCCTCAGACTAGGGGTAAGAACAAAGTTTCACTGAGACATAAGGGTTGTCTCTTTTTCTTTTCACGGTTCAAGTACAATCCAAAACAAAAAGCAACAATCAACAGTGCATTGGAACATTTATGAGAACAAAACCTTCTGGTTCTGAACCGTGTTAAATGCAAATAAATGTTGGCAAGTAGCGAGTAGCAATTTCCAGGATACTGTACCGTAAGTTTACATAAGGGAGAAAAGGTGTGCTATTCCAGGCACCAGAGAAATTAATGTGCTACTCAAATAAATGGGTGTTAGGTGGTGATAAATAGCATGGTGAGCTATGTAATCACTTCAGCTAACCCCCGTAGCATCTCTCAAGGAATTGAGTCCTCAGCCATATGTTGCTCAAATAGAGCATGAAATGTATAAGCAAAATGCTAATGCAAGCTATTTTGCGGGTGATTTACAAAAACTCTCCTGTTTTCCTGCTCTATGCTGAGATTGTGCAACTCTGAATCTCATCTAAAATAAGGGCAGAATGCAGAATGTTTGAGATAACATCTAGCCAGTCAAAGATCAATTTGTTTGCTTGGTTCAGAGAAGTCCCAGGGCATAATGTCCTTGTCTTAAAAATAGCATAGCCTTTATTCACACAGTGTCCTTTGAATAATACGTCTTGATATATTTGTCCGTCCTCTCTGAGTAAACCAAAATTATGAGTGGCTCATTCAGACAGGCTGTTCCATTGTGTTATTCACCCTCAGCGCCAAAATCCAATTTATCACTTTCTACTAGCCAGTGGGTGTTCTTCCTATGCTGATCTCACATGTCTGGGGCAGGTTTGATCAAGACAGTGTCTTCTTTTATCTGTTCGCGGTGGGTGTTCGGAGTGTCCTTGTTTTGTTAGTACGAACACAAAATAGAATCTTCCAGAAATGGGTTTGCCAATTATTCACGGTAAAGGGCATTTCCGGATTTGTGAGAAAAGATCAAATGAAACAACTGGCATATTTCCGGTAATAGCACATGTTCAAGCCAATAGAGAGATATTGCTGCTTTTATTGGGCCTTACAGTAACCTATTATGGCCAGCAAACAGGGAAAGGACAGTTATACTGGAAGTGCTTTCTAATAGCTATCGATTTCCTTTCCTGCTATGTGGCCAGGGAAGATCATTCTGTGTGTGAATCAGTAAGTGAGGAATGACTCAGGCGAGCAGTGGTATACGTTGAGTTGTTGTTGATAGGTTGCATATTATATCACTGTGAAGAGGCTGAGGTGATGGGCTTGTTTTCTAGTGTGGTTTGTCACAAACAGGTCCGTGGGCAGTTGGTCAATTCTGTTGTAGTAGAATGTGTTTTTTTCCCAGGGAGAAACATTATACACACACACACACACACACACGTGCTATACATGTCAAAACCACACATAAACGCAAGCACAATCTCTTTCCTCAGGTCACAGTGACCCTGTAGAGTTTAGTGGGTCAGCACTGAACGTACAGTTGTTCTCCAGTACAGGAGCAGACGTTCCTCTGTGAAAACAGAAATACAAGCCCAGTAAACAGAGGCCACCCTCTGAAGGGCGTGTGGGAAGCCTACTGCCCTGTCTCCACTGTAAGCACCCAGCCACATCCTCGTCACTTCCTGGGACCTTCTTCTGTCAACATTTACCCGACAACAGTGCAATTCCAGTGTTTTTCAGTTAATGTAATGTGCTGTCAATCAGTGTTAAAATATACAGTCAATCAGTGTTATTCTTGCTGTGGTCGACGATGGCTTACAGTAAACATTGCGTTCAAGACATACATACGGGTTACCAGTGTAGGCCAGTGATGTCAAATGTCAGTCGACCAGGGTCAGGAGCAGGGTCAGGACTAGGGACAGGACTAAGGTCAGGGCTAGGGTCAGGAATAGGGACAGGACTAGGTACATTGCTAGGGTCAGGACTAGGGACAGGGATAGGGTCAGGACTAGGGACAGGGATAGGGTCAGGACTAGGGACAGGGTCAGGACTAGGGACAGGGTCAGGACTAGGGACAGGGATAGGGTCAGGACTAGGGACAGGGTCAGGACTAGGGACAGGGTCAGGACTAGGGACAGGGATAGGGTCAGGACTAGGGACAGGGTCAGGACTAGGGACAGGGATAGGGTCAGGACTAGGGACAGGGTCAGGACTAGGGACAGGGATAGGGTCAGGACTAGGGACAGGGATAGGGTCAGGACTAGGGACAGGGATAGGGTCGGGACTAGGGACAGGACTAGGTACATTGCTAGGGTCAGGACTAGGGACAGGGATAGGGTCAGGACTAGGGTCAGGGCTAGGGTCAGGACTAGGGTCAGGGCTAGGGTCAGGGCTAGGGTCAGGACTAGGGTCAGGGCTAGGGTCAGGCTGAATTATTTGCTGATGAATTATTTTTGATCTAATGAATGCTACTTTCTCTGGTGTTCTCCTGAATCTAAGGAGGACCTGAACCCTTGGAGCACATCTCAGGACTACCTGGCCTGATGACTCCTGGCTGACCCTGTCCAAAGCTCTGGTTGCGTTGCAGATACATTTTACGCCTCATGACTTCTCCACTTAGAATATATTTTTTTTCAGAACAGTTAACATGAAAGCCCAAACTGAAAAACGGTTGGCTGAAATGACAAATTCTATTGGCAAAATGCATTGAAGTTGGGGGCACACCATAGAGACTGTAGGCCACACGATCACTTGGCGTTCATCATATCTCCAGTCACTAACTCACCTCAGGCTGCGCTCGTGCTGTGTTTTGTTGACCACCCACAACAATGGCAACCAAGGTTTTTATTTTTCATGTTTCCCCCTTGAAGATTTCAATTTGTTTTTCAATTGCATTGTTCTCATTATAGGTCACATTAAAAGTGGAAAAAGTTCTGACATGATTTATCTTTGTCTCATTGTTTTACATCACAAAAACCTGGCATTTTCCACTGTATGTTTAGAATCACTATCACATCAAGTAAGAAAGCAAGTGGTTTTGAAGGCATGGGGCATTTATCAGCACAAATATGATACAGCACATAGAGATGGAGCATAATCCCAAAAAAAGTTTGCAGATACAATATGCAGTATGTCAAAGAAACATTCAGCCAGGGAGGCTACTGTGCTAACAGCATCTGATGACTCACATCTCATCCTTTCTAATACCAACATTAATTGACAGTATAGACCTAAAATCAAATGTTCACTTAGGACAATGGATTCTCTATTTGTCAACCAAGTCCTTAACTAGTTCAGTGCTGAGTCTGTGACTTCCAAACCAAGTTCAGAAGTCCAGGAGGACGTCAAGGAACTAGAGATCAGTGTTCATCTGATGTTGTCCAACATTGATTGTAGTCTCTGATATGAATGGCAAGAAAGGACTCTCACATTACCATTATTTTCCCGTTTCTCTCCAATGCTTTTCCGTTACTCTTGCTCTCCTCCTTTCCTTCTCTCTCTGATTTTGGTAGTCTGTGACACCAGGAAGTAGGCCTGGTATTCTGTGATCAACACTTTCCAATCAGATGATCTATGGTACGACTCAAGGGCTGGATCTGCCTTCTCTTCTGAAAGCATGGGACACGTTGGATGAAAGAGATGCATGAGAACTTGGTATGCTATTCAAAAATTGTGCAATGGCTCTAATGCAATGTTGCATCCAAAAATAATGTTCAGTGGTTAGAAGAGTAAAAGGGTGTGCACATGGCTTGCCATTTGACTGGTATGAAGTCAAACAAACCCCCTGTGTTAATCTGTCCATGATACACCATATATCCCCGCTATGCATTCTACCACCCCCCCCCCCCCAACCCTACCCCCCACCCAACCAGCTAGCGGCACCTTGAAAAGCTGCTCCAAAGATAGTCTCCTCTTCGCAGCCCCTCACTGGTCAGTCAGCAGTCCGGTGATGTCACCGCGAGGCATTCTGGCACTCTGATAGGCCGCTGGTCGCATTCCACATTCCAGCCACATACGACCGTGTCCTCCTTCGGAGGCAGCAGGGTAAAGGAAAAATCCACTGACACACAGGAGGAAGGACAATCGTGACAACCGAACCCTCGTGCCTTTTCAGAGGTGTCCTTCTCAGTCAGGTGACATCATGTGACCAGGGCAACGTTGAAGCAGATGACAAGTGGTGACAGATGGCCTAGAGGTTACAGCATCCGACCAAGACGTCACTAGGTTGAATCTCAAGAATATAATAGCTAAAAGAAATCGGTTGGTCCGTCCCTGAGAAAGGCAGTTCACCCTAATTGCTTTTGAAACGGACCCCCACATGTCTACATTGAAAGGTTTGGGTCAAAATGGCATATCAAATGGGTTGAGTGTGTTCGATTGATTAATTGGTGAATGTAATCTGTTAAGGAACCATTGAGCACTGATTTTACAAATCAGCTGTCTGTAATGTGCACGTTGCCACATAACTGTCTAAATACTCATATAGGACACGTCATAACATATCCTCCAACATGTAACAAGAATGATGAGAGATGGGAGTTATTTTACCAGGAGACTCCTACACTAGTGGTGCAAAAAACACTACCACAAACAACGTGGGAACCCATAACTCAAGAAGTCATCTTCTGTTTTTGATTTGCTTTCATTCAAGACGGTAACACTGACAAACATACCAAGAGCCCTTATAGAGTCCCTGATCAAACTAGGTGGTACCACATCTAATAAAAAGGTCATCTTTCAATTTGGATTATTCTTAGGATCTGCCGTTACTTGGTTAGGGATGCTTCATTGAGCACTCAGCAAGCTAAACCTCACGCCGGCTAAAATAATAAAATCATCAGACGGACAGGGTATAGAGACTTGAGCACCATGCAACCAGGCAGGAAACAGCTTGAGCCCCTTCAACACAACAAACACAGGCAGCCATAGCGAACGTTCCCAACAAACATATTCAGCTAACAGCCAAGTGCCAACATTCATTAGGTGTGCGGTAATGGTTATCTTTAGTAACAAGTGATTAGATATGCTTAGATAGTAAGGAGGCCCATGCAATTAAATTCACTAACGTTTAGGTAATTGCATGTGTTTCCCTGGGTTGAGACACTCCTGCTACGTTTGTGTTATGGCAGTCCACTTGTCTTCACTACGCAGACCATTATGTACGGGGGCAGGTCAATGGAAAACAAATAGCGCTTTTCAATAACAACCATGCTGCTGGTCTTCCAGGTGCAGGTTGTTGTGTGTAGGAACATGTGCATTCTGTCGACATCTAATATGAGGCCAGAGCACACATAACCAGACACGTGCCTCTGGCTGCGTGTGCAAAGAAAGAGAGAGAGAGAGAAAGAGAGAGAGAGAGAGAGGGAGAAAGAAGGAGAGAAGGTGGGGTGGATGGGGCTATGAGTCAGTTGTGACTAACGCTGAGAATCCCAGCAGGACCGGTTTAAAAATAAACATCCATGATTATTCTTAAGTACCTACTGCCCTCTGCTGGACGAACGGATGAACAACTAGACTTAAAAAAAACACTGTTTCAAAAGTCTGGGGACATTTAGAAAAGTCCTTGTGTTTGAAAGAAAAGCAAATTTCTTGTCCATTAAAATAACATCAACCTTATCAGAAAAATACTATTTTAGCTGGAAATGGCTTCTTTTTCTGAGAAATGAAGGCTATTCCATGCGAGAAATAGCCAAGAAACTGAAGATCCTGTACAACACTATGTACTACTCCCTTCACAGAACAGCGAATCATTTCTCTAACTAGAATAGAAAGAGGAGTGGGAAGCCCGGTGACCAACTGAGCAAGAAGACAAATTCATTAGTGTCTAGTTTGAAAAACAGATGCATCACAGATCGTCAACTGGCAGCTTCAATAAATTGTAGCTGCCAGCAGTGGACACGAGCCTCAACGTCAACAGTGAAGAGGCGACCCCGGGATGCTGGCCTTCTAGGCAGAGTTGCAAAGAAAAAGACATATCCCAGACTGGTCAATAAAAAGGAAAGTTAAGATGGGCAAAGGGATATTGAAGAAGGAGCTATCACTCCATTTTGCAATGCCATGCCATACCCTGTTGACAGTGCTTATTTGCAGACAATTTCCTCCTACAACAGGACAATGACCCAAAGCACAGCTCCAAACTATGCAATAACTATTAATTAAAGCAGTCAGCTGGTATTCTGTCTGTTCTGTCACCAGATCCCAACCCTATTGAGCTGTTGAGGGAGCAGCTTGACCATCAAGCCAATCCAACTTGTGGGAGGTGCTTCAGGAAGCAGGGGGTGAAATCTCTTCAGATACCCTCAACAAATTGACAACTAGAACGGCCAAAGGTCTGCAAGGCTGTAATTGATGCAAATGTAGGATTCTTTGGCAAAGTTTGAAGGACACAATTATTATTTCAATTAAGAATAATTATTTCTAACCTTGTCAGTTACGATATTTCCTTTTCAAACTCATTTCATGTATGTTCTCATGGAAGACAAGGACATTTATAAGTGACCCTAAACTTCTGCGCGGTAGTGTGTTCAGGGTTTCCATATTCACATGAAACATTTCAGGCTTAACAGTTATACAGTTGGCCAGAGTATTACATTTATGGAGACGGTACTTCTGAGTCCTGCCACTAGGGACCCCGGGTGGGTTGTATACAGGGATGGAACCCCACCCCCCTCCCACTTCAATAGTCCAATCCAATCACGTCCACATCAATAAAGCCTTGACAAGTCCTTATTCCTGGAAACCTTGGGCCAGGCACGATGACCGTCTTTGCACTGGAATTAACTGCAGTGCCGATGAGGTGGTTAAATCATGACCGCTGACTTCACGTGCCTTCCGAGAATTTGGCCGTTGCAATTTATTAGGTCTTTGGGCCTTGCTTCAAAGGATCTCTGTTGGCTACTCTCTTCAGTTAATTTCTAAGACTAGGAAAGGCCACATAAGACGGGGGCCTACACAAAGCCCAGAGAGCTTAGCCTACTCAGAGTGGAGCAGAGGTCAGTCTGTTGATTGACTTTTGGGAATGCCCTGAGATGGTTTGATTTCTCCTAAATGTACAGTGCAATCTATGTCACTAGCTCTTCAAAAGACAATATCAGTAGCTTATTTAAATACAGATGAATAACAGCACATTGTCACCATCCAAATTCGTATCGCAATGTATTAGATAATCTAAAACAGATATTCAGTCAACATTTCGGAAGGTTTGATTACATTGTTAGGGTTTAATCTGGTTTTCTTTCATCATCCACAGTGACTATATTCGGCTGTTTGTCTTTTCTACAAAGTGAGGGAGAAGTTACCCACTGAGGTTATAGACTACATTCATTTACTGGTAACTCCTAATGCAAGTATATGCTGGATTTCATTCAAACCAGCCATAGCAATGTTTTGGTAGTGTGTATTTGTACAATATTAATCCCACGACCACATACAAATTCTATAAAGTGAAAGCATGCATGTGAGGGGATTCCCTGGTTGCAATTAGGTCTTCATAAAGTAAAAGTCAGTCAATTTGGATGACAATTGGAAAAAAACAGATACTTTGTAAATATTGCAGAGTTGGATTGAATTCTGATCCAGGGGCATGTTATGGGCTTTTTCTGCTTTTAAAGTTAGCTGAGAGTTCACGTTCACGGTAGGCTACATATATCAGTTCAGTCAGGAGCTACCCTTAAAAGCTGCAATGACTATTAGCTGCATTTAGACTGAATCTAGGCCTAAAACAGACATTCCTACTAACGCTAGTATTCTAACTGCAATATTGCCATCTTGTGGTTGAATTACATAATGTCACCCAAAGTCATGTCTACAGATAGCATTTCAATGCGGTTGCCACTACACATGGTAATACAGTGCATCTGTTCCCACCCTGCATTATAAATCAGTTTTCCTGGTGCCTCAACGTGTAAATTATTACGAACTGCCTTGGACCACCCCTGGACAACAAACTGCATTAATTGACAGAAAACAGCACACTTTGACAGTAAATAGTTTCATACACAGTCTAATGAATAATGCCTATTTATATATCCAGTGATTTATAACTATGCATAATACATTCCCAACACTCTACTTGTCCATTGCCATACAAATAAATCCCTCCCAGTCTCAAAAAAGTAATCCCATACAGTTCTGTGTATATGGGTGTGTACAAATGACAGTTTTGTATACTTTTGGAAACGGTAGGGTTTGAAATCAAATCAACAGACTTTTCTGCTCTCCTTTGTTATGATGTCCAGGCTAACAACAGCTTTGACTGGGCTGAGCAGCAGCTCCTGTAGAGAACACCGATGGCTGGATAGAAGGCTAGGGCAGGGACATGCACTGCAAAAAACATTTCTCATCAACTATATCATGTATCTTGTTTTCAGGTAAAAAATCTAATCATGCTTGAAATAAAGTACATTTTTCTTAACAAGAAAAAGTTGTATTCGATAATACCGCTTGGTTTTTAGAAAATATGCCTTAAATATCAAGTAATTTGTCGTGTTCCATTGGCAGATTATTTCACTTATTTCAAGCAAATATCTCCTGAAATGTAGTTACATTTTCTTATTGAACCAACTTAAAGAACCACCAGAAAGACATATGGCCAGTGCAGGTATTATGACCTGCAACACTTCCTGTGTCAGGCAAAGTTATACCCCACAAATCAGTCTTACTACAAATACACTTAATTGCTAAAGATTTGTTGGAAGACTGCCCAACGGTTTTCCAAATAAAATCTACATTCATATTTTTTTAAGAATTACAATATTGGGTCAGATGACAATTTAGTAGAGGTTTCAACAGCAGGAAAGTTCAAAAGTTAAATTCTGGGAGAAGAATGTGATTTGGTTTCCTTAAGTACAATCAGAATGTAAACCAGTGGCTCTCACGGATTTGAATGAATTATGAGTATTTGCAAAAGAAAATATTTCAAATATTATTGGATTCCTATTCGTTTGCTAATAAAAATATACTTTGTTCTGAATTAGAACAATTAATATCAGGTAGAAGATCTATAGATAATGAACATATATTTTTACATACATTTAAAGCAAAATAAGGGAGCTTCACAAAAAATTTCAAACATATGAGAAACATGGCAATACTGACAATGAAAAATTTAAGGATAAAAATAAATCCCTTTATAAAATAACTGGTACATTTATAATAATTTCAAGGAATACAAATGTGCAATGTGGATATTGGGTCAGGCCTCAGAAAACCTGGTTCAAGATAAGCAGGAAGTACAGCTGAAGAGAACGACAAGCGCACAGCAAGGTTTATTGTGTAGGCCTCATTTTTCACTTTCGTAACTTTAATTTCTATTGGCAAGCCACTGTTACAATACCTGCATCCTGAGGTCAATGGTTGACATTACAAAATAGTTTCTCCACACTGCAATATCCCGTGGTTGGGCTGTCAACCATTACAATGTCACCTCTTCAATTACGGTCATTGGCCTTCTAAAGGAAATCTTTAAAAGAAATGTCACTTTGTAAATATGCAGAATGCATATTGTCTGCCAGTGTTTTCTGATAACATGTTGCATTCATCTTGCCATTAATTTTCACAAAATTCCTCATGCCTTTAGAGCTCACACACCACAAAAATATTTGTGAGCCACATGTGCATGCTTCACAGCGGGGATGGTATGCCTTGTTGACCCCTCACCAAACATAGCGCTTATGGTCGTGACCATAAAGCTCTATTTTGGTCTCGTCACTCCAAATTACAGTGTGCCAGAATCTGTGAGGGGTGTCAAGGTGTTGTCGGGCATATTGTAACCGGGCATTTTTTATGGCATTGGCGCAGTAAAGGCTTCTTTTTGGCAACTTGACCATGCAGCAAATTTGTTGTTGTATTGCGTATCGTCGTATTGTGCTCCTTGAAACAACCACACTGTCTTTTTCCAGAGCAGCCTGTATTTCCCCTGAGGTTACCTGTGGGTTTTTCTTTGTATCCCGAACAATCCTTTTGCCAGTTGCGACTGAACTCTGATCTACTTGACCTTGGCTTGCTATCAAGAGATCCCTGAATTGCACACTTCTTAATAAGTGATTGAACAGTACTGACTGGAATTTACAAGGGTTTTGGATCTTTTTATATCCTTTTCCATATTTATAAAGTTCCATTAAATTGTTACGCAGGTCTTTTGACAGTTATTTTCTGCGCCCCATGGCTCAGTATCTAGCCTGCTCATTGCATCCACGTGAGAGCTAACAAACTCATTGACTATTAATTCACAGACACTAATTGCAATTTAAAAAGCCACAGGTCGGGGAAATTCCCCTTTAATTGCCATTTTCACCTGTGTGTCACCTTGTGCGTCTGTAGGGCCACATTTTCAAGGGTTTGTAAACTTTTGATCAGGGCCATTTGGGTGATTTCTGTTATCATTATGATTTAAAAAGGAGCCAAACATCTGTGTGATAATAAATGGCCTCATATGATCACTATCCTTAAATATAAGACATATTTTTGTATGATCAGTCATATTTTCAAAATCAATGCCAAAATGTCAATATTTCTGGGTATGCAAATTTATGAGCACTACTCTATACAATATATATACACCGATCAGCCATAACATTATGACCACCTGCCTAATATTGTGTAGGTCCCCCTTTTGCCATCAAAACATTGAGGCATGGACTCCACTAGACCTCTGAAGGTGTACTGTGGTATATGGCACCAAGACATTAGCAGCAGATCCTTAAAGTCCTGTTAATTGCGAGGCGGGATCTCCATGGATCAGACTTGTTTGTCCAGCACAACCCACAGATATTCGATTGGATTGAGATCTGGGGAATTTAGAGGCCAAGTGAACACCTTAAACTCGTTGTTGTGTTCCTCAAACCATTCCTGAACCATTTTTACTTTGTGGCAGGGGGTATTATCCTGCTGAAAGAGGCCAATGCCATCAGGGAATACTGTTGCCATGAAAGGGTGCAGATGGTCTGCAACAATGCTCAGGGAGGTGGAACGTGTCAAAGTAACATCCACATGAATGGCAGGACCCAAGGTTTCCCAGCAGAACATTACCCAAAGCATCACACTGCCTTTGTCGGCTTGCCTCCTTCCCTCAATGCATCCTGGTGCCATGTGTTCTCCAAGTAAGTGATGCACACACACCCGGCCATCCACGTGATGTAAAAGGAAATGTGATTCATCAGGCAAGGCCACCTTCTTCCATTGCTCTGCGGTCCAGTTCTGATGCTCACGTGCCCATTGTAGGCGCTTTCGGCAGTGGACAGGGATCACCATGGGCACCCTGACTGGTCTGCGGCTACACAGCCCCATACGCAACAAACTGCAATGCACTGTGTGTTCTGACACCTTTCTATCAGTGCCAGCATTAACATTTTCAGCAATTTGAGCCACAGTAGCTCTTCTGTTGTATCGGACCACACGGGCCAGCCTTCGCTCCCCACATGCATCAGTGAGACTTGGCCGCCCATGACCCTGTCGCCGGTTCACTACTTTGCCTTCTTTGGACCATTTTTGATAGGTACTGACCACTACAGACTGGGAACACCCCACAAGAGCTGCAGTTTTGGAGATGCTCTGACCCAGTCGTCTAGCCACCACAATTTGGCCCTTGTCAAAATCACTCAGATCCTTACGCTTGCCCATATTTCCTGCCTCTAAAACATCAAATTTGAGGACAGAATGTTCACTTGTTGTCTAATATATCCCACCCAATGACAGGTGCCATGATAACAAGATTATCAATGTTACTCACTTCACCTGTCAGTGGTCATAATGTTATGGCTGATCGGTTTATATATAAGCTCAAAATAATTAAGAGAACAACTTAAATCACACATCTCGATAAACTAAATATATTTAATATCAAAACCATTACCTTACATTATGTAATTCGATGAGAACAAAATGACGTAACAACAGTCAGTGGAAACCAAAATCACCAACCAATTGACGGCTGGATTCAAACTCACACCGAAAACAGTTGAATTTCATCACGGCAAATCATAATGTGACTCAGTAGTGTGTAAGGCCCCCGCGTGCCTGTACGCCCTCCCGACAACATCTGGTCATGCTCCTGATGAGGCGGTGGATGGTGCCCAGGGAGATCTCCTCCCAGACCTGGATCAGGGCATCAATGAGCTCCTGGACAGTCTGTGGTGCTACTTGGCAGCGTCGCATGCACCGATACATAATGTCTCAGTAGGATACAGGTCTGGGGAAAATGAGGGCCAGTCAATGGCGCCAATACCTTCATCATCCAGGATCTGCCTACGACACTCTGGCCACATGAGGCTGGGCATTGTCCTGCACAAGGAGGAACCCAGGGCCCACTGCACCAGCATGAGGTCTGATGATGGATCTGAGGATTTTATCCCAGTACCTAACAGCAGTCAGGGTACCATTAGCTAGCATGTGGAGGTCTGTGTGACCCTCCAAGGACATGCCTCCCCAGACCATCACTGAGCCACCACCAAACTGGTCATGCTGGAAGATGTTGCAGGCAGCCTAACGTTCACCATGGCATCTATCACATCTGTCACGTGCTCAATGTGGTGTTCTCTGGCGAATGCCAATCAAGCTGCACCGTGGTGGGCTGTGAGCACAGGTTCCACTAGAGGAGGCTGGGCCCTCATGCCACCCTCACAGAGTTTGTTTCTGAGTGCTCCTCCGGTTCTTCCTTGCACAAAGGAGCAGATACCGGTCCTGCTGCTGGGTTGACGCCCTTCTACGGCCCTGTCCAGCTCTACTTGTGTAACGGCCCATCTCCTGGTATCTCCTCCATGCTCTTGAGACTGAATTTGGGAGACATAGCAAACCTTCTTGTTACAGCACATATGGATATATGGATGTGCCATCCTGGAGGTGCAGGTACTGCCTCATGCTACCAGTAGTGACAAGGACACTAGCAAAACACAAAACTAGAGAAGAATCAGTGAGGAAGGATAAGGAAAGAGCAATTGTCTATGGCCACCACCTGTAAAACCATTCCCTTTTTTGGGGTTGTCTTGCTGTTGCCTCTGTTGCCACTTTCATTTGCACCAAAACAGGTGACATTGATTCAAAATCACTTATGCATCCTAACTGGACAGATTGATATCCCTGATTCCCTGAACCAAATCTAATTTAAAAAGGAAAAGTATAAAACCACTGCTGTGGTCATCACTATCCTCTTGCAATAGGACCAGCTGGATGGCAAAAACAGTGCAAGCGTAATTTGAATAAAAAAATAACTATTCAGCATGACAAAATAGTTGAAAAGAAAAGCTTTGACTGAGGAAAAGAAGGGTTTGATTCTGGCTTTACTGGCAAAGGGATACAATAAGTGTCAGATTGCTTCCATCCTGAAAACTTCAAAGACGGAGGTTCATAAGAACAAGGTCAAGCAACAGACATTGGGGACAACAAAGCTACAGACTGGCAGAGGGTGAAAATGACCATCAACTCATTTGAATGTTACTCAACAACCTTAGGATGACATCAAGTGACCATAAAAAGTATGGCAAATAGAAGTTGGTGAAGTGCACAACGAGGACGATTTGAAACAGGCTTCTAGGGGCAGGGCTGAAGTCATGCAAAGCTAGAAAAAAGCCTTTCATAAATGAGAAACAAAGAAGAGCCAGACTGACGTTTCCAATAGACCATAAGGATTGGACCTTAGAGGAATGGAGTAAGGTCATCTTCTCTGACGAGTCAAATTTTCAGGTGTGCCCAACACCTGGTCGTCTAATGGTTAGACGGAGACCTGGAGAGGCCTACAAGCCACAGTGTCTTACACCCACTGTGAAATTTGGTGGAGGATCTGTGATGATCTTGGGATGTTTCAGCAAGGCTGGAATCGGGCAGATTTGTCTTTGTGAAGGACGCATGAATCAAGCCAAGTACAAGGTTATCCTGGAAGAACACCTGCTTCCTTCTGCTCTGACAATGTTCCCCAACTCTGATAATTGGTTTTTCCAGCAGGACAATACTCCATGCCACACAGCCAGGTCAATCAATGTGTGGATGGACGACCCTGTCATGGCCAGCCCAATCTTCAGACCTGAACCCCATTGAAAACCTCTGGAATTTGATCAAGAGGAAGATGGATGGTCACAAGCCATCAAACAAAGACGTGCTACTTGAATTTTTGTGCCAGGAGTGGCATAAAGTCACCCAACAGCAATGTAACAGACTGGTGGAGAGCATGACAAGACACATGAAAGCTGTGATTAACAAACAGGGTTATTCCACCAAATATTGATTTCTGAACTCTCCCTAAGTTAAAACATTAGTATTTTGTTGTTGAAAAATGAATAAGAACTTGTTTTCTTTGCATTATTTGAGGTCTGAAAACAATGCATATTTTTTTGGTCATTTTGACCAGTTGTTGTTTTCTACAAATAAATACTCTAAATGATAATATTCTTACTTGGAATTTGGGAGTAATGTTGTCAGTAGTTTATAAAATAAAACAAATTGTTCATTTTATTCAAACACATACCCATGAATAGTAAAACCAGATAATCTGATCATTTTGCAGTGGTGTCTTAATTTTAACCCTTCTGTTCCTCACTCAAAACGTTCCTTTTCAACTTTTTTGGAAAAGAAAGAAAAAGGTGCAGTGGTCTAATTTTTTTCCGTAGCTGTATATACGGTACATAAGAAATGTATTTTCTTTTGGACCGATCCACAGAGGTATTTGTGTTTATGTCCATGTGCTCGCATGTGGGTAGAGAAAGAGACTGAAAGAAAGGCAGAGAAAGAAAGTGAGAGTCAGAGGGAAACAGAGAGTGTGACAAAGACAGAGAGAGACAGAAAGAGAGAGGGGGAGGGAGGGGAGTGAGGGAGACAGAGAGAGACAGAAAGAGAGAGGGGGAGGGAGACAGAGAGAGACAGAAAGAGAGAGGGGGAGGGAGGGGAGGGAGGGAGACAGAGAGAGACAGAAAGAGAGAGGGGGAGGGAGGGGAGGGAGGGGAGGGAGGGAGACAGAGAGAGACAGAAAGAGAGAGGGGGAGGGAGACAGAGAGAGAGAGACAGAAAGAGAGAGGGGGAGGGAGACAGAGAGAGAGAGAGAGACAGAAAGAGAGAGGGGGAGGGAGGGAGACAGAGAGAGAGAGAGACAGAAAGAGAGAGGGGGAGGGAGGGAGACAGAGAGAGAGAGACAGAGCGAAACTGAGAGAGAGAGATAGAGAAAATATTACTTTTTGAGGTCAGTCTCTTGAGAGAGCACCAGGACTGTTAGGCCGTTGTGATCTGTAAAAAAATGCTAGTACGTTTCTGTGTTTCTGAGTTCTCTAAGCAAATTACTCCAATCATCTTCACCAAGGCCATTCTGGCAACAAACGCACCAAGAGTGCCTCTCGTGACAGACAGAATGAAAGTAACGGCAACCATTCAAACACTAGGAACAAACACATCATACATGTTTTCACTCTTGTTAAGCACAGTCATGCTTAACAAGAGTTGAGGGTAAGTTCACATGGCTTCCTATAACTTGTTGTTTGAGGTAACATGTGCTAATTGTTGTTAGCTGCTCATCGTTAACTACTTGGCCATCAGCCAAACATTTTCTCTTTACTTAGGTTAAATTCTATATTCATGAGTTTACCAGTGTGTGTGTTTCATCTTCATTCATCTTTTTTCATTTAACTTTATACACCAGGACCCTATCTGGACTAAAATGGAGCGACTCAACTTTGACCGTGCTAAGTAGCATTATGATTAAGTAACCATTTTTGTAATTTAAAAATGTAGGAAAACTGTCACCTTCTGCTAAATATCGCAGTGTTAGAAGCTTGGCTTGAGATGCTATCTTAGTGCAGAAAAAGAAACAGCTTCTGTGTCTCCTGGAATGGTGGTGTTAGTGTTAACTCCCTGTATTAAAAGGTGAGGTCCCGCGGGAAATCACCTTCTAATAGTCAGACTAAAGCTCTGTGTCGGTCCTCATGCTTCTTAACGTTAGTTCTGTTTTCATCCCCATTAATCACTCATGGAAAGCCACATTGGTCAGGCAGAGACATTCTTGCTTGCTCCAGATCCCATCTTTCAGAAATATATCAGTTTGTATGAGTGAATGATCTGTCCTCTGACAATTCCAAGGTTTTATTGTTCCTCAAATCTCTGTTTTGGGACTACAATATTAACACTAAATCTGCTGCCTCTTGCTAGTCATCCATAAACACAATATCTATTTTCACAGCTATGCAGATGACAACACAGCCGTACATCTCATTAAAACATTGAAAGCCCCAAAATTGCTTACTCTGGAAGCCTGTGTTTCAGACATAAGGAAGTGGATGACATTTAAACTTACTGTCACCTTAACTGCGAAGGACCTCTGAACTGAATCATTACATGGTCTTGCTCTTACTTATCTCTCTGAAGTGGTCATACCATACATACCAACACGCTATGGTCACAAGACACAGGCCTCCATACTGTAACTAGAATTTCAAAACAAGTGGAGGTAGGTCTCTCAACCTTTAAGGCTTTACTGAAGACTCATCTCTTAGCTACTAAGCAACCCCTCCAACCACTCCGACAGGGCCACAGTGTTTATGTGCCAGGAGACTAGGGTCAGTCTGAATTCTATATTGGACCTAAAGAATTCTCCCTGTAATTTGTCTAGTGTCCTGTTAAATCTTAGGAGGAGATGATTCCTGCTGTCACTGCCCAGGTCGTCCCTGTCCTTGCCCATCTGTTTGTTCAATTGGTCTGGATTCTGCCTTAAGATTCTGGACCCAGCCCACCTGTATTTACTGACTTGCTGGCCATTTGATCATGCAAAAATATTGATGTGGCCAGTGCTCAGAGAGCTGTAAATTAACCAAACAAATGGAGGTTTATATGCCACAGCAGGAATAGGCAAATACATATAACTACAGGCAATCTTTTTACTTACTACGTGGTTTTGGAGGATGGAACATAACAACAACAATATAAAAAATACATACTTTTACATAAACTAGGTCCATAAAGAGATTCAACTGAAACACAATCACATACATAGTATTTCTCATTACATTTTTGGGAATACTTTGGGAATACAAAATTCACAAATATATAATGGATACATTTACTTAGCTGAATTTAAATCAGTTTAATTCATACTTTTTACCGAAAATCTTTGCTGGCCAATAAGAAATGGGAAATGAGGGGGAGGTAAATGCATGGCTTTGGGAGCATTGGGAACAGGTGCAGGTCAGAGGAGCAGGTTCTCTCGGAGCGTGACTGTCCTCACAAAAACATGTCAACAGCACATCAATAACACGCATCCAACCAGGCTGTCCAACCCTGGAACAGGAAACTGCAAAAACACATGCTTCCTCTCCAGTTGCCATGACGTCCAGCAGGGCCACCCAACGCGAAGCCAAACAAAGGGGTGTTTCATACAGTCAGCTCACGAATGGTTAAGGTTGGCCGATGCTGACAACCGGTATGGACAACCAGCACAATTCATTCTCTAATGCCAGTGTGACAGTGACATTGTTTTGGTGATGACCACTAGATGGCAGTAGATGTCCAGTAGAAAATAAGATAAACGATGATCCGCATTCACATGGTTAAAAGAAAAGGAATATAATATTAATTGTTTACAGGAAATTCATTCTACATTGTCTGATGAAGCCAGGTGTAAAATGGAATAGGGTGGGCCCACACGTTTGTCATGGCCAAAGGAATTAGAAAAGGGTGAGGATACTGAAACATCAAAATGCTGACCTAAATGTGCAAACTGTTCTCAAGGACGCTCATGAAAGATGGATTATTTTTAATATGAAATTGTCTGATAAACAGATCTGTCTGGTTAATCTCCATAAACCAAATAAGATGATCCACAATTTGTTTTTTTAAACATCTATAGTAACATCTTTAATTTAAAGGCTGGTAATTGCATAAGAAGATTACAACACTCTTCAACCCATTTCTATTGATTGTATGGGACATAATACAACAAATGTTCACCCATTGGAACTTAAAGAAATCACTAATATCATGGACAAAGAAGATGTACTGTGTATATATGAACACTAAATAACCCTGACCAAGTGAGGCGTATGTGGAGGAGGCTTACTCAAGTTTACCCTGGACTACTTTTTTGTCCCATTGTCATACCTCCCTAAAATCAGAAAAGTATCAATAGAAGAAAGAATGCACTCTGGTCATCATTTGACTGGCATCCACATTAATCCCACTGAATATCTAAGTGGACGAGGCTATTGGAAACGTAATCAAAGCCTGCTACATGACAACAAGTCTTTAACCAGGACAAAAGGAATATAACAAACTTCTTTCTAGATGGGTACATGGGTACAGTAAAGCTGATATTCATATAGTATGGGGACGCTTTCAAATGTATTTTTAGAGACTACAAAGAAAAAAAATTATACCTGGCAAAAGAGGCTAAAATAAGAAATGAGATAGAGGAATTAATAGCAATGATAGAAAAACAACAAAAACAGTAAGATAGAGGTACAAAATAAGTTGAAAGAGAAGCAAAAATGCTAATTTAGTAGCACTTTTGTGCTACTTAAATAGTGTGAAAACAATCAAATAAAATCTATTACAAAATTAAGCTAATCGGAAAACAGTGGAAAATGCACCAAATACTTTTTTAAAATTCTGAAGCAAAGGAATGCGACAAAGAAAAACTTTGACATTTGAAAGAAGATAGCATTTTAATTAAAAAAACTGGAGGCCTCTTGCCCATCACAATATTGTGATGCTAAAATTCTAGTGAAATGCATGACATGATGTACAACTAGATTTTATATATAAATGTCTGAACCATTTTAATTTTAGTGCATCTGTCATACTGTACAATGGCTGAAGGTGTTGTATAGTAACCTCAGATTAATTATAAATAATGTAAACTATGAAGAGGTGTAAAACAAGGATGTTCATTGTCCCCATATTTGTTCATTATAGTCATTGAGTTGCTAGTTATAAAAGTCAGAACATATAATAAAATGTTTAGAAATCCAGGGGTTGAAAACCAAGGTCTCCCGTTATGCTGAAGACTCAAGTTTTTTCAGAAGTCTAAAGATTTAATCACCGTGCTGTCTCATTGAGGACCTAGATAACGTTTACACTCTCTTTGGACTAAAACCCAATCATGATAAGTGCACTATATTACATATTGGATAATTAAAAGGTACAAGCTCAAAAACTGCCTTGTGCCCTTCCCGTTAAATGGGCTGGTGTGAAGTGGTTGTCTTTGGTATACACATACAAAAAAGGTTTACAGATCTCGTTTCTAGTAACTTTGATATGTCATTTGATAGATAGGATACTGATGCTTTGGAAAGGACTGCATCTAACTATTCATAGTAAAGTTGCCTGGGTCATCTCCCCACTGATCCCACAATTCACTTATTTATTCAGGGCACTAACTACACTAAGAACCGGATGTGAAATAGGTATGTACCAAAACTATATCAAAATCCAAAATGGTTTGCAAGCAGACTAATAAAGGAGGCTCAACCAATGTTTGGAAGGGCCATGTTACAGATTAAAATGTGTCATTTTAAATGAATAGATCATGGAACACTGTTTAAAACTTTTTAAATGAATCCATACGAAGTTGTTTGTAATTACAGTTGCAACCAACCGAAGACCAAGACTGGATATTACAGCAAATAATACGACTAAACTCACATATATAAAAATAGAAGGTAAACCAATTTTCATAGAAATATATGCAAAAGAAAGGTATCATGTTTCTTAAAGACAAATAGTACAGATGGTAAAATTCTTTCTTACAAGCAACTCATTGAGGTGTATGGAGAATCATGTTCGGTTCAAAAGTATAAACACAACATTGCAGCCGTGCCACAGGAATGGAAGCAGAAATTAAAACAACCAAACAGGATTGAATTACCCGGTCTGCCACCTATTAAAAATCATGCTTGGCTGACCAGTATAAACAGTAATATGCATCTTTTCCATTTAAGAGCAGAAGGTTTGACAGCTACAGCATGGGGAATTCAGAATGGTTGGGAACACATTTTTGATGGCCCACATCCACGGCATCGGGTGTATGGACTTTTGATGCTTGCAAAAGAAAAAGCTCCATATATGGGGAATTGATGCAGACATTGTCACAGTGAAATAGATACTTCATAACCAATATTTAGTAAAGCATCACAGGAAAACAGAAAGGCATATTGCAGGGGAAAATAAAAACAATGGAAGTGTGTTTGTAATGTATTAGTAGTGGTAACATTTGTGGAATTTGAAGGAATGAAGTTAAAAGGGTCACGATTTATGTGTTAGGGTTGCTTTGGGGTTTAAGCATTAACATGGGACAGGTTTCTGTTTGAGCAAGAGGCTGCTCAGTTATAGGTGTGTGTGTGTGTGTGTGTGTGTGTGTAGGTATGCATGTCTGTAAATCTGGATATGGGTGTGTATGTATGTCACCTTGGAATGTGTGCACAAGTGAGCATAGTTATTTGTATATATACAGTTGTGCTCATAAGTTTGCTCATAAGTCCATGCCAACGGGTCAGGGCTGTTTTTTTTGCGGCAAAAGGGGGACCTACACAATATTAGACAGGTGGTCATAATGTTATGGGTGATTGATGTATATATTATATACAGTTGTGCTCATAAGTTTGCATAACCTGGCAAAAATTGTGACATTCTGGCATTGATTTTGAAAATATGACTGATAATGCAATATTTTCTTTTTCCCTTTTATTTAAGTATAGTGATCATATGAGGCCATTTATTATCACATAGATGTTTGGCTCCTTTTTAAATCATAATGATAACAGAAATCACCCAAATGGCCCTGATCAAAAGTTTACATACCCTTAAATGTTTGGCCTTTCTCACACCTGTGGCTTTTTAAATTGCAATTAGTGTCTGTGTATTAATTGTAAATGAGTTTGTTAGCTCTCACGTGGATGCAATGAGCAGGCTAGATACTGAGCCATGGGGAGCAGAAACAAACTGTCAAAAACCTGTGTAACAAGGTAATGGAACTTTATAAATATGGAAAATTATATAAAAACATATATAAAGCCTTGCAAATGCCAATCAATACTATTCAATCACTTATTGAGAAGTGGGAAATTCAGGGATCTCTTGATACCCAGCCAAGGTTAGGTAGACCAAGAAAGATTTCAGCCAAACCTGCCAGAAGAATTGTTTGGGATATAAAGAAAATCCCACAGGTAACCTCAGGAGAAATACAGGCTGCTCTGGAAAAAGACAGTGTGGTTGTTTCAATGAGCACAATACAACAATACTTTAACAAAAATGAGCTGCATGGTCGAGTTTCCAGAAAGAAGCCTTTACTGAGCTAATGCCTCAAAAAAGCCTGGTTACAATATACCCGACAAAACCTTGACAAGCCTCACAGCTTCTGGCACACTGAAATTTGGAGTGACGAGACGAAGATAAAGCTTTATGGTCATGACCATAAAGCACTGTGTTTGGAGAGGGGTCAACAGAATGCCATCCCTGCTGTGAAGCATGGTGGGGGCTCACTGATGTTTTGGGGCTGTGTGAGCTGTAAAGGCACGGGGAATCATATGAAAATGGATGGCAAGATGAATGCAGCATGTTATCAGAACATACTGTCAGGCATTTTGCCAAAACGAATGGGCAGCTTTACCACCTGCAAGAATTCGAGGCCTCATAGACAACTATTACAAAATACACGCTGTCATTAATGCTAAAAGGGGCAATACACAATTTTTTTATTTGTTGCCATGTTTTGTTTTATGATTGTGCCATTCTGTTATAACATACAGCAGAATTTGAATCCCATAAGAAATAAAAGACATGTGCCTGCTCACTTTGAGCACAACAGTACAGATGTTGCTGGTTGTGGCGTTTTGATCTGGAGTGGTCACTGGAAGTCAGGCACGGGAGGAACTTGCATCAAATGACACCACACTGTGGAAGTTGTATCCCTAAGGATTCAGGGGTGACAGGGTGTTTGCTATAAGCTAGTACAATATGTTTATTTGTGCAGAGAGTACCTCCTCCTACAATCCCTTATACAGGGCTGGAATGTGGCCAGTGAAGAGGTCTGGTTAGCCAAACACAGGTAAGATCCCACCTGAGAAATTGGGATAACTTAAGACAACCGTGCATCTGGACACATCACATATACGTATGTAGGTATCACCACACACAAGTAGAGCGAATAAAGAATGAATAAAGAAGACAATGAATTAAGAACACAATGAATATAATGAATACATTAATGAGGAGGAGCATTGCTCTGCAGGGCAGTGATAAGTAGGGAACTAAGGTACAGGCTGATTTATGCAGACTTATGTTCCCCCTTGAGAATGGCATGTGGGCCACGGTGCCTACTGAGGATCGCAGTGCTGTGGCCGGTGCTGTGGTCACTGGTCGGTGCCGTGGTTGGTGCTGTGGTCGCTGGTCGGTGCCATGGTCGCTGGTTGTGCAGTTGTGGCTAGTCGGTGCCGTGGTCGCTGGTTGGTGCCATTGTGGCTGGTTGGTGCCATTGTGGCTGGTCTGTGCTGTAGTCACTGGTCGGTGCCGTGGTCGCTGGTCGGTGCCGTGGTCGCTGGTCGGTGACATGGTCGCTGGTCAGTGCCATTGTGGCTGGTCGGTGCCGTAGTCGCTGGTCGGTGCTGTGGTCGGTACTGTCCATGACAGTTTTGGATTTGTTTGTCAGTGTGATGTGGGGGTGTGTTGGGGTATAGGTGTGCATTACATTTTTATGGAAATTATGCTAATATAGACGGTTTACAAACAGTTGTCTGCTTGCTCACGGCTGATCTACTTCCCCAAAAATTCTAAATAAAATACTACATTTACAATAATCATTAGTCGAACCCCCTCACCAAAAAGCACATCAGCTGTAATACTGTGGTTGTCGGAGGTGGTCAGAGTGTTATCAGGAAACCCATCCAGCTCATCTGATGATGATGGACCTACACATGTATATTTAATAAGATGCTGATTTGACATTTTTTGCAACGCAGTCATTTATTTCCCACTAATTACGATTTTTAGATATGTGACGACGTCTTTAAAAGTCTGAAAATACCGTTTTATGGCTTTAAACGGAGAAGCTATGTAAAAAGCTGAATGTGAAATTATGCATAGATTAGAGAGGGGAAAATGGTTCCAGATTTTGGCAGTCTATACAGCACTCTGTACAGTGTTCAACAACGAACAACTGTTATCTACACTGACAGGCTGTGTTTGAGTAATGGCACCCACTGAATCCCACGCTAAACCAGGATAGCAGGAGAAACAGGGGTGAGAAGGAGGTGGAGGGGGGCAGAGATTTGAAAGCATGTCTGCCTGGAGATAGAGACAGACAGCGAGAGAGACAGACAGACAGACACAGACCCAAAGAGACAGACAGAGAGAGAGACAGACAGACACTGACCCAAAGAGACAGACAGAGAGAGAGACAGACAGACACAGACCCAAAGAGACAGACAGAGAGAGAGACAGACAGACACTGACCCCAAGAAACAGACAGAGAGAGAGACAGACAGACAGACACAGACCCAAAGAGACAGACAGAGAGAGAGACAGACAGACACAGACACAGACCCAAAGAGACAGACAGAGAGAGGGGGGGGGGGAGAAAAAGACAGAAGCAGATACAGACCGAAAAAGAGAGAGAGAAAGAGACAGACAGAAAGAGAGAGACATGGAGGGAGACCGACACAGAGAGACAGGCTGAGAGGAAGGGGAACTGGAAGGTGTCTTCGAAGGTCCGCCTCTCACCTTTAAACGGCAGGACGCGGTATAAGAGCTCCATGTAGCGCATGATCAGCGTGCACGCAGGCCCACGTGATGCACCGCGCTGTGCGCTTCCGAACCGACGCCGACGAGACGTGAGTGTGTGTAATAACATCCCCCGTGGTCTAAGTGTGACAGCCTGCAAATCGCCATGCGGCAGCTGAGAAAGAGCCTTCTGAGACGCACGAGCGAGGAATCGTTTTCATGACGCTCCGTTTATGTGGGCAAGCCGAGAGAGGGTTGTGGGTAGGAATCGGAGGATGAGAGCTCACTGTAACTTGACCAGGCCCTTATCAATGTCTACCCTCCAGATGTCTTTCAATAGGATATGAAAGGATGACTTTGTAAAATATATTTGGCTACACAATTGAACAATAAAAGTAAGATACCTGCCATCTCCATGTCGTGCAGAACCTAACAGAATGAACAGGTCTCTCAGCCACTACCACTACCACGTTCTTGTCTCATGGATCTGGAGATAAGCATACATCATATCTTCTTGGGGGACAAACCACAGGAATTATCAGCCTTTGTTTGGGGTGACCAGAAAGTCATCTAAATGTTTTAGTAACAGTACCATTTTCTGGTGCCCTTTGACAAGAGCAGTCCCTGAAAATGTCTCTAATTAGCTACAAAATTAAGCGAAACTGCAGCTGATTTATTAATGTGCAGATGATTTAGTCTCATCACATTTGCCTGTAAACAAGTTGTTCACCCCTGTTTCAAACTCGCCTGCTTCTGCATACTTTTTATTAAGCAAGTTCAGTGCTACCTTTTAACCACAACATAAAGAACCAGGCGGGGGGCTAAAAGCATTGCATTGCATAACGTTACCATAACAGCAACAAAATCAGCTCCCCAAAAAATGCATATTTTCTGGATCCCCATTTCCTACTATTCAAACTCTTCCCGGGTTCCACACAGATCAGACATGATACACAACACTAATGTACAAATATGGTACAAAGACATTACAACCTACATTTAAATTGAGAGTGTATAATATAAAGATCACAGAGAGCACTGTTTGCATTCACGTCTGGCATCCGATTTAAGCTTGAACAAACAACTGAAAACAAGTTGCGACAGGATGACTCCTCCAGCACAGAAGCCGAGCAAATGTCACCATAGCCTTCCCTGTGCAGGCCTTTATATCCTAATCTCATATGTTCCGCAAACACAGCAAAATACATAATGGACGTAAGCTTGAAAGAATAAAAACGTGTCCCCAGTTTTCACTTCAGAATTCTAGTCACCTTATCTTTTCGAGGGAGGTCAAAGGGCAGCCGACACAATACATTACTCATCACAATGCAGTACAGAGGGAGCACTGGCTACCGCAGAAGGTATCGGCTGGCGAGTGAGGTTTGCTTGAGTATTCCTTGATACAATACAGGAAATACATCATAAAAAGGCCCTAACATGAACACACAGCAACCAAAGATACTTCTAATAAAGAAAAAAAAACGAGAGAGCTGGAGGAAAATACAAATTCAGAGAGTGAAAGACGGTGTACTGCAACGCTGTAGAGAGACAGGAGATAAAAAGATGGAGAAAAAGTGTTAAAAGAGAGTGCATGTCTGTGGGAGAGAGCAGAGGACAAAAGGAAAGATTTATAGAAAGTGTGTGGAAGAGAGCATGAATGTTTGTTTGTGTTTGTTTGTGTGTGCTGAAGCACCTCTTGCCTTCTGGGGCTCTTAAGTGGGATAAAAAAATATTGGGGGTTAGAGGCCCACTCACAACCACAGGTCGATACACACAACGCAGTCTCTCTTCACATTGGTGGAGGTGTTTGTGTGCGCGTGCATGTGTCTTCATATACATGTGAAGACTAAAAATACCCACAAGGATAGCAAAACAAAGACAGCCATGTGGGGAAGCCTGGGTTAGGTTAAAGGTTACAGGTAGGGGCTTGAGAAAATAGGATTTTGAATGGGAATAATTTGTTGAGTCCCCACAAGCCTAGTGAAACCTAAAACTTGTGTGTGTCTGGGTGTGCGTGCGTGCGTGCAGGTGTGTCTGTCAAGGCTGACTGCCTCCTGTCAGTGCTGGAGGCTGATAGGTGCTTTTATTCCGCCTGTCACTGCAGATGTGGGAGGGGCCAGACTGACAGGCCGATTCTTTACCTGTCACCGTTCCTAAGGTGTGATGGTTAATCTGTAGGGCCCCCTCCCAAACCCTTCCACACGCGCACGCGCACGCACACGCACACACACACACACGCTTGGTTACACCGATTCAGTGACGCTGCCAACCAAGGTTCAATGCTCAGAGACAGCCTGTCAATCGATCACACTTCACACCCACCCTCTTCCCACTTGAAAATGAGTGTCTGTCAATCTCTTGGTCACGATAGGCTGATTGGCTCTGTCAATCAAGTATTCAGTGCAAATCCATAGTAGCCTTGAGCTGCTTTTTTTTTGGTGGTGGGGTGGGGGGCTGAACCAGTATGCATTGACAATGTAGTTCAAAGACAATATATACATGTACATCTTACTGTATTTTACTTTGCGTTGAACATTTTAAGATTTTGGCTTGTTAAAATGTGGAGTTGTGACAAAACCGTCCAACTCCAACATTCAAGCAAATACTGATTTCATGCCATTAAACCAGCTCTCTTTCTAAAACAGAAAAAGCTTTCTCTCACAAAGAGTAGGATTCACCTGAACTCAACAGGGTCCTTTCCTATTCATTTCTGTCTCCAAAGAGTAGGATTCACCTGAACTCAACAGGGTCCTTTCCTATTCATTTCTGTCTCCAAAGAGTAGGATTCACCTGAACTCAACAGCGTCCTTTCCTATTCCTTTCTGTCTCCAAAGAGTAGGATTCACCTGAACTCAACAGTGTCCTTTCCTATTCCTTTCTGTCTCCAAAGTCACTGCATGTTATGTCTGTTCATCCTTTGTGATTTGTATGCTTTTTTCATTTGCTCAAGTAGGGGAAAGATTATTCACACAGACAATGACTCACTCCACTGTCCTGGGGAACAAGGGATGGTTTTGTCCTCTGGCCAGACAGAGAAAGAGCTTTCTTTCTGTGCTACTTTCATTCTGCTGTCATTTGTCCTCACCCCTCAGCCACGGTTTGTATAAATATGACACGTTTTCCACTGACGGTAAATCAATTCGGCTTACAGTCCAATTAGATTGTCACAGTGTGTTTGTATATTTTTTGTTTGTTTGTGTGTGTGTTAGCGTGCGTGCGTGCGTGCGTGCGTGTGTGTGTGTGTGTGTAAGTAATTCAGACTTAAAAATAAATGTGCCTGAAGGAACATTTTGAGGTTCTGAAAATTGCCATACTGGTGGATATTTTCTATAGGTCAAAAAGGATTAAGACCTCTGACATTGTCTTTCAATGAGCCCATGTCAAAAGTTTAAAACAGAAACCAATGGGAGAGGTGTGACCTTTTAAAATAAATATTGTAGAGGTGGCGGCCTAAAAAGACAAAAGGCGTGACTCATTGGATTTGTATCTGATTTTGGTCGCCTGTTAATGTCATTCCTGATTATATTCCTGATGTTAAGTTTGTACACTTCAAATAAAAATGTTCCCTCAGTATGTATGTATAAATATTAGGTGTTCCATTAGAAAATACTATAGTTGGTGTGAGTAAAACTTCTCTCAAGGTAATATTTTGGCCATTCCCTGGTTAAGTTACTGTAGGGTAACAGTTAGATTTAGGGTCGGGATTAGGAAAGTAAGAAAACACTAATGTTGTGTGGGTCTGTAATCCCAAGAGTTACAATGATATTGAAGACTATGATGAAGTTTGAGTCCCATTGGAACTCGGATGCTCAGCAACTTAACCCATCTCTTTCAACAGACATTTACCAAAACCGACTTTTCATTGATGTCCACAGTGTCTCATTCTAGCTGTCTTGGACTAGCTCTGCTCCCAAGGGAAAGGAGAGAAAGAAATGGAAATGAAGACAGTAGTTGTTATTGGCTTGAGTGTTTCATAACGAAAGACTCAGTAAATCCTTCTTTTACTGTGTTCTGATTCTACAGTAAACTCAACCCAGTCCCTGCTGTCCAGAACCTTTCTGCACCACAAACACCCAGGTCCACTTTTATTCTTATTTTCTACTGTCTTGGACACATGTTTCGTCATCTTATACTAAAATCAGTTTCACAGTTCAGAAGAGACAAGTTCTGCAGATACCAACACTTTCTGACGTTGGATCTTCCACCATCAGTAGCTGATCTGTGGGTATTATCATTGTGAGACCATGGAAGCCAAATGGAGACCTCTTAGTCAAGGCAAGTGTTTTTGTATACCACATTTCATACAACCTTCTTAAGTCTGGTCTCTGTGGTAGTGGATTTCAACGTGTTGACCGCGGGTTACTCTAGATCGAGACTGGCATTTACGACGCCATCATAGGAAATCTGACAAAAAATCTGCTCTCTCCTCTGATCCTGTGTTCTTCTAATACAGGCAATTTCACATTAAGTTCCTTTCAGTGTGGGTTTTTGGACAATGATGATTCACGTTTGCCTACGAATATCCACACTCACCAATAATTACTTTCGAAAGGTCGTTTTAGCAGACAGTGGCGATTCAAGTCAAATGTCAAAAAATAAAATCACAAAGGACAGCGTAGACCATCCTGTAATTAGGATAATAAGGGTAGATGCAATTCTGGGGTGAAAAGCAAGTACATTTTGAAGAGAGTTTGTTGTGAGGACATCCTGACAGTTCTGCTAAATAAGGGGGCTAAGCTAAGAAAACAGTTGTTCCTAATTATTAATGCATACTAATGTACACATACACCATTAAAACATTAACAAAATACATACACGCATGTTATTTCAGGCTAATGGGTTTGTTCTTGACACCTTTCTATGCAGTGTTGGGTGGTATTAAAATGGCCAGTGTGGTGCAGATGTGGCTCCAAACAAATCTGACCAGTGCATGCTTCAAGTTGGCTGCATGCTTCAAGTGAATTTATGAGAATCCAGAGAAAATATGTAAATCTCCAAAAATAATAACAGTTGGTTCCTCAATGAAGTTACAAAGAATTTAACAATACTTCACAATGCATATAATTCCCTGAACATACTGTATATTTGTAATATGAGGCCTATTATACTCACTGATTAAATGTTCTGCCTTGCTTTGAGCCCTCAAAAGACATTGTGTAGGCCTGTCACTGAGTCACCAAAGCTGCTCTTCAGGCTGACGTTTGTGGGCGACTTAAGCAGGAATATGACACACGCATCATGATGTATTCTATGGTTGACAATTCTCTTTAAGTATGAGAGTGGAACTGACATCATTTTAACAATTTTATTAAAATCTGTTCATATACACACCAGCCAGAAATAATATGGCTAATTATTTTCTTTCTGAGTAGCAAACAGAGAGATATGGGCCCGGTTTCCCAAAGCACTAAGATGATCGTAAAATGCACGTAAGTGCCTCGTTATTTTATCAGTGCGTTTCCCGAAAGCACCGTTACTTAAGTGTGCACGTAACTACAAGTCAATAAACGAGCGCTCCGGACAACTCGTTAGTCCATGTTAACTGAACAGGCAATTTACTGGTTTTGTGAAACAGCGCCCCCCGCAAACAGTTAATGTTAAGGCAATATAACGAATACATCTAACAAAAACAATTTATTTAAACAAATTCGATAATAAGTGCGTGAATGAACATAAATTTAATTGAATTTAATGGGTCAACTGAGGATAAAGAAAAACGTACGTAAAACAAGAAATAGGTTAATTAAGAAAAAGTGTTCAAAAATAACCGTTCACGAGTCTTAAACCCCGCGTACTGGTACTATATTTGACGCATATGTGCTGGTGCATCTACCTCGTCAAAAAGAACACTGGTTTCCTCAGCTCCGAATGCATGTTTTCTCTTGCGTTTCAAATTTGAATTCCAAACAATTTGAATAGATTTTTCCAACAATGCTTCATATTCCCAATTAATCAATCATGTGTTGATTGCTATGTGAATTAAGTAACATATATTCTATATAGCTACCGGAGAAACTGATAATTGGATGTCACGTGATCGATTTCCGGAGATATGATTTTGATTGTCTACCCTATTGGTTGCAAATAACAGTTTCGTCCACCAATTTCTCTCCAAGTACCCCTTCCTGCAGTGTACAGTTCGGGGCGAGGCTCAATGGGCGCGGAGTCAAACGCGTTTAACCCGACCCCTTCCCGTCTCCTTTAAAGTCACCCAAGATGAGGTTCACGTCGAAGGTCAACACAAGTATATCTGAATCTAACCTACATGGATAAAATATAAACCTTGTTGCTTTTCATGAAGTTTACCCAATACTTTAATAAAGAAACTGATAAAACCCACAGGTGCAAATAAATAAACCTTGCAGAAATTAGGAGAACCAAGAACATGCAAAGAGGGAGTGAAGTGATGCAGTAACCACAACTAAAGAATCATTAAGAATTTGAATATGCAATATGTCAACGAAGTGGGTCGCTAGTCTACTTTTTATTAGTTAACTATTAATTGGGTATTTTTGTTTTATACCCGAAGGTACCAGTCTGACTTTTACAATAAATGTTTTTGATATGATCATTTATCTTAAATAATAGACCTATAGAATATATGTGTGCGTGTATATATATATATATATATATATATATATATATATATATATATATATATATATATATATATATATACGCACACATATATCTCAACCCAATAGAACAGTCACCAGATCTCAACCCAATAGAGCATATTTGGGATGTGGTGGAATGGGAGCTTCGTGCCCTGGATGTGCATCCCACAAATCTCCATCAACTGCAAGATGCTATCCTATCAATATGGGCCAACATTTCTGTAGAATGCTTTCAGCACCTTGTTGAATCAATTCCACGTAGATTTGCTGCAGTTCTGAAGGCGAAAGGGGGTCAAACAGTATTAGTATGGTGTTCCTAATAATCCTTTAGGTGAGTGTATATATATATATATATATATATATATATATATATATATTGACGATTTTGCAGGTTTTCCTACTTACAAAGCATGTAGAGGTCTGGTACACTTCAACAGTGAGAGACGGAATCTAAAACAAAAATCCAGAAAATCACATTGTATGATTTTTAAATAATACATTTGAATTTTATTGCATGACATAAGTATTTGATCACCTACCAACCAGTAAGAATTCCGGCTCTCACAGACCTGTTCGTTTTTCTTTAAGAAGCCCTCCTGTTCTCCACTCATTACCTGTATTAACTGCACCTGTTTGAACTCGTTACCTGTATAAAAGACACCTGTCCACACACTCAATCAAACAGACTCCAACCTCTCCACAATGGCCAAGACCAGAGAGCTGTGTAAGGACATCAGGGATAAAACTGTGGACCTGCAAAAGGCTGGGATGGGCTACAGGACAATAGGCAAGCAGCTTGGTGAGAAGGCAACAACTATTGGCGCAATTATTAGAAAATGGAAGAAGTTCAAGATGACGGTCAATCTCCCTCGGTCTGGGGCTCCATGCAAGATCTCACCTCGTGGGGCATCAATGATCATGAGGAAGGTGAGGGATCAGCCCAGAACTACACGGCAGGACCTGGTCAATGACCTGAAGAGAGCTGGGACCACAGTCTCAAAGAAAACCATTAGTAACACACTACGCCATCATGGATTAAAATCCTGCAGCGCACGCAAGGTCCCCCTGCTCAAGCCAGCGCCCGTCTGAAGTTAGCCAATGACCATCTGGATGATCCAGAGGAGGAATGGAACAAGGTCATGTGGTCTGATGAGACAAAAATAGATCTTTTTGGTCTCAACTCCACTCGCCGAGTTTCAAGGAAGAAGAAGGATAAGTACAACCCCAAGAACACCATCCCAACCATGAAGCATGGAGGTGGAAACATAATTCTTTGGGGATGCTTTTCTGCAAAGGGGACAGGACGACTGCATCATATTGAGGGGGAGGATGGATGGGGCCATGTATCGAGGTCCTGGAGTGGCCTAGCCAGTGTCCAGACCTCAACCCAATAGAAAATCTTTGGAGGGCGCTGAAAGTCCGTATTGCCCAGCGACAGCCCCGAAACCTGAAGGATCTGGAGAAGGTCTGTATGGAGGAGTGGGCCAAAATCCCTGCTGCAGTGTGTGCAAACCTAGACAATAACAAAGGTTTCTGTACCAAATATTAAGTTCTGCTTTTCTGATGTATCAAATACTTATGTCATGCAATAAAATGCAAAAAATTCATTACTTAAAAATCATACATTATGATTTACTGGATTTTTGTTTTAGACTCACAGTTGAAGAGTACCTAAGATAACAATTACAGACTTCTACATGCTTTGTAAGTGGGAAAACCTGAAAAATTGGCAGTGTATCAAATACTTGTTCTCCCCACTGTATATATATCTATATGTATATTTTTTTTTTATGTGACAACACTGAAGGAATTACACTTTGCTACAATGTAAAGTAGTGAGTGTACAGCTTGTATAACAGTGTAAATTTGCTGTCCCCTCAAAATAACTCAATACACAGCCATTAACGCCTAAAAGTGAGTACACCCCTAAGTGAAAATGTCCAAATTGGGCCCAATAAGCCATTTTCCCTCCCCGGTGTCATGTGACTTGTTAGTGTTACAAGGTGTCAGGTGTGAATGGGGAGCAGGTGTGTTAAATTTGGTGTTATCACTCTCACACTCCCTCATACTGGTCACTGGAAGTTCAAAATGGCACCTCATGGAAAAGCATTGTTGCTCTACATAAGGATGGCCTAGGATATAAGAAGATTGCCAAGACCCTGAAACTGAGCTGCCAAAAGTAGTTGAGTGCACATGCTCAACATCATATCCAGAGGTTTTCTTGAAGGGATCGGGGTTCAGCCTGTCAGTCCTCAGTGCTCCTCGCATGGCTGTCATCCCAGAATGAAGCGTCTTCTAAAGATTGTGTTAAAGAAGCTGAGGGTAAAGGTGATGGACTGGCCAAGCATGTCTCCAGACCTAAACCATGTAGACAGAATGCAATTGTGAATAAAGACAATTTACTATTGATATTGTGAACATAGGCTAAGCATCTAATTGGTATTAACCAGCCTTGCTAAAATATTAACCGAATATGCTTGCCAAATTATCTACCAAAATGAAAAGAAAGGTGAGAACTTGGATAATTGGTTAGAGCCATCATGATAACAACCCAGTCCCTCATTTATTTGTACTAATTTATTCATTTTGTTGCAAACCTAAGTTGGCCTGAATCTGGTGGGATATGTGAAGTGTTCTTTCTGTGGTACAGATTCCACATTCTCACTAAATGCACCCGACCCAGCCTCAGCTAGTAGCTACAAATCCTGTAAATATTCTGCTTCTGCACACTGTTGTGCATTGTAACATTCTCTTTTGTCTGTCCCTCAGAGATCGAGTGCAGCACAGCTAGTTAGTTTTTTTCCATAACCTGCATTTGGTTAGTAAAGTTGTCTTCACACAAAGAGTATTGATCCAGATATCCAGATAGACACAGCCCTTGCCCATACTTCATGCAGTCTTTCTTGCCCTTGTCTGGAGTGTACAATATAATGAATAGCAAATCCAGTACATTACTCAGTCAGTGGCCATTTTCATCAACATGGGTTTACCGGGGGGAAAAAATGCTTTATGCTACTGCTGCCAAACTCCCTGCTCTAATTTGACATTTTCAGAGGTTGAACTCATGGGCTACATCTGATTGATATTGTTCACATTCTTCAAGTGCCAGAAATCATCAATAATAATGAGCTCTGCTACAGTTGTCTGCTTATTTCAGCTCTTATTGTTGTGTGATCACTCAGGTTTTTAAAGCTGCAGTGACCTAATGAAATGACGATTACAGAATGAGAACAATGTCCGGTTTCTCAAAACGTTAACGGTGGCCAATGTTAGTTGAAGCATACAACCATGAACAGTGACTAGCTGAGTAACTCATCTATGTTCTGTCTTGTATTAATGGCCACCTCTTATACACTCTACTATTCAGCTAAGTAGTAGAAAAGACTGAGTACTTCCAGGGAACCATGACAAAAAAATCATGGGGACTTAAGAGGAATTGCTAACAACTTGCTTTGGTTTGCTGGGATACAGCCAAGGGGTACTGTGCATGATTTTGTGCTGTCTGTTCAAGATGTTGTCAGGCTGGCAGATTGTGAGCATGGCCATATCATTGAGACAGGCAGACACCTGCTGTTTGACGGAGCACCAGGCCATCTCTATCAAGCGCTTGTTGATATCTTGCTGACACTGAAACAACCAAATCTCTGCTGCTATTTTATGAAAACTCCCATTTGTTTACAGGTAGTGTAATACCAGACTTGAGGGCATTAGAAAACCCTGGTTTACTATATATTACTTCAAACACTCTATGGGAGTGTTGCTTTGGATTAAAATCTTTTTTACAAAGTTAATTCATACTCTTCAGATTGGATAGCGGTTTCAGTGTCTCGCTACTGAAATTGTATTATGTATATGGTATATAATACATCTACAGTTGCTGGGCATACCCTCGATCAGATGATAGAGCTGAGGGAACTATGATATAATTATTTGTCTGCATGTATTTGTATATGTAGACCTATACCAAATGTATATTACTGTAGCAAAATCATCTTTATTGGAAATATAAACACAGACAACTTCAGTCATTTGACAGAGGTACTGTAACAAGCTGTTATAGGCAATCGAATGATTAGCACAGGACCATCTTTTGAGAAACCAGAAAAGGAACCAGGTCTAGTTCAACCGGCCCGCAATTAAAAGCAATGAACGATGTTGCCCTTAATGGATTCGAACCTGGGTCACCTCGTGAGAGGCTGTGGCTTAAACCACTACACTGCCATGCTGTATGTTGACCTAGTGTCTCGACATAGCAACTTGACATATAGCAACTCGATATTAGATTTTGTCACGCAGTAACGTCACGCCAAGTCTGAATATTTCACTAGACACCACTAAGCATTGTGTTACACTGACTGACATTTCTTAAGTTTACCTCCACCACAAATAGCATCTGTGAACTGTATGGCTTTTGCCACTGGACGTTTTAACAGCTTATTAGCCAGTAATAGGCTTACTAGTTTTTGTTTCATTCATGAATGACATTGATACCATAACTATCAATATAGGTTTCCACGAGAGAATCGTGGAAACCCCTACTCTTTACTGCCCAAGGGGTTTTGATCTGTCCTATATTACCCCAAAAAGCATGCACGGATGCGTAGGCCTACTTTGAAAATGTATTTTAGGTTTACTTTAATGTAGCTAATGAAGGTTGCAGCCAGCAAAGTTTTTGTCGATCCTGACCCAGAAAGCATGCGTACTTCAAAAATCCAGCAGGAATAGTTGCAATATAACAGGAAACAGTTTTATTTCAGGCTCACTATAACACAGCTACTGAAGTTTGTGCTTTGACTGTGACAAGATTCAAATGCTAAAAACTCATTGCCCTCTTTAGGCCACCAGCCCACAGATTTTCTATAAGAATGATGTCCATGCTCAGACTGGGCCATTCCCCACGTTGATCTTGCTTTTCCAATGGAAAACCAATGGTTTATTTGGCTGTGTACTTCTGCTTTGTTGTTGTGTTAAATAGTGAAATTCCTCTTTATCTTCAGCATTCTGGGACAATATCTTGATTTTGGCACTTTACTCTGTCCTGCCAGAGCCCCTGTTCCCACTGAAGAGAAGCAGCCCTAGAACATGATGCTGCCTACCCCATGTTTGAGAGTAGGTACTATGTACTTGTACTATGTCCTGGGTTATGAGCAGTGTCGGTTGTGTAATAATATATCTTTTGGAATTAAGGCAAAAAACGTTTTCAGAACATCACTTTTTGATTATAGTTTTGGTAGATTAAATGTCTTGCTTAATGCATATGGGCTTGGAAGTCCTTTTTTGTGTGAAAAGGATTCCATCTTACCACTCTACCCCACAGCTCAGACTTGTAGAAAATTACACTATGCAATGAGTGCTGAGATACATGTAATGCCTTCTAAATGCTTTTATGATCCTCTCCTGATGTGGACCTCAATAATAAGATCCTGTACATCTTTTATTAGCTCATGATGGACCATGGCTATATCTGCCTTATGCAAACAAGAAACCTTTAGGGAAATCCTACAGGAACAGATCATTTTATTCAGCGCCAATCTGAATCACCTTAATTAACTCCTGGAGCTGGGGAATTATATTTGTACATAATTTGGTATGTGATTGGTTGAATCTGAACAAAGTTTCAACCATCATTATGACTGGCGATATTCACCTGTTGTTATGTTGGGCACATACTGACCAAAATATGTTATCAAATACATGTATTGGTAAAAGAAAGGTTTAATGAAATACATGCAGGTAGTGATGGCCATTCAAGGCTTGATTATAGTTGTTCTAGCAGCAGGATATTATGCTAGCAGCGCTAACTCAGATTTTCTATTTTAAAATAAAAGCCATCATTTAAATATATAAGGCAATATAGTTCACAATCTAGTCCGTACATTATATGTTTAATGTCCGTTCCAATGTTATTCCTGTCTGTTCTTTTTCACACACTAGATTGTTAACTATACTGCCTTATACATTTCAATGATGGCTTTTATTTTGATGAAGAAAATCTGAGTGCTGCCAGCATAATATCCTGCTGCTAAAATAACGCTAATGAAGCCTCGAATGGCCATCACTACTGGCAGGTATGCCACCACAATATAAAACAAAACAGCTTACTCAAACAACCCTGATGTTTAACTCTAAAAGCTAGGATGCTATTTTAATGTGAGGTGGGAAGATTGCAAAAACACCTCCCCATACACATTGTTTGAAGTACATATTTCTAGTTAATATAAACAAGATACAGAAGACATGGACATTCCACTAAACACTTCCCAGTTCCCTCACAATGGAAAATAAATACATAATTTAAATCTTTTAATCATAATAAAGACATTTATTACATTTATTAAGACGGGTGCAGCTTTATTTAGTTTTATTTGCTGTTTTCTTGCTTTAATGGACAAAAAGAAATAGAAGAGAGAGTTTTTAGCCCATGCTGCACCAGTACATTTGCACCAGAGCAGAGGATTGAAACGCTGGACCTCCTCTGGTCACAAGAAGGGTGGTCAGTATTTATACTATCAACGAGTGTCGAAATGGGCATATTTAAATTTTGCTGTAGTAAATAATAACAGTCTGTGTATCATTAATGTATAGTAAAAAGAGATTTGTATCAGAAGTTCAGAAGAGTGTGTGTGTGACTGTTCATGTGTGATTGTGTGTGTGTGTGTGTGTTTCTGATCAATCAGTCTAGTTCAAGTGTTGAGCAGGGTAATGGTTTGCAGATAGAAGCTGTCTCTGAGCCTGCTGGTGTGGGCTCTCATTCTCTAACCCGTCTGTCTGATGGTAAGTGGATGACCAATGAGGGGCTGGGGTGTCTAGGGTCCTTGATAATTCTGCAGGCCTTTGTCAAGCACCACTTTGGATATTTGTCCTGGATGTGTGGGAGCTTGGCCCCAGTGATGTACAGTCCGAAGTTTACATACACCTTAGATGAATACATTTAAATTCAGTCGTTCACAATTCCTGACATTTTAATCCTAGTAAAAAGTCCTTGTCTTAGGTCAGTTAGGATCACCACTTTATTTTAAGAATGTGAAATGTCTGAATAATAGTAGAGAATGATTTATTTCAGATTTTATTTCTTTCATCACATTCTCAGTGGGTCAGAAGTTTGCATATACTCAATAAGTATATGGTAGCATTGCCTTTAAATTGTTTAACTTGGGTCAAACGTTTTGGGCAGCCTTCCACAAGCTTCCCACAATAAGTTGGGTAAATTTTGGCAGATCCTGACAGAACTGATGTAACTGAATTAGGTCTCTAGGCATCCTTGCTCGCACACACTTCTGCCCAAATTTTTCCTATAGGATTAAGGACAGAGCTTTGTGATGGCCACTCCAGTTCCTTGACTTTCTTGTACTTAAGCCAGTTTGCCAACTTTGGAATTATGCTTGGAGTTATTGTCCATTTGGAAGACCCATTTCTGACCAAGCTTTAACTTCCTGACTGATGTCTTGATATTTTGCTTCAATATATCCACATATATTTCCTTCCTCATGATACCATCTATTTTGTGAAGTGCACCAGTCCCTCCTGCAGCAAAACACCCCCACAACATGATGCTGCCACCCCCATGCATCATGGTTAGGATGGTGTTCTTCGGCTTGCAAGCCTCTTTTTACTCCAAACATAACAATGGTCACAAGAGATGGAATGCATCTCCTTCCTGAGTGGTATGATGGCTGTGTGTTTATATTTACACTTGCATACTATTGTTAGTATAGATGGATGTGGTACCTTCAGACTAGTGGAGGTCAAATTCTTTTTTCTACATCCAAAGGTACACCTACTTAAATTTACTTAAATTATGTCAGAAGCTTTTAAATCCATTACATTATGTTCTGGAATTTTCCAAGCTGTTTATAGTCAACTTAGTTTATGTAAACATCTGACCCACTGGAATTGTGATAGTGAATTATAAGTGAAATAATCTGTCTGTAAACAATTAGTCTGTGGAAACATTTGATGTCCTAACCGACTTGCCCAAACTATAGTTTGTTAACATGAAATCTGTGGAAGGGTTCAAAAATGAATTTTAATTGCTTCAACCTAAGTGTATGTAAACAACTGACTTCAACTGTATTAGTCTGTCTTAATTACCTACTGTAAGGCCGTGGGGTAATTTACAGAACAGTTCCCATACATGCCATGATGCAGCTGGTCAGGCTGATCTCCATGGTACCTTATTGTATAATTGTAGATGACCCAGGGTGGGTCCGACGTCTTTAGTCCTCTCAGGCAGATCTCATGACAAGTACCCAGCTACAGTATATGAAAGCAGAGGAACCAAAAATTGATAACTCACTCCGGTTGGTCCACTGATGTGAAGCATGGCAGGATCCTTAATTTCCCTGCTTCTTTTTTGTTTTGCACCAAAATGGCAGTTTGCTTGCCCTGAAGACTGACTTGTTGTGGTTATTTAACAGGCCTACAACAACAGATCAACATACCGTAGCTACTGTACTAGGTCAAACCTGTGTGCTGTAGAGCATGGGGGAATTGGACACATTTTATGGTGCTTAAAGTGAATTTTCTTCTTATTTTTTCACTTTAGACAAATTCACATTCTGCACATGATATGTTTTTGGTCTTTGATGTAATTTATGCATTGTACTGCCTCAATATGTTCTACCAAATTTTTTTTCCTCTACATTCTGTAATGTTGAGGCAAATATAACCTATTTAATTTTTGAACTTTTTAAAAATGTGTTTTTATAGCATAAAGGGTGAATTCTATTTTCTCTCTTACCTATATTTGTATTCTCTCTTTGGTTCAGTTTGTAAAAAAAAATTCAGTTCAACTTTAACAAATAGAATCTTTACAACAGCGGGGAAAATGGATTTACATTCCTTTAGTGAATGTGGAAAAGGACAAGGTGCTGAAGCAGGAGGAATCTGCAGACTGATATTGATTTGGTGTGTCCACATGATTTGACGCTGAAATGAATATGTCCTAACCTGCCACAGTGTATACTTAATACCTGCCACTGAAGAAACGCGTCACCTTTTCTCATCTTACAATGTCTTTAGTAGCCCTATAGAGTTTGTGTACTCAGGTTGAAAATACACCACATACCATGAGTGGAATGATTATCGTATTTGGCTCATCAATGTCATAAATGTACATAGTCTTCGGATCATTAATCTATCTTGTAACATAAATCCTAGAATGAATCCCCTGAAATATAATCCTACATTAGCCCATGTACTGTGGAACATAACAGGCACGACGTCACATTGGCGTCTTTTTAAAGAAGAGGAACCACTGTGGCATTACCGGAGTTAAGATGTCGTCACAGAGCTTAAGCCGTGTTGTGAATATGAAGACTTAGCTAAATCTCTCAGCTTTACTTTATCTCATATCAGGCACTTCAGGGAAAGTGCTGTGGGTTGGAGTTTTCATCCCCACTGTCTGATTTGTTAGGGCCTTCCTCCACCGCTGCCACTCTCCATACCCCCCCCCCCCACCCATCTCCCCAAACCTGTCATCTACTCGCCTGTCCATTCTCCCCTCCCCTCTCCCGCGCTTCCCCCTCCTCTCCTCCCCTCCAGTCTAAATTACCATGGTCGGCTGCTCCCCATCTCCTCCGGGGATTAGTAGAGCTAAATGCAGGGAGGCTCAGTAGCATATGTAACATTGCGCCTCCTCGGATCCCAAATTCAACCAGTGATTGAGGGGAGCAGAGAGCTTGGTGTGGCCCCCGCTGAGGCAGCCGAGCTGCGTTGCCAAAATGACCTCAAACCGACATTAAAACAACCTTCGGCGAGACTTAGCGGGCCGGCGCTCTCACTGGAACGCGATGATAAGGCTGCAGATTAACTGATGAGACCGGAGGGGATGAGACCGACCCCCACGATGCAGGAGATTAAGGAGACACACAACTACCTGTGCACACACACGCACACACACACATACCCCAACGCTGAAGGCTTTTGGTCAGCAGAAATCTGACATCTATTTTAATGTGATTTGTTACATACAGGTGGCTGTAGATCTATCTACAGAATTAGAGAGGAACATGATAGGTTATTTAAAAATACACCCAAGTTTTTTAGTCAGCAGAAACATCACATCTAATTGAGAGCCCGCATGTGGCTCTCTATGAACAGTACTTTCATAGGTTTACAGCGTTAGAGGGTCCTGAAAAATTATGTGATAGATTATTTAATCTCCTAAATGCGAAGACATCATTAGGTACCTCTATCAAACTCTAAAAAACAGATGGCCGAAGTGTATATTTTTACCATTAAGTGAACTGGAAAATTCATCACAGATGAGATACCTAGTTTTTAACAATAGTTAATCTAGAAAGGTCTACGCAGGTTAGGACACAGAGAACAAACTGCAGGTTGAGCGCAAAGGATATTTTTCAAAAGCTTGACACCTGAACAAAAAACACTACCCGAGTGCAGAAATAACATAACAGCATTTTTCTGTGTATCTGACCCCTAGAGCCAGACGCGTGCAGCATCATCACTGCGCATCGTCTTCGCTCAAAAACATTATCCCTCTCATTACCAAAAGACATCTAACCGGGTGGGGGGGTTCATCAGGGTTACTTCAGCACTGACGCAAGGCCAGAAGATCTCCCTCCTCCCTATTGGCCCAGGAACCAGCTCTCTCTGACGGCCATGCAGCTGCTGTGACAGTGATGCATGGAAACGCATCGCCCTCGGGGCTGAATAACAGCGCCGCGCTATGTCCTGCATGATAACAATATCAGTGGGCTGTAAAAAAAGAAGCTCGCAGGCCCTAGTCAATAGCCTAATTACCGTCAGGGAAAATATTATGTCATGCCTGGTCTCCAGAGGGACTGATTAGCCTCTTGTGTATTGTAATCAGTGGAAGATGCGTAGACAGGCCTGATGAGTGCTCTCTCCTAGGCTCCATGTCGGGCTGGTGAGAAAAGGAACGTTCTGCGATGGGATAGGACGGATAGGACGAAGATGACATCGCAGAGGATCAACAGAAAAACACACGGAGAGCGTTTCCATTCGGAGATCAGAGATCCCATCTGGCTTACTCACGTCAGTGCAACGTAGACATTTCTTGGCACCTTACCGTTGTTTGGCATGCCTTCGGAGACACTTGGAGTGTGTGTCATTCGGAGTGACATTTATAAAGACAAGTGGTGGAAGTGGAATGAATTAACGATTCATGTCCTTCGTTATCTCATTTTATACTCATTAGAACTGTCCACATCCTCCTGTCCACAATACTGGCAGGCAATATTCCCTTGATGAGTGCAAAGTGTCCGATAATAGCCCGTCTACTGGATGTTTCACCTTTCTATTTACAATACAAACTGCCTTAACGATCAAGTCATCACCAAGCTTGTAAAGTAACCGTTGCTAACAGATGCCGGGGAGAGTGTTTCTCTGCATTCAACGTTCGGACTGAACATACTTTATGTTTCCTGTCGATGGCGCTGTGATGAGATGTGTGAGTTAATCGAATCTTCAAGGTCCACAACATTCTGGCATTACCAGTGTTTCCTGCCTCTACAGACCCAATGACATCAATACTCCATGTGTGCTGAATTCAAGCAAAGAAGTAGATTTATTTTTCCTGGCAGTCTAGAAAACAAACATATTAATGATGCCAAAAAGCACTCGGATATTTGAATAATGAAACAGTTCAGCATTCAGACCTGAGCAAGGCTGTTTTCAAGGAGAACTTGCTCGCTCAAATGTTTTTTGGATAATTTGATATTGTTGCTCTAAAACAAGTGGGCAACATATAGTCTCCCTAATTAAGCATTGTTTCCATTCAACTTGTATTCATCTTCTGTTCTTCAACATGTTAGTTTCTATCATACTTACTTTTGGTACCCTACTATACATTGGTAAGCTGAAACAGAAAATGTCATGACTACATCCCTGACAAATAAAAAGGACTGCCTCTAAACCTGTCAATCTGACCATTGACAACTCTGTCAGCTCCCCAAACCAAACTCCATATCTTACTTACCCACAACGCAGAGCTGGGAGTTTGAACAAAAGGCCTACATGGATGACTGGGTTACCTCGTGCCCTCAGTGTAGTAGCAAGTCAGACTGTGCTCTGTCTATCTTCCTTTGTATCAGTCATTCAAGGGGAGGGGGTAGTCGAACCCTCCCCATGAGGGAGCAGGACCTCCTTGTTATGTATTCAGGCTACAGTGTAAGAGTAGGCCAAATGGGGCAATTAGTGCAGATGGAAAAAAGGCCCTGGTCAAATGAAATTCATTCAACTCAGAACAGAGTGCCATTTGGGATGGAGCGCTGCTCTTGATTACGGATAAGGAGTTTATGGAGGTCTTCTGCGGGATAAAAATATTGTTTTGAGTCATTGATCAGGTATTAAGGTTGAGAGTTAGGAGTGGAATAGTGTTAGATGGAATCAGAGCTTCAACAGCTTAAAGCTGTTGACGTTATGGGGCCCTGAGTGTTTCACTTAAGAAAATCAGTTTGAGTGTTTGAAATCATAAATGAATTGGAGAAGCAGGTAATACTTCACTGGGCAAACCTCATTGATTTTGCCCAGAGAAGGAAAAAAACTGAGAAAATCAGTTTAGCAGCCCCTCGGAGCGCGAGGGTCTGGATTTACTTACTCAACCTTGAACTGCCGAATCATTTTATTTTCATTTGATGGAGGACCAGGTATTTTATCAGAGACTTTGAGAGTTAACGTCACGCCTTCTTTGGTATATGGCAGACAATTTAGAAGAGTGGGCAGGGGATAGTGAACGGTTAGAGTTCTGATAGTTTTAAGTAATGCAGTTTGGTGCAGCAATTGAAAAAAAAAATATATCACTTTATTAAATATTCACAATGTTACGACTTTATAAGTGGTTAATTCTTGGAAGAATAACTTCCTCCTACTAAACAGCAGAAAGACAGAAGCAATTCAGAATAACTCCAACAGCTGCAGTGACCGTGAGCCTTGCCAGGACAGACATATGATGCCTCCTACCTCAGTCATCACCAATCTGGGTGTGAAATTTGACCCTGCTCTCTCATTTAATGCCCACATTAGCCCCATCCATAACATGCCATCCTTATACCTGAAGAACATGTCCCACATATGGCTCTCTCTCAACACCGCTGATGGGGAAAGGCTTATCCATCCATTTTCTCCACTGTTGATTATGGAAATTATTTACTTGGGGGGGGGGGGGGGGGGGTCCTTCAAACTCCGTTCACAAACTACAGCTCACTCGAAACAGCGCTGTGAGGATTTGGTCACAAAAAGTACACCCACATAAGTTCTGTCCTTGCAGATCTCCAAAGGCTACTTCTCCCTGAAATAAATTAACTTATAACGATCCTCTTCATCTACATAGACCTACTACATCTATCTGATCTACTTTTGCGCCTATAAAGTCTTACACAACCTACAGTCAAGCAGACCGAAGTGGCTTCATGCACCAAAGATAATGGGTGATAACACTCCCCCTCACCTTCCCCCACCCTAACACCTTTGGAACAGTCTTCGGGCGGTTCAGGGTCTTCCATATCAGGCCTTAAAATACAGTGAGGGAAAAAAAATTATCCCCTGCTGGTTTTGTACATTTGCCCACTGACAAAGAAATTACCAGTCTATAATTTTAATGGTAGGTTTATTTGAACAGCGAGAGAGAATAACAACAACAAAATTATAAATTGATTTGCATTTTAATGAGTGAAATAAGTATTTGATCCCCTCTCAAACTGAAAGATTTCTGGCTCCCAGGTGTCATTTATACAGGTAACAAGCTGAGATTAGGAGCACACTCTTAAAGGGATTGTTCCTAATCTCAGCTTGTTACCTGTGTAAAAGACACCTGTCCACAGAAGCAATCAATCAATCAGATTCCAAACTCGCCACCATGGCCGAGACCAAAAGAGCTGTCCAAGGATGTCAGGGACAAGATTGTAGACATACACATGGCTGGAATGGGCAACAAGACTATCACCAAGCAGTTTGGTGAGAAGGTGACAACAGTTGGTGCGATTATTCGCAAATGGAAGAAACACAAAAGAACTGTCAATCTCCCTCGGCCTGGGGCTCCATGCAAGATCTCACCCTGTGGAGTTGCAATGATCATGAGAACGGTGAGGAATCAGCACTGAATTACACGGGAGGATCTTGTCAATGATCTCAAGGCAGCTGGGACCATAGTCACCAAGAAAACAATTGGTGACACACTACGCCGTGAAGGACTGAAATCCTGCAGTGCGTGCAAGGTCTCCCTGTTCAAGAAAGCACATGTACAGACCCGTCTGAAGTTTGCCAATGAACATCTGAATGATTCAGAGGAGAACTGGGTGAAAGTGTTGTGGTCAGATGAGATCAAAATCGAGTTCTTTGGCATCAACTCAACTCGCCGTGTTTGGAGGAGGAGGAATGCTGCCTATGACCCCAAGAACACCATCACCACCATCAAACATGGAGGTGGAAACATTATGCTTTGGGGGTGTTTTTCTGCTAAGGGGACAGGACAACCTCACCGCATCAAAGGGACAATGGACAGGGCCATGTAACATCAAATTTTCTCCTTCTCTCAGCCATGGCATTGAAAATGGGTCGTGGATGGGTATTCCAGCCTGACAATGACCCAAAACACATGGCCAAGGCAACAAAGGAGTGGCTCAAGAAGAAGCACATTAAGGTCCTGGAGTGGCCTAGCCAGTCTCCAGACCTTAAACCCATAGAAAATCTGTGGAGGGAGCTGAAGGTTCGAGTTGCCAGACGTCAGCCTCGAAACCTTAATGACTTGGAAAAGATCTGCAAAGAGGAGTGGGACAAAGTCCCTCCTAAGATGTGTGCAAACCTGGTGGCCAACTACAAGAAACATCTGACCTCTGTGATTGCCAACAAGGGTTTTGCCACCAAGTACTAAGTCATGTTTTGCAGAGGGGTCGATTACTTATTTCACTCATTAAAATGCAAATCAATATATAACATTTTTGGCATGTGTTATTCTGTCTCTCACAGTTCAAATAAACCTACCATTAAAACTAAAGACTGATCATTTCTTTGTCAGTGGGCAAATGTACAACATCAGCAGGGGATCAAATATTTTTTCCCCTCACTGTACATTTGTGTCGGGTGGACTACCTTTGTTTGTAGACTTTGATCATTGCTGTCATGACATTGTTGCAAAATTATTCACTTTATTACCTATCTGCGCATTTCTTTAGGTTCAGCTCCACCAAGTCCAGCTTTCCTCAAGAGAGGAGATACCGATAAGGGCACTGCTCCTGGTCTCAGCCAATCAACTGGTGCCCACTCGACCAAACCCTGGACATGAGCTGATCATTGCAGCTTCTGATTGGTTGAATACATCTATCTGCCCTCCCACTGGGGAGCCAGCTCCAATACATGCATCTGCATCTCTGTATACAATATGTTAACATTGTTATGGCTGAGATGTGTGTGATAATGTTAAGTAGTTGCTTGGTTTGAAATGTTTAACAATACTAACATTGTTATTGTTATGTTTACTATTGTTAGTAGTAGTCACTGTTGTTGAAATTGTTATGGCTGAGATGTGTGTGATATTGTTAGTGGTTACTGTTGTCATAGTTTCATAAGGCTAAAATGAGTGATATGGTTACTGCACGGTTAATGAACGTAGTTAATTTCCCTATAGTTGTGGTGTTTAATACATTCCTGCCCATTCATCACTTGTTTCACTTCTGTTGGGAACCATTTCCATACCTCGGGTTTGGCAGTAAAGTCTCTGTGCAAGCTAATTCTCTGTGAGGTTGTCTATTGCCTCTGACTAGAAAAGTGTTTATTGGACCTCAGACCAATGAACAGAAGGTCATCACGCACACAGGCTACTGTATTAGTTTGATTAATTTGAAATATATATTCAGGATGATAGGCCAGTTAGTTATTACTGTTGGGCTGTTTAAGTGTTCAGTTCCCAATTACCACAAAACACACGTGCTTATACAGGGAGTGCATCTGTAGGAAGTTAGGCTCTTTCTCATTTCCCAGTCTGGGGTAATGGGAAGGGCTGTCCCTGTTGAGTGTGAGGTACATTTGCCAGTTAACTGAATGCTTTGGCTTTGCCAGTTTGAAATGGATCCATCAGGGAAGTTGATGAGGCTCAAACACGTTTTCACAAGGGGCTTCATTTACCTATATAAACACAGCTAATGGTCTTGTAATTCTGTTGAAGTGGACAGTGTCAACTGCCAAGGGCTGCTTGAATGCAGAAGTGAGATGCTGTAATTGTAGGAAGCCACATAGGTAAAGTGTAGTTGAGCATGACCACATGCACCTGAGGTTTTATCAAATGCTCTGTCCATCACAATTGAAATCTACCAGGAAGTCAACATGCTCTTAACTTTAAGATTGAAACAGTGATGGAATATACTCAAATTCTGCTTTGACTGAGGGTCCCATACCACCTAGTTTGATATGACTAAGCGGTCGTTACACCGATAACTTTTAAATTCATGCACTTTGAGATTATTCTTGCATAATACAAAGCAATAAAAAACAAACAAATGTATTACATTATTATTATTAATACCATTATCATTTAAAACATTACAGGCATTCTTAGTAAGCCAATCCTAACTGCTGCTCGATAACACATTTGCTGTGATGTCAGCCCAGCAGGTTGCTCTGGTCATCTTGTTTGACATTATTCTTTTGTTGAGCAACGACAGGCTGTATCCTCCTCAGCTTAAGGCCACACTCGATGAGAAACATTGGAGAGAGAGAGAGACAGACATTCTGCATTGTCGGTAGAAGACAAATAGATTTTCTCTGCATGGGTGGTTCTGGTATAACGGCTGCTTTGGGCGAAGAGGAATAAGAGATATGTCATAGCCACTTGATCACACTGGCCAGTCAAAATGAGGAGATGGAGACCCAAAGGCGACAATGCTAAGGCTTAGCAATGTTTGGGCCTTGCTAATGTTATTTTGGGTATGTTTTTGGATGACTATGACTACCACTCAGGAAAGAGTCCAGAACTGTATACGCAGCATTATACTGTGGTCAGCCAAAATGAACAACTAATATTGTGAAAGGGCAACTGTGAATTGATATCAAGGTTACATCTAAGGCTTTGATTTTATGGTTCCTGGAATGTCGTAAGGCTGTAGATCACAGCTGAGCCAAGTATAATATGTCACCCCCATCAACAGCGTTAAGTCGGTGGGGTTTAAAGGTGCGGAAGGTGGAGGGTTCCAGAACAGCCACTCCGTTGGCGATGCTTGTGCAATTAAAGTGTACAATTAAAGCTTTTATAATCAGGACTTTCACGGAACTGTAGAGCCAGGATTAACGGTCAGAGGTTGTGCCTGAAATTGCCAAAGCCGACCGTGCCAAGAAATGTTTTTAGATTTGTGTTGGATGGAAATGCAATGAGGTAAGAGTTATAGTGGAGATGGGGAGAGCGATAGGCCTGCCACTTGTGTCTCTGAACCAAGGACTATTCCTCCAAAGAACTATCCATTCCTCCAAAGAACTATGACAATGGAGAGCTAATACATCATAATGCATCATTACAAGGACCTGGGCCGTTGTCACAGGATCACAGCAACAGCCCTCTGTGCAGTCCATAGCCTCGGGCTTAATGATAAGGCTTAATAAAGAAGTATTAGAATAAGATGTATGTCCCTCTCTCAACCCAGGGGCGGATGTGTCCACAGACTTTGGCTTAGGGGAATCCCGCCGGAAAATAACGTTGTGTCTCTGTTTTCAATCAAAGAAAAAATGTAAATTATTTACGGGATGAGCCACTGCGTGTTCGGCCACCTCATTTGTATTCACGTCGCCAGTGCTAAATGTGACATCATGGTGATCAATGAAAGCACTGGGGTTTTAGAAGCACTTCCTGTGGAAACCAAGGACAGATGGGGTTGTTCTTAATGAGGGTGGAGTACAGGGATAATGAAACCAAGTCAGTTGGACCAGTCACTGCCACATACAGTATATAAAGAAGGCAAGATCCACAAATACCAGGGACTGTTTAAGATTGATATCTGTTTTATTTCAAGGACCTAGCAAGACAAGAGGGAAAAACCTATGTGTACAGTAATGTGCATTGTTGAGCCATATGTTAAAGCCAGTGCCAGATTTTCTTACGCTTCCTTACAATGTTGACAGGATAAAAAAAAAATTGTTTCCAGGAATGCTTTCATGAATAATTATTAAAACACACTCAAGCAGATGCAGACACACACACACACATCGACACGTAAGCAAACTAGCAAGCGCACACGAAAGGATTACATCCACGTATTGTGTAATAATGATCGCAAATCCCATTTCCTCAGTTTGAGAAGAAATAACTAAATCCATTCCTCTACCTGCCATGTTGAACAAAACACATTCTCTGACCTTATGACTCATCATTTATACTGTGTTTACCCCCGCTTACCAATCCACCTTCTATACTTCCACCACACACCAGTCCTCCCCCAAAATCCCCAAATAAACCCACATCCACATGCTCCCGCACCAAAACACCAGCGGTGTGATTTAATACAAATTTGTACTTTCTCGGCTGGGGTCAGCATATGGGTCTTAAAAAATAAATTGCCTCTGAAATGCTTTTCTAGCAAATGGCGGCCATCTTATGTTATTGGCGCGACGGTGCAGGTTTTGGGCCAGGGTTCTCTGTATCACAGCACCCCCTCGCCGCCTGATTGAACATAGGTGTAACAGCTGATTTACAGTCCCACTGTTCAACATTAACCCCCAGATCCAGACTGAAATAGTTATTACTGATGACACTCAGTGTAATTGCTAATTTTACGCTTCAGCAGACGCATTTTCCACTCTTCTTCTTCTTTCTCATTCTCTTCCTCTTTCCTTCTTTCATTTTTTCTTTCCATTGTGGTCTGCAGTGGTATTTTCTTTTTTCTCTGTCCCTACACAAGAAGAGACTTGAAAGCTATTTATTCCTCTGTGTAATCCTCTCTGGCCACTGCTGGCCTGTATCGGAGGCTAGTGTCACTTAAGACGTGGGACTGTAACATTCGGCCATGTCTTCGTAATCAATACAACACCAACACCGACATGTTCAGACATGTTACCAGTCGGTAACATTCTTTGTGTTAAACGGTTCCCTAATTACAGCTTAGGTAAAAGTAATACGTGACGTAATGTTGTTTGTAAGTTGTTTAAGTTAATGGATGTTGGATGTTGACGCTAATGACTAATCCTATCGTGCAAATGCAATCATTTGAATAAAAAGCGCCAATTGCAGCAAATGACAATGTATCTCTCCTGGAATGGGGTGTGAAAGGATGAGATCACCGGCACATTTGCAAACTTATCAAGTGAAATTTCTGTCATTGAACACATTCTACCCGGTTAAAGGCAACCGACCTTTGGAAAACACCAACTGTGGTGGTTTGCTTAGAACGACCTTGCGTGATAACATTCATCAACATTCCGGGAGCATTGCTCCTATACATCCGTTACGTAATTAATCACGACTCCCTCATTCCCCTCCACAAATGTTTACATTGTTATACCCAGCATTAGGAACAGCAATTCTAATCAACCCTAATGTCACTCATAATTGCACCTGCAATCATTATTCCACTTAATCTTTTGTGTAAGACCCATTGGAGTTATTCCCCCTCCCCTCAGCGAGCACCAACCTACTGTACGATAAGCCCATTATCATAGTGTGCGGCAAAAGGTTAGCATGTTAAGCTAGATTAGCGTGCCCAGAGTGCTGAGCACGATAGGGGTGACATCTTACACAGACTGAATGGAGAGATAATTCACACCTCCACCATTCCTTGTCAAAGCCAGGCCTGGTTAATTGCAACTGCTGTGAGAGAGCCTGTTCATGACACACTCTCTTCAGCCAAACCAGTCTACATGCCAGCCATGGATGACTGGCTGACCAGCCAATGTTTCAATACCTCATTCAGCAATCGGGCCAACCAACAACTACACACAAAAGGAAGACTGGGTTTTTCTTCCATCCATTATTGTCGGTGTTATTCAATATCAAGCTGAAGACTGGGGTGGCATAACATGAGCACTGACCAACTGTTTCGATGGATATTTTCCAATTGTGACAGCATATACACACGCAGGGGGCAATGGGACCAGAAATCACAACTGGTATTTTTCAAACACCAGTACATTTACAATTCATTGGGAAAGCATTCAGACCATTTCACTTTTTCCATATTTTGTTCTGTTTCAACCTTATTCTGAAACAGATTACGTAGATTCTTTCCCTCATCTATCTCTATAAAATACCCAACAATGACTAAGCAAAAATGACCTTTTATATATTTTTGTAAAAAACAAAAACATAGATATTAAATTTACAGAAGTATTAAACCAAATTTACACAGTACTTTGTGTAAGCACTTTTGGCAGTGATTACAGCCTAGAGTCTTCTAGGGAACGACGTAACAAGCTTGGCACACCTGTTCTAGCGCATGGAACGTTGCTGCACAGCCATTTTCTGTGCAGCAACAAAATGAAATTTACCGATTTGGGGACTCTAATAAAGTTGTACTGTAGAAACATCTCAAGGATGATTAATGGAAACAGAATACACCTGAGCGTAATTTTGATTGCCATAGGATAGGGTCTGAAAACTTGAAAATGTGATATTTAATAACCTACAAAGATTTCTTAAAATCTGTTTTTGTTTGGTCATTATGGGGCATTGGGTAGATTGCAAATGGGGAAAAGTACATTTAATCAATTTTAGAATAAGGCTATAATATTAAAAACAAGATGTACAAGGGAAGGGGTATGAATCATTTCTGAATGTAATGATGATTTTGTAAAAACAAAAAAAATCATGTAAAAATAAAATGCCGGATGTCAGTCTGCCACTGGTCACAACATCACAAAACACAACATCACAGAATTGGTATGCAGGAGTGTTACTGCTGGACAGTACTTTGTACCAAGGTCAGGTCCTCCTCTAAACTGATCTAGCAACTCTGCGACTGACTGTCAAAGCCCCAGGAGAGGGCAGATGAGAGGCAGAAACTTAGAAACACATTTCTATGCTGACAAACAACCGTATATGCACAAATAACTCCCCATGTCTGTGCCAAGGGGGTGTAAAAAGCCAAAGGTCATGACCCTTAGTTGGAACACACTCACTCTCATCTGCATTTGCTCTGAGGTCAGCTCCATTCGCCAGGGGAATGTATTCTGAAGGGTAAAACACAGGTGAGTGTGTTGCCCTTAGATAAAGGTGAATGAGGTCACACGTGCAGAAGGCCAGACAACATAGAATATGATGTTTACTCGAATAGACATAGCTGAGCAGAGATTTAGGGAAACATTTCACTCAAATATGGGAACATAGTAAAACCAGTGTCTAAGGACCCACAAAAGCAAAAAAGGGGTATATTCTCTACTGTGCTCTTTGACAATCAAAGCTTTTCAGAAGACTCTGATTTGTTAGCTCTAGATTATATAGGACTTGACAGTGAAAATTGAAAGTTATGCACTTATTTGTTGCAACATTTACCACCTGTCAGTAATATTCAGTCTTCCTCAAGGAGATGGAAAAATTAACGCTTGGCTGGAGACAGAGTGAAGAAAAAAAAATCTATTGTAATATCAATCTATTTGCGCATGAATAATCAAATGACATGTTGCGATGACACGAGGTGGAGAAGATGACAGCAACCAGAAACACATTTCCATGAACACATTCCTGATAGAAACAGATTTCTGACATTTGAATACATTGTCCTCCCAGCATGTTGAACATGACGTGCTCGTAAAAGTGATGGATTGACAACATATGAGTATTGTGTGTTGATTATGTAACCATTTAGCTGGGCAGAACATACATGCATTCACATGGTTCCTCATCAAATATAATTTGAATTGTTGAACAATGGTGGAGATGCAGGAGCATATTGAACTGGGACCAGAGGCAGCACCACAGGGGTGATATCAGCTACTTAAGTACCCTCTGTGTCCCCTTATTCTCATTGGATCAGAACCATGACCGCTCCTGATTGGCTGAGTAATAAAGGCAGGGCCCAATGTTGGCAGAGTTTTGTTATTTATGGTTTTCAACAAACAGGCATCCACTAGTGGCTAGGGTTACAAGCCTTTGAAAATGTCTTGTCATCTGCACTGTCTGAAATAATCAATCACATATTGAAGTGGTATACTGTATGACCTCAAAGTATTCGCTGTATTTGGTTTTGAGCCTGTTCAAAACCCTAACAAGTTTGAATAGTTTCTTGCCTCAAATTCATAACCAGTTATTGTAAAGTAAAAAAATATATATGTATAACACAATGAAAAAGGTTGCTTTGCTAGCTTCTACATGATTTAAATTATCTCAATTGTTTACTGACAAAACAGCTCAACTTGCCTATGTAAAGACGACGGTTTCATTTACCTAAGGTTTTATAACTCAGCTAGCTTCGGGAGCAGATTGCTAAAAAAAGTGTGAGCCAGCTTGTTAGCCTAGTGAACTATGATTACACATTGACAAACAGGAGGACAGGGGACAACGGCAGCAAATCAAAACAATCTTCTTTGAGAGCTCAGATCCAGCAGGAAGGCTTTTTGATTTGTTGGCTGGCTTTGGGACTGGAAAGCAGAGGCAGTGCGGAGTATAACATTTCTTGCAGGTGAGTTGAATAAATCTGTTAAACTCCACCAAGAAAAGAAGATATGACATGGTTAAGGTGATCTCACACAAAATATGTATTGTTACTATCAAAACCGACAATGCGATTTCAGGTTAAAATGTTATGTTGCCAGTCAAATGCTGGGCAAAAATCAGAAGCTCCAAATGACTTTTTATTTAACAAACCCTAAAATCTGTCAGCTATGTTGTACTAAATACTTTTTTTTCATTTTTTCTCTCAAACTGAACATGTGACACCTGGAAAAAGCATGGAAATATTATGAACAAAAAAATAATGTATGGAGTTTCCAGTAGGCTAGAATTGGAGAAGGGATGTTTTCCTAAACCTCAAACAGAAGCAGCCTGCCTTTGGCCCACTAAGTCTTTGTTCTCAGAAGATAAAAGGGCAACTAGGTAGGAAAATGTTGGTAGCTGTTGTAGCTGTTATATCCCTTAGCTTTGCACCAAAAAAATATATATACAGTACAGGCCAAAAGTTTGGACACACCTTCTCATTCAATGCGTTTCCTTTATTTTCATGACTATTTACATTGTAGATTCTCACTGAAGGCATCAAACTATGAATGAAAACATGTGGAATTATGTACTTAACAAAAAAGTATGAAATAACTGAAAACATGTCTTAAATTCTAGTTTCTTCAGAGTAGCCACCCTTTGCTCTGATTAATGCTTTGCACACTCTTGGCATTCTCTTAATGAGCTTCAAGAGGTAGTCACCTGAAATGGTTTTCCAACAGTCTTGAAGGAGTTCCCAGAGATGCTTAGCACTTGTTGGCCCTTTTGCCTTCACTCTGCGATCCAGCTCACCCCAAACCATCTCGATTGGGTTCAGGTCCGGTGACTGTGGAGGCCATGTCATCTGGCACAGCACTCCATCACTCTCCTTCTTGGTCAAATAGCCCTTACACAGCCTGGCGGTGTGTTTGAGGTCATTGTCCTGTTGAAAAATAAATGATGGTCCAACTAAACGCAAACCGGATGGGATGGTAAGACGCAGCAGGATGCTGTGGTAAATTTTGAATAAATCCCCAACAGTGTCACCAGCAAAGCACCCCCACACCATCACACCTCCTCCTCCATGCTTCACGGTGTGAACCAGGCATGTAGAATCCATCCGTTCACCTTTTCTGCGTCTCACAAAGACATGGCGGTTGGAACCAAAGACCTCAAATTTGGACTCATCAGACCAAAGCACAGATTTCCACTGGTCTAATGTCCATTCCATGTGTTTCTTGGCCCAAACAAATCTCTTCTGCTTGTTGCCTCTCCTTAGCAGTGGCTTCCTAGCAGCTAGTTGACCATGAAGGCCTGATTCGTGCAGTCTCCTCTTAACAGTTGTTCTAGAGATGTGTCTGCTGCTAGAACTCTGTGTGACATTCAGCTGGTCTCTAATCTGAGCTGCTGTTAACCTGCGATTTCTGAGGCTGGTGACTCAGATGAACTTATCCTCAGCAGCAGAGGTGACTCTTGGTCTTCCTTTCTTGGGGCGGTCCTCATGAGAGCCAGTTTCGTTGTAGCGCTTGATGGTTTTTGCGACTGCACTTGGGGACACATTCAAAGTTTTTGCAATTTTCCGGACTGACCTTCATTTGTTAAAGTAATGATGGCCACTCGTTTCTCTTTACTTAGCTGGTTCTTGCCATAATATGAATTCTAACAGTTGTCCAATAGGGCTGTCGGCTATGTATCAACCTAACTTCTGCACAACACAACTGATGGTCCCAACCCCATTAATAAGGGAAAAAATTCCACTAATTAACCCTGACAAGGCAAACCTGTGAAGTGAAAACCATTTCAGGTGACTACCTCATGAAGCTCATTGAGAGAACACCAAGGGTTTGCAGCGCTATCAAAAAAGCAGAGGGTGGCTACTTTGAGGAATCTAAAATATAGGACATGTTTTCAGTTATTTCACACTTTTTTTGTTAAGTACATAATTCCATATGTGTTCATTCATAGTTTTGATTCCTTCAGTGAGAATCTACAATGTAAATAGTAATGAAAATAAAGAAAACGCATTGAATGAGAAGGTGTGTCCAAATGTTGGCCTGTACTGTATATACATATATATATGTTTCACCTCAAGTGAAAAACCAATGGCCAACCAACAGCCATTTTCCACAAAAAATATAGTGATGTGACAATTTGTACTTTAGCATTAACACTCTGATGGAGTTTTTAAAACCAATACTACTGCTGGTTTGCAAAGAAAAACTTCCCAAAGGGTTCAGAAGGCCCCTGTTCATCATCACTTAAGTCACACTACTCAGTTGACCATTCTCTGAACACTGCCCATCACTCCTAACCATCCCCATAGTCTGAAAGCCAGGCTTTATATGTTTTTGCACCTGTTAATGTTGTTTGGGATGGTATTAATCAGTTATGTGTCGGTGTTGAGCTGGACACCTGCCAAACTGATTCCCTTTCTCCTTCCTGCTTTTTCTGTGTTAAGACACCTATCATCTTTATCTGTGATTTAAGTGCACCATACACTGTAATGTATACAAACACATACACACACTGTTGGTATAACTGTCACACAATGAGCAACATGTGTCTATTTCACAATAATCTCAGACACTGGGTTGACTGCTTCTCTTAACAAGAACCTAAACAAGTCTGTAATCCCAGTGCTGAGCTAACTAAGGCTAACTGCCATAAACTACAACATGTGTTTGTTCTAGAATATACTGTGTCTCCTTTCCGGTAGGAGCTTACAGCAGCCTAGTGATTTTTGTTGGTTTTGCTTCTCTCCAAAATACAAATAGTTTTTCAATTTTGTAGACTAGTAAATTAGTTAGTACTGAACATGTACTTCACCATGGATAAATACCCAGCTGGTGAGGATTTATTTCCAAATTTTCCTCAATGTTGTGTACGATTGTACATGGGTTCATATTGGTGACAATAAAACCAATGTTTTGATTTGTGGAAAACCAATTTTCCTCGCTGTATGAGATTTTCTGATATCCTAGGGGCACTACTGGTTATTGGTCTCCATTGGCCACCACATCAAACATCTTAGAATCACCCCTGACTGGGACTGGCAAGAGTGCTGCTTCTTGACCTTTATTCAACCTTGCCTTTTCACATTCACAACATAGAACCTCGTCACTAAGCCATGCTCTCTCATCACCAGCCCAGAGTGGGAGGTGAGCGCTCTCCAAATGAAATGAACTCACCAAACTAGAGATAGGTGAGCAAAACAAGGGTAGGAAGGAATATAGATGTGAGAATTTAATACACAGATAAGCCAAAGCATAAAGACAGAGTCTGAGACAGGGAACAGAGATTAAGTGGACAGCTATCAAGTTTGCTGTGGTCCAGCAGAAATGATGAGTGTAATATACATACGTTTTAAGGCTGAAAGCAAAATGTTACACAGAATCCATAGGAGTCACCGTGATTTGTTCTTCAATTTCAATGTACCCATGGATTTTACCATACCAGACTGACGAAATCCAAATTCATGTTCCTATCCCTTTTAACTTTTTTTATTTTTTAAAAACTTTTTTAGCACCTTTAAGATTTACAGAAGTATAATAACGTATTATTTTCAAACAAGGCAAAACTTTTGTTTCCACCAAACAACCAATGGTCATGAACGATTCATAGAAGAGAATGAAATGTAGCCAAAAAGCATGAAGCAGCATACGGCCTTGTGATTTTGGCGTCATTGGCGCATGTCATGAACATTCTTTTCTTGTTCCACATCAAACTTGTCCTTATGTCATTATGAAAAAGTTAAACACAAACTGCATGACATCACAGCAGCCTGGTCCAAATAGCAACATTACATACTATAGTTCTGCAAAAACGTACTATGCAGTATTTAGGATCTCTCCATCTACCAAGCAATGCAAAGTAAAACACATTTTTTGTTTAGTTTAGCTAGTCTGTTAACCGCTAATATTAGTTTACATTAAACATTAGTAATCTAGCTGGCAAACCAGTTTATCATATATTTACCAGAACACAAACATTTTCAATGGTGAACATTTAGTTCACATTACTTGTAAAAATGATTATGTGGGATAATTTGACATGACAAGCTGCTATACATTTCCTGTTGTCTGAGCAGTTATTCAATCAGTACAATTGAAATCTGTCATAGATTGAAATCTTGGCTAGATGTCTATCAAATCCACCTCTATGGTCACGTTAGGTTAACATAACCGAAACTGATATAAAAAGGGTAAAGTTGAATGTCTTTTGTTCATTGCCAGATATTTCAATGGCTATTTAAAGGTGACTGTCAGAGAAAAAGTAGCTCTGTTTGAAAAGGGATTATTTAAATATTAGCATATTGTTTTACAGGAAACATGGTAAATCCTATGAGATTTGTCAGGACGGAAAAATTCCTGTTTCCTGTTGTGGTGTTGATATTTAAGAATGTGATAATTAGGTTAGTAACCAGGTATGAGGCACTTCCTCCTTTCACTAGCAAGGTGTAATGTATGCTAATTTAGTTTGGGGTACTGCAGTTCATTTTATTGATGGATGAATAAATCAATAAATTAATAGTTAATTTATCCCTAAAGCCTCTTCAGAATGATACAGTCATCTTAGATTAGATGTGATTATAGTATTCCGTTGTGACACAAAGACTCAGGATCAATCACAGAACATACAGTATGTTAATGACCGGTTGCGTTATGCACGGGGATATGTCTTAAGAGTCTAACTGTGGAGTGCACTCAAACGTTCAATGTGCGGAATTTGATATATCACTCAGTGTCTCGTTTGCCTCTTTCACATTGTCAGGTTTTTACTCAGGCACATGTACTTCTAGAGACGGGATGAGACGATAAGGCCAGCTGCCTTGCTAATCTCTTGGATTTGCGTGTGATCTCATAACCGTTCCCACACAATCCATATTAATGAATGTAGTCCATTATTCTATGAGATTTCTACCGACCACACACCTACTACGTAATGAGCCTTTAATGCAGTGCTGGATGATTCCATCCCATGTGTTGCACATCTGATTGACTGAGATGATTAGCAGGGGAAAGAGAGCTAAAATGCCACCAGCTAAATGGCCACGGAGGGACGCTACTTTGGGGAAGCGCTGTCTCCGCTCAAATGTGTCAGTAAACAAAGGCCTGACTCATCACTCACTGTCGCCTAGCGAGTAATTCACTCAAAAGCCCACTGCTTCACACTGGCGCAGACAGGCGAGAAGAGGCACGCACACACACGCACACACACGCGCACACACGCGCACACACACATACACTGTGGAACACCCCCTGTTGAGTGACAATCTTCTAGGTATTACACAGTCTCCTGACCTTTATACACAGCCTTAATTGCACTGCTCCTTGTGGCTTCAGACTAGTTCATCTGGGCCACTCGACAAGCCTGCTTCCAACTGCAGCTCCATAGATTGTTTTCATCCTTATTTTTGTTTTGTTTGCACCAGTGCTCAAGTAAGTTAAATTTCATGTGAAATGTTGTAAATGTCATAACATTTAAGAACCATTTGTTTTATGTATCCTTTATAGAAGTTTTTGCCAGTAAGCTGTGGCTTTCCAGTCATTGTTATGCTCTGATTATTAGCCTGCATTTCCTAGCTGAGGGTAATTGTACATACATTCATGAATATATGAATAAGCCTTCCATTGGTTTGTATATTTTCGAGTTTAAGCCTGTGTTGTCAGCTGTTCTGCCTCCCGTGGTTTCTAATAATATGTTAACACTTCCTGTAATTCCTATAAAGCAGTATTTTCCCTGTTTCTGTGTAACCTTGCCTTAGTTTGGGTTTATTACTGCCTCATTGGTATGTGTCTTTATTTGTATACAAGTCCTTTACGCTCCTTTCTGGCACATAATTGGTACACGTTTTCATTGCCGGTTGAAGTCCAAGATGGCAGCTTCCTCGTTTTACACATTGCCTGTTTATAATTGGTATTTTCAGCTTTTTTATCAAGTTACGCCTAGTCGCCATTTAGTGTAATATATTATAATGCTACCTTATGGTTTATAAGTAATATTTTATCCCACTTGTATATGCTCAGACAAGCGTATGTGGTTATATGGTTTTATATGGCTACTTTTTACTTGTGTTTATTAATAATTGTGCAATCATATTTCACTGACACACACCCAAAGACCAAACCCGAAGAACATGCATCCACAGATACACACACACACGCACACACACACACAGAAAAACACGTTGTACATCTGAGCCTTCATCAATAAACATGCTGTGCATCTGAAGGTCAGACTTTGCATAAAGGATTGTGATCATGTCTGCTTGTAAACTTACCAGCGTGTTTCGTTGCTCCCTGATGCCCTCCATAATGGAGCAGGAGTGCGTGGGTGTATCTGGCTGTTTATGTTACATCTGCCTTTTCACACTCTCCTTCTTCCTCATTTCTCATCCGTCTCATCCCCAGTCAGTCAAACGCACACCGGCCAAGTCAGAGGTTGCAGAGCAGCAGTGGATGGACTTGTCTGCACGGCCTCCAGTCAACCCTCCGACCCGCCAACCACCCTAACCCTTCGTCCTCAGCTCGTCTCCGGACGGATGAAGGGCCGTGAGCACAGACACATGGACACTCAGGAGGGAAGGGGCTCCATGCATCTGGCATGTGTTTCCGTACTCTGGGGTCCTAGCTGTCCCAGTGATTCCTCGGCGGGCTGTTCCTCTCCTTCTCTCTCACTACACGCCTGCGCGCTTCATTAACCTGTTTATTTCCGAGCAGCCCTCCACCAGCCTGTTTAGCAGACATCTTTAGTCCCATGGATGACTTCTGTACGTGAATAAAGACGGCTTCGACTGCTAGTCTCCTCATAATATTAAATGTTACCACACAACAATGGGAAGTAGATGGCCTCTGGGTAACCTGGACTGTCTTGGAGTCACAACATAAAATAAATCTATTTCTGTTAGCCTCGGACTGAACGTCTCAGGACGGGCCTTTCTGAATACATCGCTATATTATCCGATGTGTTTTGTTGACTGACACTTGAAGGTAACCAACCATGATATCGATCTGTAGATTGTAGCCGGCCCAGATATATATTTTGATTTCCCAGAGTACACACAGTGCGTTTGGAAAGGAATGTAAACCATAGTGCTGGCTGTCTGCCCGTCCCTCCCTCTCTGCCTTCCCCTCTCCCTGTCTTTCCGTCTGTCTGTCTGCTGAATCCATTTGTCATATATAGGCTCCGTTCAATAACTCAATAAAATGTGTGAGACAGCCACTGCTGCGGGAGGGACTTCAAGGAGAGTGTGACAAAGTTAACGTATTTCTGTCAGTAGGATGGAAGGATGGGACAGAGGGACCAAAGGATGGGGGCAGCAGTTGATATACCTCCCTTATACTCCTTCTATCCTTTCTCCCAGAATCCGTAGTGGCGTGTGCTAATGAAGCCATTTAGCTGTATCTATTTAAGAGAGGATTATTATGGTCTGGTCTGATGAGAGAAATGATAACATTCACTATTTAACCTGTAATCTTGAATGAAGCAGCCCTCAATGTTATTCAATCTGAGGGTGAGTAATGTTCATTATAAGGTATTTGAAGCGTGACGCGTGAAGCATCAACACTTTGGTCTCTCTGAGATAGACTATATGAACATAAAGGGTACTTCGGATTTGTCATGAAACAATGATATGCGTGAGACAACAAGCATCATTAGTTCCAGTGCTTTGTACGAATCGCGAAATTGCAAATGTTCGCATTTCCGAAGGGGAGTGGATATTTGGCCCATATACTTTTATGTAATTTTCAAAGCGAGAGGGTGGAGCTCTTTTGTTCCAGGTCCAATATCTTCTCCTGAAACACATGGAACGGGGGCTTAATCGAGCATCTGACCAGTTACGTGACAAATTATGTGACAATTTAGTTCTGGGTTAACCAAGATTATGAACCAAAGGGTTTCATTTCCTGGTTGACACTTGTCAAATTCACAAGAAAATCAATTACATCAAGACTGTAAAGTTCTAAAGTAGGCCTAATTGTCTCCAATCCTGTTCCCGGGGAGCTACAGTAAAGCACATGCCACTGGTGTAGCCCAGTAATAAGTAGTGACAGGCTTGATATAGCATTTCAAAGTATTGATGGTAAGGTGATGAAAAACGATCAATGGCCCTCTTAAAGGCACGGTCTGTGGATTTCCATAACCATGGTTTGTGATCACTGTACACATGAATCAACTTCAACATGAACTGGTCATTCAACAATAATGGCACCAGACACAGCATGTAATGCAGCGTTTCTAAGTGCACCTGAGTTGTCTCTGGCAGACTCACAGATAGAGAATGGCACTTTGTCAAAGCTGTTTACCATATTAGCTTAATTCCGATGTCTTTAATCTGTCATGGGAGAAAGCTAACCTAATGATCAAAGCCAAATGCATCACAGACTGACATCAAGACTAATGCACTGACTGCAAACCGCCATTGTCTTCCTTCCCAGATCCATGAATATGTAATACTAACACACCGGTATCCCACTGATCACTTTAAAACCAAATGTCCCACATCGCTTTACGGATTTATTTGGAGAAAACCTTCGTAGATCTCATTATTCACAATTAAGTCACGTCATAAAGAACAGATTACAAGTAGCTTACTTAGATAAATAGGCCCATTCTGCTAAGAGATGGAGCCAACGAATTAGACTCACAGCCCTTTGTTGTGAAGCCCTACTGAATAAACTCTGCCAACATTTACGTTGTCTCCCTTAACCGTACTTAGATCCTTGCACTTGCGTTTGTTTGAAAACTTCAGAGGCACAAGAAAAATGCGCATGCACACCAAAAAGGAAAGATCCTGAGTGAATAAAGCTATGCCCTTCATTTTTCTACATTTGAATTACAGATCGACCAGCAAAAAACATGTCGGCGCATATGCAAGAAAAATGGCGACACCACTGTACAGATGAGCTCCTATGAAGATGAATGGTTCCACAGCTACACAGTCACTTCTCATTCTGCACGGAAAATTCCTTTTGAATTATTTACCAGCGCTCTAATTATTTCAAAAGGTAAAACGTACAGCCGCCTAGCTAACTAACAAATCTGGGCAGGCCGAGACGTAGCTGAACACCCCTCGCTCTTGCACTCGAGCCACACGTGTGCGCTCGAACAGAAGAAAAACAAAAGACATGACATTAGCCATTATCCTATTTACTCAGCTGCAGGGAGCGTTACCTCCTCACTGAAACAGGGATATTGGTTATAGTCTGTCATCAGGCAACCCTATCAGGCCTGAATAAGGCTCTCCTCTGTCCCCTGTACTGATGGCGGTTGGTCGGTATGGAAGAGGTGTTTAAAGCTAGGTTGCTATGGGTGATGGGCTGTATGCGTCGGGGAGTGTTAGGTTATGTTCTAGCTGGTATACCAACAGACAGTACAGCAAAAACAAAAAATCCATGTTCCCTGGACATTAGCTAAACCCTAATCTTAATCCTAATCCTAACCATAACCTAATATTAACCTAACCCTAGCCTCAATAGCCTAACATTTACACCTAAACCTAAATCAGACCTAACACCAAAAAATAAGTTTCACCCTAAACCCAACCCCCAAGCCAGATGTTTTTTGTAGATTTAACATCCCCCAAATGGTCTATTTTTCATGTTTTATTTACCTTCTGTTGACTTTTTGTCCCCAGAAGGTAAAGCATGCCCACACACACACACACACACTGAGAGCTAAATCTTTGTCAGGATAGAGAGGAAGGAAGGACAGCGATTTGGTGAACATGTGTGGTACAAGGCATCTCAGGTTCAGTGAAGAGCCAATCACAGAACTTAAAACTCTCTGACAGTGAGCAATGTATGTGGATGTGTGTGTGTCTAGGCAGACAGTGAGCGATGCCTATGTAATGAGGTGGTGATGGACAAACCACACAACGGCCTGAACCTGTGAGATGGTCCATTAATCTTGGTCGTACAGAGATGACTGGGGGGTGACTGGTGAACCTTGCCTGGTTGCTTTAAAAGGACCTATACATTTTACATCCACACATGTTCTATGTTTAAAAACCACAGAGCACAGAGCACAGTCCCATCAAAGAAATTCTGTTCATGGGGATTCTAGATCAATCCACACCTCTTCTGTAAGAAATTTGAAAAGACTCTTCAAACATGAATAAGTACAAACATCCACAGTTGTGCTAAAAATATCAGTCCCAAATAACCAAAAATACGCTAAGTTATATTTTAAAAAGGGATAGGGCCTAAAGTTTGCATTAAGGAAAAGGAAAACATAACTTCATAACTCATAGAAAAAGTATTCACGATTACAGGCTACTGGTTGTAAAAGTTGCAAAGGCAGGTCAAAACAGTTCCCTCAAAATGATCCGCTATGTCATGTATGTGCAAAAATGTGCCCCATATCATCACAACCTTTTAGATGTGGAATTTCACATTATGAATTCCACGCCTGTCTGACATATGATAGGGATTCTACTTTTTATTGTTATGCGCTAATAAATAACATTACACACCCAGCCCAAAAAGGGAGTTACATATTTTTTGGGTTATTCAAAAAAGTCCCAGACTACATCTTTAATTGATTTATTTTGTAGTCAACTCAAAAATATATAATTCACCAGTGAAAACTTTATTGGATTTAGTTAAAATCTTTATGGCTGCATTACATCAGCTAATTTTTTTTCCACCTTCGACAATCTGTCGATCCTAATTCGACCCTTTTCTCCTACTCACTTACTCGGAGTCCCCTCCATGGTCACGTTTCTGACAAAACCCAGAAGGTGACTTCTTATTTTATATATGTATCAAGTCTCTAAATCAGACATAAACAAACGCATGTTACATACAATTCAACAATACATTATTTTGAGTGAAATCGCACAAGTTCAAAAGCGACATGGTGCCTTACGCGATTCCATGTCGCTGGTGGCGGGCGGCTACATCGTTGCACACTGGCTGGAAAGGGGCCACTGGAGGGTGTAATCAGCCCCCTACACCCTTGATTATTTTTGCTCCCTTTGCAATTGGGATACTTGTGCAAAGGGCGGAGGCACGTGTAAACACAAAAATGGAGTGGAGTGCATTTGAGAGGAGTGCATTTGGGATTTAGCCTATGGCTCTGAGCCAAGCGTCAGGAGCAGAATATAGAACCTGGCATGTGTTTTTTTTTCCAGCTCCATGCTGGGAGCAAATGCAACACAGACCCAGGAGTTCTGACGCATTCATTGATTACAGGACCGATTCTCACTCCTCCCCACTGTCAATGGGTCACTATAAGCCCGAGGCCACAATGCATTGTCAGCTTTAGTCTCAGATTCTATAGCCTCAAAACGAATGCAGAGAATGCAATGCCAACTTGTCTGCCCCCACCCGGACAGATTTCAGGATCTGTTGATTGATGGTGTGTTAGGTTGAACGTTATTTTTTTATCTTTTTGGCAGCGAAAGAGGCTACAGTATGAGAGTGAACAAGCAGAAAGATGAGCAGGAGCTTACTATGCAGGTCAAGGGATTCCAGATTTTTCCAACTCCCCAGGATGCCAGGAATCACTGTAAAAACATACCAGTAGGGGCAGTTATTACTATCATGTGAGTACACTTGCTAGAGTGTTGTGAACGGGGATGAAGAGTGGGTGAAAGATTCTGACTCCTGCTCTGAGAGTTATGCGTCCAATCCCACTGCAAGACTAGTCTTATTTATTTTTTACTTAACTCAGTTGGATCTAATAATTTAACTTAACAGTCAAGCTTTGTTTTGTTTCACCCTTATCCCAAACCTCAAGCATTTGGTATTAATACCTAAACTTAATGACCCATGTTTTCTGTTTTCGTGACTGTTTTTCCAGACTGTGAAGTTAAAATAACTCCATGAAATTGATAAACACCTTTTTGTGTAATCTGAGTTTCAAAAACGAAATACTTGGAATTTGAGCCTGTTCAGGTGGGAGGAACTTTTGGCCTACTCATGAATCTGTGTCCTAAGGGAAGAGAGAGCTATGAGAACTATCTCACTATGCATTGTCCTTCTGTATTCCTGCTTTGCTCTCGTTGTTTGAACGACAGTTACTGGAGTGACCGGATGATTCATTCGGCTTTGCAGCGTTTCTAATCACCGCGTCTGGCAATTTTATGCAGTTTGTTACTGCTGTTTTGTCAAATTGGATTAATTTCCCCCTCAGTGTTCACCACTAATTATAAACACCAGAACAGATGGGATGTAAGCCCTTTCTAGAACATTCTGCATCCCTGCCAAAAAACTATGACCACTTCCATTCTAAAGTCATTCTTTGCTCGACTGAGTGAGACCACAGAGGGACTGTACTGAATACAAAATTATACATATACTGTATATACCTCATACTACAAATGGTAAATAGGCATTTGAATCTGATATTTCACATTATTACAAAGACACTTAAAATCAAGTTAATGTCTTTGTGTTGGGAAATATTTGTAAGAAAAAAATTCATTATTTGCTGAGCTACCCTCTGGGTCTAAGGAATGATCCCTCTGATTTATCTGGTATGCTATTGAATTTTCGGTGGATCGGTCCATGCACCACGCCTTGGGACTACCTGGCCTGGAGACACCTGGCTGTCCCGGTCCAATGTCCAACTGGTTGCGTTGCAGATCCAGCTTCTGTCTGATGATTCCGGCTGTCAATGCCCCAAGCCTACCTTGTTTTCCCTGTCCTCATCCACCTGGTTGTGCAGCTGATCTGGATTATGCCTAAAGACTCTAGACACATTCCACCTGCTTTTATTGACCCACAAAATTCAGAACGTGTCCCAAAAAGGACATGCCCTCTTATAATCACAGACCAATGTCTTTCCTGCTCCTGATAGCAAGAAACGAGTAGGGACGAGAGGCTTGTTGAGATGTTGGTGGGAGGGAGAGCAATAGTGCTAGGTTACAGGGAAAGGATTTATGCATTGTGGGATATAGGGAGGGTCTTGCGGGTATTTTTGCTGGGTATATTCAATGGCCGGGATATTCTTTTGCTGGGTATTTTCAATGTATTTTGTAAAACAAAATATCTGAGTTCAAAGATACATTTCAGAATCCAGACAACTAAACATTATAAATTAATGTTGAGGCAGCTTCTTTTGCTCCTTTCAGCACCGAAATGCACTCTTGCTCCTCTGCTTTGCGTACCAAAAAGCTTCAACCGAGAAAGGTGAAATTATTTTGTCTGCGTTCCCCGGCACAGATCATCATCTGTGTCAATGACTGGCAGATTGATATAACATTTTTACAATGATACCTAAAATACCTATCCAGGTGTTTTAAAATCTGTAAGGCTTCAGCAACGCCTGGACAGAGGAATGTACTGATAATAGAAGGTGGTAGGGGGCGAGAAATGGATGTAGGCTATGCTCCATTCACAGTAGGAGGGACATTTGAAAGACCACACAATTTAGCACAGCACGTCTATGCACAGCAAGACATAGAACACACAAAATAATACAATACTATATACGCATTTCTGTAACAATAGTAAAGTAATTGTATCACACCTGAGTCGTTGAAGCTGAAGTGAGAGTTAATAGTCTGGAGAAGTTAGACACAACAGAAGGGCACAACCGCCAGTCTTTCAAAAACCCTAGAGAACACACGCAAGCAAGCACACTGAGGTCCACACACGCACGCTCACAATGCAGGGCTACTACCTTCTAAAGTAATTCCTGCAAGATCAACCTACACTAGTGTGGAATACTATACAATTCTAAAGTAATCCCTGCAAGATCCACCTACACTAGTGTGGAATACTATACAATTCTAAAGTAATCCCTGCAAGATCAACCTACACTAGTGTAGAATACTATACAATTCTAAAGTAATCCCTGCAAGATCAACCTACACTAGTGTGGAATACTATACAATTTTAATGTAATCCCTGCCAGATCAACAAACACTAGTTTGGAATACTATATAATTCTAAATTGCTACAAATGATGAGGGGGTACTATACTGTATACTGTAGTATTCCACAGTAAACAGCACTACAGTTTACCATATAACACTCAAGGAAGTACTGTACATTACCATTCAATAGTAAACTGTAATAACATGCACACACACAAATACACACACGCAATATAAGATCACATCTCCAATGAAGACACCTGTATTAGGAAGTTCAGAGGTTGTTTGCTCATACCCGTGAACAGTCACATATCAAACAAAAAGATGTGTACAGCAGGAAGGATCTGACAATTCGGAGGTTTTTCAAATACAATAGCTAATTTCCAGCTATTGTCAGTGACTGATGTGAGACTGACAGCCATCACTGGTTTTCCCTATACATCTCAATAGCTAATATTTTTGTTGTCGTTGAATGTGTTTTTGTATGTCCGTCGTCATTATTTTGGATTGAATTAACCATGTGCGTTTCACATGGCAAGCGCTGATGCCTTTAAACATTTCGAGAGGTGCCAACTGTGATCTGCATCCTCATATAGAGCGTTAGCTGTGAACTGCAGCAGAGCAGATGGTGGTAACCTCAGTTCTTAACAGAGTGGCCTTCTCTGGCCAGTGGTCATCAACCAGCCATATGCTACAATATGCAGACCAGATTGGGACAGAGAGAGTGCCTGTCCACTGAAGTATGTGGTAAAGATGGAACTCTCATATGTCCCAGATAGGGAGTTGTTCACATATGCTCGGGTTGAATGAGACGAATCCTGTCAGAGTGGGAAGAGGACGAAAAGAGTATTAGGCCGCTACATAGCCCCAGCTAAAAAAAAAAGAAGAAGATTTCACACCACTGTAGCTCCACACCAATGGGGACTGTAATATATTCTGTCCAGTCCATGGCAGGACATTATAGTGTAAAGAAGTACTTTATCTTGCAAATAGTTCCTCTTCTCACAAGGAAATGGACTTCCCTACATTGTGACAGGTGAGGAGGAGGACAAAAAGGAAGGTGACTGATCGCAAGAGAGAAAGAAGAAAGGGAGAGAAAGGCGCGAGGGTCGGTACAAGGTAGGTGAAATTGCTTACTTACACTTCAGATGGGTAAAAAGATAATAGGTGTGTGTGTATGTGTATGTGGAGGGGGGGTGGGTGTCCGTGAGTAATATTAGATGTAGAAGGGGAAGAGATCCTTGACAACAGTTGGCAAAGAGCTTAAGTGACACTTCAGTTTGGGTTGTGACGCTGAGCAAATCGTCTGGGCCAAAGATGGATCGGTGTCTGAGATGGAACGACTTCACAAATCCTTCCCTGGACGGTGAAGACAGATGTTTATCCTCTATCCTCCTTGTACTGGACAAATCCCCTGCAGGTCACATTCTATGGATGAATGTTTCAGTTTTGACAGCTAGACTAATTTAAGATATTTACCAAAAAGCATTATCATCATTTATAACATTTCCTTGGCCACATACTTTGTTGCTGCTCTGTTGTAGTATATTGAAATAAATTATTGAAAAGGTAAAATGTTTTATTTTATATTTCTTCTGTTGGCAACCGACAAGTCGTTTTTCATTACTACAAAAGTCAACCTAAAGTAACTATTTTTTATCCTGCATGTACAGTAAGTAGGGTTATTGACTGAAACATACCGTATCATCATATTATGATCTACATCAGATTTTCATAACCGCAACATTTTTCCTCCACAGCAGTAGTGGGTGGGTTTTGGACTCTTCCGCGAGTTTCCTACCGAGAGATACTTTTTTTTACAGCCACCCTGGTAGCCATTTAGAAAACAGCTAGAGTTTTCAAAAGCCACTGAAGATGTGAGTCTGAGGTATCACACTGTAAACCCTCTGCACCAGCCTACAATAGTACACATAGGGTGGTTGCTGTCACCTTCATGATTAATGACCCGTGTGGGTGTGCCTAGCATATTAATTATGACAGGAGGCGGGACATCCAGTATGACAGGGTGAAACATACGATGTATGGGACATCTGTTATGACACAGGCATGTCCAGTGAATTCATTATGACGGGGGCATTGGTCGACGACGTACCACGAGGGGTGTGCCAAGTCACGAGGAGGCTACACATGGAAAATGGAGAAGTGACCTCAATGCAAGCCAGGAAGAAACCAATGCAGGGTTTAGTTAAAATTCGTCAGCTACACCAGGATATTTTGACATAGGAATTAAAGGACGCACCGCTGAATACTTTTTCAACCCTTTAATACCTGTACATTTGTTATGTAACATCTAAAGCTGAAAGGTTTTTGACACAGTGCACATTAACAAATTAACTTCAAGGCTTGTTTAAGGCTCGTTGTTTGTGCATAGCAGGTCATACCAAACATAATGGAATTATTCTTTCGACGTGATCGAAGAGTTGAATCAGCATGACTCTGTTAGATCTCAGCTACTCCCATCGGATGATGAGTCTGACGTAATCCCAAAGCCCTGCCTTAAGCTAACAACCCCTCAAAACATCTTAAATACAGACGAGGGGCCATTTGAGAAACATGTCTCCATACAACCAACCCGGGATGTGAGGAACATAGGTTGGAGGACTGTCTATGTGAGGCATTGGATGACAATGCAGAGTTAGATTTTTCTAACCCACACCAAAACCCCAAGGACTCAGTTGTCTCTTATCTCTACGATATGCTTCCGAAATCATTAGTGTGAAACTATCCATCTGAAATTATTAATTCCTGATTTTTCGGCACAGGTGACCGCTGTTTTTACATAATGCCGCCTGGTAATTAATCGAGACATTATTATCTAAACAAAAAAAGTTCCAGGTATAACACAACATTTAAAAATGTATAGATTTGAGAGGTGACTGAGATGGGTCTAGGTGGTTAATGATGGCACGCCCCACAGATATCCTTCCCCACAGATATCCTGTTTGGTTTTGAACATCCTAAACATCTACCCAAGTATTACTGATTATCAAAGAATCTGGGACTGTATGCCTCCCTGTTCTGAACTGTACATAATGTGGAGAAAAATAAATAAACAGCGGCACTGTGTAACCGTGGGCAGGAGCCAATTTGATGGGATCTCTAATGATTTAAAAGATTACATTTCTGACCTGTTAAACAAGAATTTAGACTTTAATAAGGCAGCCTCACAAACTCTATAACGACCCACAAAAGTATGTTGATTACACAATGCAGGCCAGTAATAGTTTACCGAGCGGTAACGGGAGCATCTCACTGTTTGGGACTGGTTTAGGGGGGATTTTTCGGGGGCTTTTCCGGGTGACTGTACCATTGTTAAAGTGTGGATTCTCAACAGCAGAAATGCATTAAAAAAATGTGACAAGACATAGTTGGTGATGTCATAAACAATGTCATGGTTCACCAAACACAATGGCAAGATGGGTCAGGGTTGATGGTTATGGCTCAAGGCTTTAAAAAGAGACCGCCTGACAGGAGGAGAGTACCAAAGAGTAATACATACATAAATAAAGTGGCATTTACAAAATCCACAGTAAAAGAAAACATACCACAAAAACAATAAACATTTTAAAAATGCCACTTCTACACCGTGTGTTCGGTGAATACATGAAAACTAGATTCATTCACGGTTCCAATCACAAACATATAATGAGAAAAGTGCATACATTGAAATTCCAACCCTACCAGCAATAATGGATACAGCCTCCTTGGACTTCTTCAATGCGGGGAATGGTGAAGATTGAGTTGACCTGAACTATACATTGTTTTACCTACGTGTGAAAGTCACTAAACCAGACAGAACTAATCTTCATGCTGGAGCATGTGTGGGAGTTATCAACTACCTGCTAGCCTCCATATTTCCACAAGTGGATGTCTCCTGGGATGATTGTTTGATTAGCCGGAGTTGTAGCATGTATCCCTATAGAGCTGTTATAGACATAGCATTCTGAATTATGGATGCGATACATTACAGACAGTTTTCAGCTGGTTTGTTTTTCAAGGACACCTCATGGATGTAACAGACCCCTACAGGAGATAATGATAGACCGACGATAGGTCCACGCAGTGTTTGGACAATACACTATTTGAAATAATCTTCTTACACGTCTATGCTGTTTATGCATTCACCGGCGCACCGGATGAGGAATTCAGTCAGCGTCTATCCTTCATCAAGTCAGGGAATGTCTGACGTGAGATGGAGTTCAGTCAAAGTACCGCCCCGAAGACAAGTCATGGTTGATGAGCATCATTTACCATTACCCAATAGTTTCAAAATGAATACCACATAGTTTTGAAACAATTTGGCTATCTAGGATTGATACCTATGGTGTGCAAGCATGTGGTCCAATACCTAATGGACTCTCATGTTTGTGTGATGGTTATAAAAGTAAATGCCATGCGTATTCCGGCATTATTAAAAAAATTATCAAAAGATTGTCAGGCAACATCAATGTTTACATCCTATTCCTCATTATCTATGTCACGCCGGCCTCCCGAGGCATGGCAGTGCCAACCCCTCGACTGCGCTCCTCCTCGCTGGTGTACTAACCATGGGAACGGAGGCAGCAACTCCCCTTCCCCACACCTGTGTCTCGTTTTGTGTTGATTACCATTGCTTTAAGTTGACCTGTTTTCTGTTCTCCCCTAGTGGGTTACTGTGCATTGTGTTGAGTGTTTCAAGATACTATAAACGGTGGTTATTTACCTGATTCGGTGTCTGGTGCTTTCCTCCTCCCTATGCACATTACAATTCACATCCTATTATTGAAAACAAATCTATCAAGTTTAAACATACGAAATGCCAAAGAATATGCCACACACAATTACAAATGAGGGAATCAACGAGAGAGGGGGACTTTATACATTGTGTTTGCTGTGGAGAAGGGCTTTTAGCTTTCACATGTAAATGTTTATTGAACAATATATCGCAATTGACAAGTCCAAATCATTTTGGACAGATGTCAACAGCAGTAAACATTTTGGCTGAGGTTAGTTTTTTCAACTGGTACTGCAGTACCAAAAATGTTTTAATGCATGGTCCATGATGTTTACTCATGCTTTGATGCAATTAGGCAAGTTATTAATTGCATTGCTACGCTTAGTAGCATTAGAAGGAAACCTCCAGACTGGTTGATGGTTTTTCTATTCTTTGTGACAATATAATATTGGATTTTTGTCTCTTTACTTTCCAGAGCTGATATTCTGTTTCGGGTATATTACCATGCCTTAGATTAAGAGCTATTTCACAGTTTTAAAATGAGGTGTGTGAAAGCCAATTCTAAAATAACTTTTCAATGACTCGCAGGTGCCTTAAATAGCTTCTTCAGAAATATTATTTTTCTATGAATGCATTTACACATTTCCAAACTTTCTTAGGTACATACATGACAGGCCAGTCTCGTGTAAACAACCATGTTCTCAGATATTTGTCTGGTTTTGTAGCTTTGAAGTCAAAAAATAAATAACCAAACAGTGGATGCTTGAATCTTTAAAACTTTCTATGGTGAACCAAGAAAGACCAGAGTATGTCTATCTTCCTAAAAAAAATTACCTGTTCATGAGGGTTTGGAAATATTTTGTATTCAAATGAATAGTTGTACTTGATCGACCTTTAACGAACATGTTCTGGACAATATAAATATATTAGCACTGAGGTTACTGAAGTTAACTTTGTGTTGAATACCCTGTCCATCTTCAAACTCTACAATACACTTTTCATTATATTAGTAATAATTACATTTTCCCAAGAACACCTAAATGTTTTCCTTATCAAGCTGAACCCCTTTTTATCATGACATTTGCAAAAAAACTTCTATATCAGAATCGTCAACTAGTAATGCCGGGAAACATAAGCTTCCGGCTTGTGTTTCAGGAATGTTTAAATTTAATGGCTACAAAAAAAGATTGCATGATGTCATTCTGACATCCCAGAATGATTTTTCAAAAAAGCCGTAACCTTAATAAAAATCTGTGAACCCGTTAAAGCTTTTTCTGAATGAATATGTGAACAATGTGTTACTTGGTTGGTACACTTTCTAGACAAGGAAAACAAGAGATTGTCGCCAACATTGTAAGGTAAAATGACCTTTCGGTGGAAACGTGGTGACCCTAACAATGCCAAAGTGTTACTTACAAGGTCAAATGGTCGGAAGGCCTCTTGAATAAGTCTTTGTCTTGTTGCAGAAAGGGTAGAAGACAGGCATCGTTATATTGAATGAAGCTTTTTGAGCCATAAGTTCCAACCCTCAAAAAAAGCATCTCAAGGTCAAGGTTTTATACAATCATAAAATTTAAGATTTAAAATATGTCATTTGGAACCATGTATAATCACCGCGGAATTCACAGCGTTTTTTTAAATTAGTGACTTAGTCACTGATTAGAAAAGTTTAACCTTTAGAAATAGCATTGAGGTAAAAACAAAAATTAGACAAATATACTGCCACAAATTACATTTCAGTTGATCAGGTGGTTGGTTTGCTTGTGGGTAACACAAAGTCAAATGTAGAATTATTACCTTCATTAGTTAATGCTTTGTAAGGAAGAGAACATGTTTAGTATGAAATAAAACAGTTATAATAGCTGATGGGCTGATCTGATCTTAAATCATGTATCCTCTCAACAACAAAAACATGGTTAAGGGCCGGTCCTTTCCAACTGTCTGATTAAAGTCCCTCCCGCTTCTATATATCATCAGAATAAAAAAATATTCTAAACCCTAACCCACTTTTTATACCCCATTCATATAAATCTTGTCATAAATTACACAAAGCACAACCCCATGTGACACAAGCATACTGTACCACAGCCCCCATGTCATAAATCATCCACTGGATGTACCCACATCATAACAGAAGTTCTGCTCCTATATGTGAGACCCCCTCCCTGTCGTAGAATTCATACGCCCACCCAGGTCATAAAAGGGACAGTAGCCACTCTACTGCCGACCATCACAGACTAGAATTGAGCTGAGGAGCTCTAGTCGTATACCACTAACGTATAGACTGTAGCTAATAAAGGTATGATACAGTATGTAAATACCAGGCACAGGTCAATATGCCCCTAAGGTTTTTTAGATCCTCGCTTCTGTTTAATTGATAATTAGGCTCACAGATTAGATAATAACTCCCCTCACACCTGGTTGTCTAGGTCTTAATTGGACACAAGGAGAGAGAAAAAAACAGCAACGACCTGGCCTTTCCTGGAATGAGTCTGACACTCCTCCCTCAGTTCACCCAGACTATAGTGCTGAACAGAAATGCAGGTGGACTCCCCTTACAGTTAGATGCTTGCTGCTATCAGAGCTTTGATGAGTTTGGCTGTAATCCAGCTCAACACCCAGCCCAGCAGCAGACCAGAGGTAACACCACCGACTGTTTCTTGATCTCCACATTACAGAAAATATTGCGTGCTATGGGTGGACGATTAGACGGAAAACTAGAAGCACCATTTTTATTTCAAGCCCAATTTTGTTCATACCTTTTCAATCCATTTAATGTACAGTACATAGGCCACACATTGTACATGCAGTATTATATTGCATGTGTTTACACCAGGAGGCCTGTGGGACAAAATTATAAATTCCTGGTGAGTTTATTGTTATCTTTTTTTAAATGAGAAGAAACTAAACTCCCCAAAAACGCTTAGTTTAAATTTCAATATTTGCTCCTAAGTAAAATAAAAAGAACATCTGACCCTTCTCGGAGTGGTCATAGAAATAGATGTCATACAGTGATATCACTGAACTGTACATCTGGTGGCTGATCACAACGGACAGATCCAATGGAGACCATGGAGCTACTTAACATGGGGACCACACAGCCAGCAGCCGCATCAGCAGTATGCTGTAGTGATTTACCTACAGCATCCACATTCATGAGAAGGGCCTCTCTCATGGGTGGAAATACTCACATTACATTACATTGGCACTGCTATCTGAGCCAGCATCTCAGGTCTAATGAATGTAGCCTATCTTAATGGTGTGGAATGAGACCATGCAGCTGCTTGCTCTTCAGGATTAGGATGGAGTTGCTCCGCACCTCTTTTAAAGCACCTAGACGTTACAAGGCACACATATCATAGGGAAGGTGGGATGTGTAGATGGGCTGCAAAATAACTGTGGTCTGGGATAGAGGGGGCGGGGAGGGGTTTTTCTCTCTCCCTACCTTTTGGTGAGCCTCACCTAATCCAACATACTCAAAACTTCTAACCCACTCTCTCTCATATCTATAACACAATACAATGACTCAGAATATTTCATACTATACTCAGAAAACACTCATCATACACACACTTACACACACGGACGTGCCTATTCATGCACACATAGGCACCTCCCTCACCCCCACACCTCCCTCACCCCCACACCTCCCTCACCCCCAGTATGAACTCCCCTCTGTAGCGTTTAGTCTAATACTGTCTTCATAGGTTTTATGTGTTTAATGTCCATGAGCCCTGTTTATCTATTTAGTCTTTGTATACTTGATGTTACATGTCTTTTTACACTCATTTGGGTTATGTAAGGCTTGTGGGTTTTTGTATTCATTTGGATGACACCTAGGAAAAAATGTAATTAAGAAGAAAAAAACAAAAGGAAGGAGTTGCTCTTAGATCAGGGCAGCGGGTAATGCAGGGTTTTGTTCCAACCAGGCAGCATAACTCAGTGTACTAATGAAACGACTTGATCTCACATACCTGTGCTAAACTCTGAAATCTTGGTTTTGTTTTCTCTGTGGAAACGTATCTAATGAGATTTAATCATTTCTGCCCTATTAGTTAAGGTTAGCATTTGGAAAAAGCGAAGCTGATCCTAGATAATGTACGCCTGTGGGCAACTTCTACCTGAAACAAAACCTTAGCTGTACCTGTACCCAAAGTAATGTATTCCTTGGTGAACATAGGAAACAGGTGTACTCATAATAAAGTTGTGAGGTGACTTTATCACTTTACAGAATCTCTACTGCATTTCATTCCACCAGCTAGCTGGCACGAGATTGGAATAATCTGAGGTCAGGCCCCGAAGGAGTTAGGAACGCCGTGCATCGGAACGCCAAGGGGTCCGACTGCGCAGACAGATCTCTAATCCAAGATAACATCCCTTTGAGACGGCACTTCAATATTCCCTCCATTTCTCTCTCCCTGCCAGATTTCCATCCCTCCTCAAGTAAGCCATTTAGCGACACCCCATTTCCCCTCTTAAATAGTCATATCTGACAAGATTTTAAAAAGGATAGATAACGCGAAAGAGAAGGAAGAGATGAAGGAGGTGGTTGCCCATGCACAGATGTAAGGTGTGTCTCTTGTGTGTGTGTGTGTGTGTGTTTCCTTGTGTTTGTCTCTCTTTCTCTCCCTCTCTGGTCCAGAGTTTATCTGCTGGTCACTGAGGTGGGAACAGCTCCAAGCCGTCAGTCATCCAGCTAGCCAACCAAAACCTCTTTACTTCCTGTGTCACTGGAACCTATTTAGGATGGCTGGAGATTTAGTTGGTATCCCTTATCTCTGCAAGCCAGTCAGGAATCACAGAGCTGAACTCATGTTTCTTTCCACCCGTTGGAAAGGAATGGAGGAATTGGAAAGAAAGTGCCCAAAGGCTCAACCCTTCATGAATAACTTTTATAGAACTACAGTGTACAAAGTACCGGATAAGCCTCTCAATACCAATCAAACGAACTTGCAGGTAAAAACGCCCTACAACAGATGTGTCATTCAAATAAAATAAAATATGTATTTCGCACATTCTGAGCAAACATATACATAAGCCAAATCCAGAACTCTCTTATAGTACCTTTTCTACATTTATATTGATCACTTTGACCGAAATGCAGCTAACCTGGCCTAATTAACTACGTTTGTGAAGCTGGTTTCCAACAAGTGTGCGTACTGGTGATAAATGGAACCAAAAGATCAGTTGATGCTAAGCCACAAGCTATCCACCATTGGTTGACAGCTGCATGTGGAATGTTACATTTCTTTCAGACTTTTTAACAAACAGAGCTACTGGAGACCTGACTTTGTTAAAGACAGGGGCAGTGAAGAGGGATGGATAGAAAGGGAAGCAGGGAAAGAAGAAACAGCATATTTCCATTTCACTGGAGGACTTTCCGCAAGCATGCATCACTCCAGTCAGAAAGGAAAGCCTGTCGAGTCATTAGCGTCAAAGCTAATGCAGAGGGATGGCAAGGCACAGATACGTAGGTGCTCACTAATGAATGAACACACTGCTATGTTCAACAATTACACAGCCATGTTAATGGAAGGATAACACACAGCTTGTACAAGTCCACCACTAAAACATTCAGGAAAGGGCTTTATTTAATTTAGTAACCAATTTTGGTTCGCGTTCATAGAAGGAAATTAGGGCATTTACGTGGCCATAACATAAAATTTCACTAGAAACCCATTGCTTCAGGGACCTCTGTTCTTTCATTTAGTTGGTGGGGTTCTTATTTTTGGAAAGCAAAATGGGAAAACATTTTAGGGAAACGGCCTGTAGACAGGTTTCCTATAATCATGTATTTATTGGAAAAGAAGTTCACAGACTCCATAAAAACTCAGACGATGGAAAAATAAATGTTGGGGCTGTGTAGGCTCTGTGTATGTAGGTACCTCCACATATCCTTATTTAAGACAAACAGACACGCTGGAATCAATGGCCCGTCTCCGGTCTTGCCCCACTTTCATTGTTTTGCCTACTAATAAATAACAAATGCTGGGAACTAGACATATAGATTCACTCACTCCACACACGCTTCCAAAAATAATGTATTAAGTCTTTGTGAATGTGTGGAATTATCCAGTCCAAGCATCTTTCCTGAGGATCCATGTTTACTTAATACATAGCTGGGACTTACCTAAAATTAGTCTTAAACATGGAATCAATTGTATTTTTCCCTCTAGGTATGTCTACGTATTTCTATATCTATGCACAATGGCAGACCAACTCATCAAAAAAGAAAAAGAAACCACAACTCTGTGTTCTGGTAGTGTTAACTTGTCTGGAAAGCAACTGAGAAGATATGGAATATAATGCCCCATTTCTGTGTCTTCATCTACTTTTTCCATGTGGTTATCAGATCTTATAGTGAGATAGTCAGATTGGACCTACAATTGGTCTACATACTATTTTTGCAATAATATTGATTTACTTAACAAAACTCCTCAGAAGTTTCCTGTCCAGAAGCTCCAGACCAAGAAAAAATGATTAGCTAGACATGATATACCTAGCTATCTTAAGTTGAGCTATCTTGCTTTTGATATACTCAGTCGCAGAAATTATTAATTAGAAACATTTACTTAGCTTAGTCCATGGCTAACATCAGCAATCTTTATCAATTAAATTAAATCTATTATATACTTTACAAACTAGATTAGTTTACTTAAAGAAGGCGCTAGCCATTTTGTGGTAGCAAAGCAAATTACAATAATGCATCAATACTATTAGGGTTAAATTATAGATACAGGTTGTCCCAGCAAAAGATCAAAATGTACCTCAATGGAATTTTTTTTACAGAAATATGATTTTCGTGGCTACTCATTGCTGAAGGAAAACATTTCTGTCTTGTCAGTTGTTGGCAGTACATTTTAAATTGAGGCCTTTGGAGTGACACCACAGTGTAAGGCACTTCCCTGAAGTTCAATACTAAGGAAAGTCAAAGCTATAGCTTGCTTTTGTTCCCTGACCTTTTGCACTATTTGCAGGTGGAAATGTCTATCTCGACACAATCTATATGGTTTAAAATATTGGCGTGATAATATCCCTTTTGGACAAGTTTTACAGACACAAATTAAGCCTAGTTGATGACAAAACAAAAAAGATTGTAGCCCAGGACTAGGCTTAATCTGTGTCCAAGAAACCGGACATTTATGAAAGGCTCTTTTTAACAAAGTGCAACTGTACTTCTTAGGGGAGGCATGAGTACTAGATCTGTCCCATTTGCGACACCAAGAATAACAAGAGCTGGCGAGAAATTACCGAATTTAGATGAATAGATATGTTGTAGATGTTTTGACGCTTAATTCCTCACTGGCCAATCAGAACACATTCCATGCCTAAGTGGTTGCTTGAATGTGTCTAGATAGGGTATGTTATCTGTTATCTTTGAATCAACTCCAGTTCCAATGTTATTCAATGATAATGTATAGTTTGTTAAATAGTCTACAGAAACAAAATAATAATGTAGCGTTATCCTGTCTAAATACTTCAACTTGAACCTGTTTATGGTCCACATCATTTTAAGTAATTACATAGCTTCAATCACCTTTAAAGGTATATCATTCACACTGATAGGGGCTAGGCTAATTGCAGTATGCTTGAGCATGGACTTGTTGTTAATAAGCAAGATTCTAATGCAATGTTGACAAGAACGGCCTTGTTTTAAATAGGCTATGGGCTCAATTCAGTAAAGATCTGCATAGCAGCGCAGCATTTGCATAGTAGGACTTCTACCAATAGTTAAAACTCATGTACAGGTATTGGTAGGTTTTGGTAGTACTATAAAAGTGGCAGTTGCCTTAAGTAAAATAATAAACAGTTTGAAGGATATCTGTGGTTCCGGTCAGAGCATCATGGAGAGGCAGATCCTTATAAAAACAATTACTAACAGGGTGAAGCCCCTCACAAGTGCTGTAGTGCTGCTTTACATTTTCTGAATTATAACTGTAGGAACATTATGAATGTTGTATATAATCTATACATTCCAATTGTAACATACACTTTACTTAATACTTTTTAATATACTTTAATATTTTTCTGCCCTTTTCTATTTGCACTTCTGATTAGATGCTAACTGCATTTTGTGGTACTGTAATCATACTGTTCAATGACAATAAAGTTGAATCTAATAATCTAATCTAATATCCAAACATTTCACAGTGGCTGCACAAAAATTCAGTAAAGAGACCAGTTACATACCAAAGCTTCGAGCCAATCTGTCACATCCTGGCATGGCAGTCCAGTGCCAGTGAGACCCAACATTATCTCTCTGCCTCATTTGGAGCACGGACACCTGTTCATTTTCATTATCGCCCTCACCTGCGTTCCTGATCACCATCCCTACTTAAGTTCCTTATTTCCTCATGTGTCCTGTCAGTCATTGTTTGGAATCCATTTCATGTAATGCCCTTTTGTTTTCATGTTCCTAGTTTCAAGTTCTGCTACGTTTTAGTTAAGCTATTAAGAGTCCTCTGAACTTCCTGTACCTGTGTCCTTTACCTAACAGCAATGATACACAACCAGCATTCAGAAATAAACCACACAGTTTATAATAGCTCAAAGAATAAGTTTACTTTAGAGAGGAATCATTTAATATCAAGATAGACAAGTTAAACTGTCCTTTAACACTAGTTGTCAATAGAGCAAATATAATTTTCCTGTTGAATATAAAAGCCATGAATGGTATAGTTGCCCTGAGGAGATTGACAGAATGCACTGTAATTAAACAAAACCCCATGCCAGGAAAGAAAAATTTAGATAGCGGTCTTATCTCACTACAATGTCAGCTGAAATGTGTTGTCTTTTGTAAATGACAATGGGAAATGTGAAGAGGAAACAAGAGTTATTATAACTTGTTACAAACTCCCAGTGCAATACAACATAATCTAATCTAAGAACACATGTCCTTCTATCACGTTCTACACCATGTGTAAACATGCACACACACGGACAAAAGTGTCGTCTCTCTAGACAACTACTCTTGACTGTTGCTGGTGTTCACCAGTGAGCAGGCAGGTATCATTGAAACGGTCGGACACTAATATCCCTTTCAAATAGTAATTTTGGTACAATCTTTGGAAAGGTATTCAGGAATGTTTAAACGGTCACCTTTTATTCAGACTAATGTGCATTCTTTACAGAATGCACATTTCATTTATCCATTATTGTTGATGGAAATCGGAGAGGTGGGAGGGGTTTACCAAACTCTAGTCAGTCGCATACCAGACCAGGTTAAAGTGTCGTGCCAGCCTGGCAGTGCCAATCCCTTGACTGCGCTCCTCCTCGACGGTGTACTATCCACGGGAAATGGAGCGGTGGCTCCACACCTGTGTCTCGTTTTGTGTTGATTACCATTGCTTTAAGTTGCCCTGTTTTCTGTTCCCCCCTCGTGGGTTATTGTGCATTGTATTTCGAGTATGACCACGTAGTGTGCGTTTTTTCTTGACATATATTATAAACGGTTCTTAATCACCTGATTCAGTGTCTGGTGCTTTCCTCCTCACATTACATAAAGACTTCCACCAAAGCTCCACTGCAAAAAATTAATAAAAAAAGAACTTGTGATCATCACAGTACAACACCAAGTCAATTAAACTTCAGTGATATCAATCTGTCCAGTTAGGAAGCATGAGCGATTGTGAATCAACGTCCCCGGTTTTAGGCTAATTGAATCAACGTCACCGGTTTTAGGCTAATTGAATCAACGTCACCGGTTATAGGCTAATTGAATCAACGTCACCGGTTATAGGCTAATTGAATCAACGTCACCGGTTTTAGGCTAATTGAATCAACGTCACCAGTTTTAGGCTAATTGAATCAACGTCACCGGTTTTAGGCTAATTGAATCAACGTCACCGTTTTTAGGCTAATTGAATCAACGTCACCGTTTTTAGGCTAATTGAATCAAAGTTACCAGTTTTAGGCTAATTGAATCAACGTCACCGGTTTTAGGCTAATTTAATCAACGTCACCGGTTTTAGGCTAATTGAATCACCGTCACCGGTTTTAGGCTAATTGAATCAACGGCACCGGTTTTAGGCTAATTGAATCAACGTCACCGGTTTTAGGCTAATTGAATCAACGTCACCGTTTTTAGGCTAATTGAATCAACGTCACCGTTTTTAGGCAAATTTAATCAAAGTTACCAGTTTTAGGCTAATTGAATCAATGTCACCGGTTTTAGGCTAATTGAATCAACGTCACCGGTTTTAGGCTAATTGAATCAACGTCACCGGTTTTAGGCTAATTGAATCAACGTCACCGGTGTATTAAAAATACACAGCAAATTGCACAAGTGCTCAACTTTTCAGTCCGGATTGCCCTACTAGATAACAGATGACGAAATGCTGTGGACAGCTGGATTTGAATCACTGTAAACATTTTACCTACTAAGCTGTAGTTGCATACAACAGGTTGATTTGAAGGGTTGCACTTTCACATGGTATGATCATACCAATTAATATGGATTTACATTGATTTTGATTTTGCCAGAAAGGCCATATGTCTTTTTATTATGTCTTTTATTAAGGCATGTCATTTTATTATGTCTTTTAGTAAGGCATGTCGTTTTATAATATCTTTTAGTAAGACATGTCGTTTTATAATATCTTTTAGTAAGGCATGTCGTTTTAATATGTCTCTTAGTTAGGCATGTCGTTTTATTATGTCTTTTAGTAAGGCATGTTGTTTTATAATATCTTTTAGTAAGGCATGTCGTTTTATTATGTCTCTTAGTTAGGCATGTCGTTTTATTATGTCTTTTAGTAAGGCATGTCGTCTTATAATATCTTTTAGTAAGGCATGTCGTTTTATTATATCTCTTAGTAAGGCATGTCGTTTTATAATATCTTTTAGTAAGGCATGTCGTTTTATTATGTCTCTTAGTAAGGCATTTCGTTTTATTATGTCTTTAAGTGAGGCATGTTGTTTTATTATGGCTTGACTAAATAATTTATTTGACAATAGCCACGGTACATACAGTATTTCAACTGCAGTAAAAGCATACCAACACATCTATTCCAATTTCTATAAAATATTAAGCTAGGGGTCATTAGGCATGGAACAATCTAGACAGATTTGCTCAGTGGAACTTGGTGATTGGTTCACCCATGTAAGTGTCTTGTGTTAGGATCTGAAAGTCACAGCTCTTATAGTGAGTGAAAATGGCGAGTCATCATCACGGGCCCATTTACACCAAATCATATGCAGAACTTTACTGACATCATCAGTGGGTTGGTTGACAAAATCCAGAAGGAATGGCAGTGTTGTTGATACAAATAATTCACAACATAGACCTATTCACAGCTTTTAGACTTGATTTGAATAGGCAATTTGTAACATGAATAATAGATATAATTTGAAGCACAGATCAACTTTCTTTTGATTTCCCTTTGACTGCCACCCAGTATGTTGCACAGACCTTTCGAGGGGCATGTGCTGAATCTGAAAAAGTGGGCGAAACTTGTCATCTGGAAAGGGGCACTAGATAGCAAAGGGGCATGTGCTCTGCACAGGTTGAGCCTTACCTGTGCACGTGCCTGCTGCCACATCTGTATACCACAGGAATGGATTAGCTAACAAGTAGCATGTGTTACTACAGTCTGTAATAATTAACAAGATCAAATGTTTTAGTTAAATAACACATGAAATTGAAAATTTCAGGGGAAACACTAGAGGTGATTTTCTCTGTTATATATATATTTTTTAAACTATAAATGCAGCACACAACGTCATAAACAAAACATTCCAAATCCAGAGAAGACATTCGGTCTCCTTCAATCAATCAAGTTTTGTTTTATAACACCCCATTTACATCCGCAGTTGTCACAAAGTGCTCATACAGACACCAAGCCTAAAACCAAACAGAGCATGTAATAATGTGTTGGCTAGGAAAAACTCCCTAAAAATGTCAGAACCTGTGAAGAAACCTAGAGAGGAGCTAGGTTTTGAGGAATGCAAATCCTCTGCTGGCTTTGCTGGAATGAGGTTATAAGAGTACATAACCTTTAAAGAGCAAATCGTTCATCAAGACATTGAAATGTTCAGATGAACAGCGGGTCAAAGAAATCTACTTCTCAGGAGTAACTGTTAATGTCAGTTGGCTTTTTGTAACTGAGTGTTAAAAAATGGTTATATAGAGTGTGAAAAGTCAGATCCTCTTGAAAAAAGAGATGCTGTCACATATAATACTGTTATTCCTGTCCATCTCGTCTTTTATTACTAATTTCTCTTTTTCTCGCTTCCTCTCTGTCTTTCCCAATTTCTTTCCATGTTCCCAATAATGTAATTCCATCATTATTCTGCAAGTAACATCAGAAATATGTCTAGAAAATGATCTCAGGCATGTAACCTGAATAAAACACAATGAGACCAGAGGAACCTCATTTCCTCATAAAGGATTCCTATCCATTTAACCTTTGAAACAGTTGTTCACAAAATGTTTTTAATTAACTAGTAATTTTTTTTGTATCACTGCTAGACTATTTAATGCGTATCATTATTAGATTAGATAATGGACGTTGAGCTTGCTTTGCTCATGTAAATATATACAAAGCAGTGTTATTTTTGGCAGCTATTTTCTATTTAGTCATAATCATTTGATGAAAATTACTTTAAGTAATTATGAGCCTTCTTACATTTAGTCTACCAAAACTGAAGACATTTTAGTCTGGTTTTAGTCAACAAAAAATCATGAGATTTTAGTCAGGTATTTTAGTCCCATTTATTTATCACTTTCTTCTCCAGCTTAACATTTTATTTATTATCTTCTCTGACCTGAAGTAATTTACCTAGAGTATTACTAGTAATTGAAATTGGAGCAAGAAAATAAGTTATGTTGGTATGGCGTTGCTTCAGCTGAAAGTGGCTCTTGCAATTGTCAAATAAATAGCCTATATTAGGCATAAAAAATAACATGCCTAAAAATGAAACCCATCAGAGCCGTTTATGGGTCTGACCTTTCTCTGTAAAGACCACACTTTTTACTTCTGCGGCCCAGGACTCATTAGGAACATCCGGAACGCTGGCTATCCTCAGACATGTGGAATTCCATACAGTCAAGCACACACACAAATATTCATACACACACACACACACATACACGAACATTTAAACACAGCCATGGGCGCACTCACAATCTGGATTCCGAGACAGTTATGGGTTTGGCAAGTGGAATGAGGATGACATCACAAGGCAGCGGTAAACATTCTTGATTGGTGGACTGCTGTGCCTGCCAAGACAGCCGATGTCAGTGTTGGTGGTCTGCGGTCCCCAGCCATTTCTGTGCCGAGGGCCAGTTAGCTAAATACCTACAGTTCTCTCTTCTCTACAAAGGTTCAGACGGCATGTGTTACACTGGTGATGCTGATTAGGGTATTTGTGCTTCTTGTGTTTGTTTGCACAGAGGTATTTCTGCCCTAAAATACTTGATAAATGGCAACCTTGTTGGGTGTATTTAGATAAAAATTGCAGGCATCCTAAGTGACGCAGCATCTTTCGTAGCACTAAGCTGACAAAGTCTTGTTTCAAAGCTGACCACCAATGTCTTGGATCGAGCCTTGTCTTTGACATTAGCAGTTCAGAGCTGAGAAGCCTCATGGGAGATTGAAATTGGCCAGTATAGCATTTAAGCGTTGACAAGGCCCCCATTTACAAATCACAACCACTGTTTAGGGGAAAATGCACATTTCATATATATATATATATATATATATATATATATATATATATATATATATATATATATATAACATACAGTGGATATAAAAAGCCTATACACCCCTGTAAAAGAACGAGACAAAGATAAATCATGTCAGAACTTTTTCCACTTTTATTGTTACCTATAATGTGAACCATTCAAAACAAACAGAAATCTTCGAGGGGGAAAAATGTAAAATAAAAACTTTACAATTACTTGGTTGAATATGTGTGCACACCCTCTTATAACTGGGGATATGGCTGTGTTCAGAATTAATCACATTCACATGTGCTACATGTGACAACAATCTCAAATACTCTTCATATTAATGGCTATTGGGTAGGGTGGCAAGACGGAAGCCTTTTCTTACAAAAAGAAACATCCAAGCATTGCTGATGTTAGCATGATGTGTTATGGTCTGATGAAACCAAGGTTTAACTTTTTGGCCATAATTCCAAAAGATAAGTTTGCAACAAAAACAACACTGCACATCACCCAAAGAACACCATACCCACAGTGAAGCATGGTGGTGGCAGCATCATGCTTTGGGTCTGTTTTTCTTCAGCTGGAACCGGGATCTTAGTCAGGGTGGAGAGAATTATGAACAGTTCCAAATACCAGGCAATTTTTTAGAAAGCTGAAGATGAAGTTCACCTTTCAGCACGACAATGACCCAAAGCACACATCCAAATACACAAAAGCATGGCTTCACCAGAAGAAGATTAATGTTTTGGAATGGCCCAGCCAGAGCCCAGACCTGAATCCAATTGAACATCTGTGGGGTGTTCTGCATTTGCTTTTGCAAAGAAGAGTGGGCTAATATTGCCACGTCAAGATGTGCCATGCTAATAGACTCCTACCCAAAAAGACTGAGTGTTGTAATAAAATCAAAAGGTGCTTCAACAAAGTATTAGTTTAAGGGTGTGCACACTCATGCAACCAGGTTATTGTGAGTTTTTAATTTTTTTGAAATCCCCCTCAAAGATTTCAGTCTGCTTTTCAATTGAATTGTTCACATTAAAGGTGGAAAAAGTTCTGACATTAGTAATCTTTGTCTCATTATTTTACATCACAAGAACGTAGCATTTTTACTGGGGAGTAAATTTTTTACAATATCGCAGGAAAGCTTCTCAACATAGTTTTTTTTTACACACACAAAAAACTAACAATTCAACATGCATCCCTATCAGTGGTGGATGCTGGTCTTTCAAAGAGGGGAAGCTCATTTTCGGCCTACATTATAACCCTCTGATGGTCTTCATTTGTAGTGAGACTCTGGGTCTTTGGGGTCTTTTGGATCCCAGAAAATAAAAATTAATTCTGTAACAGAACAATATTTAATTAATTTTTTTCCAAATATAATTTTACTGTGTTTATTAATGGCTTTGCTAAAATCAGGTCGACAGTATTAGCACTGCCTGCCATCTTGCGCAGTTTCAACCGCGTACGACGCTAGTCTAGCCTACTACTGTATATGAATCAATGAATGAATTAATGAACTATCTAAACAAATATACACTCACCTAAAAGATTATTAGGAACACCATACTAATACTGTGTTTGACCCCCTTTCGCCTTCAGAACTGCCTTAATTCTATGTGGCATTGATTCAACAAGGTGCTGAAATCATTCTTTAGAAATGTTGGCCCATATTGATAGGATAGCATCTTACAGTTGATGGAGATTTGTGGGATGCACATCCAGGGCACGAAGCTCCCGTTCCACCACATCCCAAAGATGCTCTATTGGGTTGAGATCTGGTGACTGTGGGGGCCATTTCAGTACAGTGAACTCATTGTCATGTTCAAGAAAACAACTTGAAATGATTCAAGCTTTGTGACATGGTGCATTATCCTGCTGGAAGTAGACATCAGAGGATGGGTACATGGTGGTCATAAAGGGATGGACATGGTCAGAAACAATGCTCAGGTAGGCCGTGGCGTTTAAACGATGCCCAATTGGCACTAAGGGGCCTAAAGTGTGCCAAGAAAACATCCCCCACACCATTACACCACCACCACCAGCCTGCACAGTGGTAACAAGGCATGATGGATCCATGTTCTCATTCTGTTTACGCCTGACTCTACCATCTGAATGTCTCAACAGAAATCGAGACTCAAGGCAACATTCTTCCAGTCTTCAACTGTCCAATTTTGGTGAGCTTGTGCAAATTGTAGCCTCTTTTTCCTATTTGTAGTGGAGATGAGTGGTACCCAGTGGGGTCTTCTGCTGTTGTAGCCCATCCGCCTCAAGGTTGTGCGTGTTGTGGCTTCACAAATGCTTTGCTGCATACCTCAGTTGTAACGAGTGGTTATTTCAGTCAAAGTTGCTCTTCTATCAGCTTGAATCAGTCGGCCCATTCTCCTCTGACCTCTAGCATCAACAAGGCATTTTCGCCCACAGGAAAGCCGCATATTGGATGTTTTTCCTTTTTCACACCATTCTTTGTAAACCATAGAAATTGTTGTGTGTGAAAATCCCAGTAACTGAGCAGATTGTGAAATACTCACACCAGCCCGTCTGGCACCAACAACCATGCCACGCTCAAAATTGCTTAAATCACCTTTCTTTCCCATTCTGACATTCAGTTTGGAGTTCATGAGATTGTCTTTACCAGGACCACACCCCTGCAATGCAGCAACTGCCATGTGATTGGTTGATTAGATAATTGCATTAATGAGAAATTGAACAGGTGTTCCTAATAATCCTTTAGGTGAGTGTATATTAAACTTTGTAAAACTGAAACAAGGATTGTGGTGTAGCCTATAATTGTGTGAAATGTATGATGCAAATCAGCTAGCAATTTCGCCAAAGAAATATCAAGAAATACTGCAGCAGTTTGTCTTTCGAATACACTTGAGAAATCCGCGATGGGACTGAGCGTGAAATAGCTTCAGTGACTTCTTATAGTACATACCGCTGTCAGTTAAAAGGAGATGCAGTTAGACAGATCGTCAGATCCTCCAATCATCACGCTGAAGCCCGGAGTCTGGGCCAGCTCACTCCTCATTCACCCCCAGAGACGCTGAGCGTCCGTGGGCGGGACATAATCGCAGCATTTATCCAATCACCGTCTACTTTCAGAGCACTGAAAAAAACGGTTCTAAGCAGCCCCATTGAAGTCAGTGGACGCTCGGCTTCTACAGGGAAATGCACTGTGACGCTGCGGGTATAAGAAGAAAATTGAGTCAGCCGACCTGTAGCTGATTCTGAACTAACTAGTTTTAGAGATTAACATGTTTTAACGCATTTTTTGTCAATAAAATTTTTACACAATAGTACATATTTGACCATAATTTATTTTGACATTATGGGGTAAGCCAAGCTTCCCTTGCTGTCTTAATGAAATCCCCACTGATCTCTATCCTGTCTAATGTAAACATTATTCAGGTTTCTAACCTGTAATGTTGTGTTTACCACACTCATATGTTTGTGAAAAAGCTGGGTTCCATATTTTAGGCTACCTCAGGCTTCTTCACACGTTTGATGGCCTGGAGCCACATGTACTCGCCAGTGTAGCTGTTTTTGAATTTGGTACTGCAAAAAAGCCACGGATTAGATATTTGCGCACTGAAGTGGAATGTTAAAAAATACTAGCGCAGGATATATTTTCAACCGAAAATCTCGGAGCAATATTAATGCTGTTTAATTCACATTCATAGGGGTTGTAAACTGTGGTATTAAACATTTGTTTGAGTTTAAACCACAACTGCTAGTCTGAATCAAGTAATGAGTTGCAGCGCAACAGAAGACATTCTCCCACCGACTCAAGTATTGTTGTCTTCGTTACCATGGTAAAACCAGATTTTCCAGTCAATTGGCTTAAGATTCACTCTATTTCCTTGGCTAAAATGCATATACAGTGGGGAGAACAAGTATTTGATACACTGACAATTTTGCAGGTTTTCCTACTTACAAAGAATGTAGAGGTCTGAAATTTTTATCGTAGGTACACTTCAACTGTGAGAGACGGAATCTAAAAATTCCAGAATATCACATTGTATGATTTTTAAATAATTAATTAGTTTGCTGGAAAATAGTGTTACAACCTGGTGTTCTCTACACAATCTTAAGAAAAACAAACATGTATTGTGGGTTGTTAGACCAAACCTAATGCATAAGGGGATACTGCTCAGAAGAAGAAATTATATTGGCTCTTAGCTAGATTTTGCCTTGAGCAAACTGGTCAAAGTTTGCATATTATTGTTCCAGCTAGCGCTAGCTAGCACGATTATGGTTTCACGTTCGCTAGATAGCCATCAATGAGTCTCTGAAATATGGCAATGCTTCTAACGCAATAGACAGCCCAGATCAATGTTTTGATTGGTTTAGCTGTTTACTTTGTTTATTCAGTCTTCCGTAGTTATGGAAAGGACCCGTCAACTTTAACCCTATTTGAAACAAAAATCTGTATTCACTGCTCCACCATCGACTGTTGGAGGTGACACTGCTTCGGACTGGTCAGAATGCTCATAGTATTTCTCTCAAATATTGTTCACAAATTTGTCAAAATCTATGTTAGTGAGCACTTCTTCTTTGCCGAGATAATCCATCCACCTCACAGGTGTAGCATATCAAGATGCCAGCATGATTATTGCACACTAAAATGTGCAGTTCCATCACACAGCACAATGCCAAAGATGTTGCAAGTTTTGAGGGAGTGTGCAATTGGCATGCTGACTGCAGGGATGTCCACCAGAGCTGTTGCCCATGAATTGAATGTTCATTTCTCTAACCACAAGGCGTTTCAGAGAATTTGGCAGTACATCCAACCAGCCTCACAACTGCAGACCACGTGTAACCACACAAGCCCAGGACCTCCACATCCAGCATCTTCACCTCCAAGATCATCTGAGACCAGCCACCCGGACAGCTGCTGCAACAATCAGTTTGCATTACCAAAGAATTTCTGCACAAACTGTCAGAAACCGTCTCAGGGAAGCTCATCTGTATGCTCGTCGTCCTCATTGGGGTCTCGACCTGACTGCAGTTAGTCGTCGTAAGCCGACTAGAGTGGGCAAATGCTCACATTGCGGCTAGACGACTGGGTCAGAGCATCTCCAAAACTGCAGCCCTTGTGGGTCTCCAGTGGTAAGTACCTATCAAAAGTGGTCCAAGGAATAAAAAGCGGTGAACCGGCGACAGGGTCACAGGCAGTCAAGGCTCTTTGATGCACGTGGGGAGTGAAGGCTGGCCCGTGTGGTCCGATCCAACAGACGAGCTACTGTAGCTCAAATTGCTGAAAAAGTTAATAGATAGGTGTCAGAACAAACAATGCATCGCAGTTTATTGCGTATGGGGCTGCGTAGCCATAGACCTGTCAGGGTGCCCATGCTGACTCATCCACTGACACAAGCACCTACTGTGGACATGTGAGGATCAGAACTGGACAAAGGAGCAATGGAAGAAGGTGGCCTGGTCTTATGAATTTCCTTTTGCATCATGTGGAAGGCCAGGTGTGTATGTGTCGCTTACCTGGAAAACACATGGCACCAGGATTCACAATGGAAAAAAAGAAAGCCAGCAGAAGCAGTGTGATGCTTTGGGATTTTGACACGTACCACCTACCTGAGCATTGTTGCAGACCATGTGAACCCCTTCATGGCAACGGTATTCCCTGATGGCATTGGCCTCTTTCAGCAGGATGATGCCCCCTGCCACAAAGCAAAAATGCTTTAGGAATGATTTGAGGAACACAACAAGTTCAAGGTGTTGACTTGGCCTCCAAATTGCCCAGATTCCAATCCAGTCAAGCATCTGTGGGATGTGCTGGACAAATAGGTTAAATCCATGGAGGTCCCACCTTGCAACTTATAGGACTTAAAGGATCTGCTGCTAACGTCTTGGTGCCAGACACTGCAGCACACCTTCAGAGGTCAGGGTCAGGGCTGTTTTGGCGGCAAAACGGAGGGACTACACAATATTAGGCAGGTGGTCATAATGTTATGGCTGATGGCAGGTGTATATTCCATCTATAATTGGTATATATTCAAGTAATGATTAATATCCTTACCATTAGTGAACTAAATTAAGGGGGGGATAGAAGTCACTCTGACCCAAATATAAATGATGAGGAAATGATGTGGGGGTGAAACGGAGAGGAGGAAGAGAAGAGATAACAGTACTTTCCATCATTGGATCATATGCCATCTAAGTGGGCAGGAGGGAAACAGAGTGATTGTGGCTTACTGTCAGTGAAATTACTAAACAATCCAGGAAAATAGGTATCAAGACAAAGTGTGTGCCTCTGTGAGTTTTATCTTTGACCACAAAGACAATGGCATATTGTACAAAACCAGCCACTATAGCTGGTAGATTGAAAATCTAGACACTCCAATTTGTATTTCACCAGCTAAAATGTTTTCCTGCCTTTTCAACATAAAACACAAACAACAAACAATGGTGCAGTGTAATAATTCTAAATAATGCTTGTATTCCTAGTAACAAATAATATGGTATTTTGCCCAATTTTGTGACTTAAGTTTAAGCAAAAACAAATATGACAGATAACAGAAATGCTGCCTCTTTAAGGCCAAGGGTGTAGCATGGTAACGGAACAAACAGCATGTCTGTGACAATTTCCCCGTACACGATGTCACTCGCTAAATTGAATCTGATTATTGTAACAATCTAAAAAAAAAAAAAGTTTGAACTCAAACCAACAAGCCTGCAAACAAAACAATATAAATATACATGAAATACTCAAAGGAGATATTCAGGACTTTTAAAATTGCACACAGAATTAATCATTCAAAGATCTACTTTGGTATGCTACATTCAGCATGTTGTTGCTGCCAGTGTGTGTATTGTTAATAGGGATAGCTAGTGTGATGGTAATCTTATCGATCAGAACTCTTTAAGAAGGAAGTACAGAGACAAAATTCTCTTGGCACATTCTAACAGTTTATTAATCATTTGCAAATGAGAGAGACGCGTCAACCGCTTACAAACATAATCGTCTGAGGAGTCTCTAACTCCATACAGGTCATTCAACAGTATATATCACATAGAAAAGAGGTGTGGTAAGTTGTTGCCCATCTGTCTTGTCAATGAAACACATTCCCTCTGTTCTATCACATGTCCTGGGCTTGACACAAGTCACATGTTGTCCTCCCCCATCTGGTTAACTTTCTCAACCTTTGAGGGGGACTTCATCTGGACAACCTATAGATAGGCAGATTTACAATTAACCCTATAATCTACTGTGACCAATCAAGAATGCCCCCTAAGACATATACCAGATCCCTCTCTCCTACATTCCTAAGGAACAGAAAGGACTGACACCTTCTTTGTCTAGGCAGGAGGACATGGCACAAATACCTAATAATCCTCTGATATTATACAGACATGTGTGTCACAATCAAAGTAAAGATTTTCATACCAGCCAATGGAAAGACAAACATTTCTCAAATGCACCTTAATTCAAAATTTCCATAACACTAGTCACACAACCAGCGCTTGACATTAACTTTTTTGCTCACCAGCCACTGTGGCTAGTGGTTTTCCAAAGTTACTAGCCACTAAGCATTTTCACAAGACATAATTTTGTTGTTGGGGAATTACAGTTTATTTGATAAAATTTGACTATGGTATGCTACATCTTACGTCCATGTCTACTTGAGCAGCTAATGCACGCTACAATGTCCTCCCTAATATCAACCAAAATATGCAAGCAATATATTTATTCTTAACATAACCTAGAACTATTAACGTTATTTAAAAATAAATATGAAATCACCCATCTTTATAATAAATCGCAGTCAATATTATTGTTGTCTTTTTTTGTTATGCTATGTTCTTGTTAATATAGACTAAGACGAAACAGAGCTGTATTTATTACAGCCTTGTCAAGTTTTTTCCTCATCCTTGCTACATCGTTAATCTTCCTCGACTTCATTCAACTCTACTAGGCTCTGCTGCTGTCTCTGATCCAGCATCTTCACTTTCATATATTTATATTGTTAGTAAATTAAATATGTTAATTATATATTTTTTTACTCTATATATTGCATATATAGCCTAATGTTTTAGGCGATAGTACATACCCTAATCTGATGGTCTTTTCACCAGTCATATTCGTTTGTCTCTCTTTAAAAAATATATTTATATAATTTTAGGCTACTAAAAGCCACCTGAATAGATAAACTGTATTCTGCTGCAGACTCCAGAAAAAAAACAGACCCATGAAAGCCCATGAAAAATACCCCTGTGTATAGATATAGTATAGAATGCCACCCGCCAAAGTGGCTAGAGTTACTGCGTTACACGCCACAGCCAAATTCTACCCGCATTTGTCGGGTGGGCGGGTGCCAATGTCAAGCCCTGCACACAACTAAATGTTTTTTAACTCACTCCTCTTTTTCTTGGAAAAATTAAGCAGCAAATGCAATGTAGTGCAATGTCAATGACTGTTAGCTAGCGCTAGCTAGCTACATGAGATTGGCTGCCTTCACTACTCATTAATTTTGTCAGACTACAGCACTTGCAGCGTTCAATAACAGCTACTGTAGTAACATTAAATCAGAGCCAAACCATATTCTTGTTTTTCCGTATTAGCTAGCTGTCTAGCACTGTACATTGAACCTAGTTGTTCTGGCAACACCAAATGTCTAGAACGTAAATGCCGACAATATCACAGTAATTCAAACTGAACGCTCACACTCACACACAATTTTGTTGGCATGCCTGCGTAGTTCCAGCTGCAGTTTACCCCCGCTAAAGTAAAGCCGCGCAGAAAACCCTGTCACATCCAACTCTGAAGGTATCGGCCTTGCACTTACACAGTGAACGTATCCTACAGGGGGATATGTACAGGGCCTACAAACCAAGGTGTCAGCATCACTGCAGTTTGGTCGAACCAACAGGGTCAGCAATTCTGTCACGTGTCAGGAGCAACCGCCATGGATGACCAGCACTCAGCAGAAATGTCACAGCCCTGAAAATAGGGGAGCAGACTTTAGGGGGAAATCATTAGATCAAGAGGTCAGTACTACTGTTAAGAGCTGATGGAAGATCTTGGGTGTCAGTCAGACTCTTCTAACCGGGTGGTAGCATTCAGTTAGTAAACATACTGCTAGTATGTGTATAGTTTGAGACATTTGTGTGCTCTTGTTAGGGCACAGTGACACTCTTTATGTCTCATCCATTCCTCATCTATCTATAGTCTTCTAATAATAAAAAACACTTTTAAACTTTTAAACTTATGAAATACTGTAGGCCCATTGAAGGCAGGGAATAAAAGCAGCCATTTCGATGTTTGACGTAACTGAAAAGCATAACAGGGAATAGAAAAACAGATGAAATGGAAAAATGTTTGTCTTTGCTTAAGCAGTTTGACAGCCGAACTGTGTAACATTCCAAAATGCCTCTTTGCCCACTGCTTCACGCTGCGTCTAAGGAAACTGAAATTGAATCTAACAACCAATGTCAACCGGTTTCCAGGTGTCGTGCAAAAAAAGTGACAGTCTGTGTATTTGCATTGCGTTTTTTTCGAACCTACCCTGGCCTAGAACCTTACAGTATGAGGCTGGTAATGAATTAGTTTTAAAACAACCTGTCGAGCATGCCAGAATTCACCGGTACAGGAGGGATAGTGTTTGCCTCAGTGTAGTGGACAGGGGAGAAAAATTCGCACTCTCGTCCGGCCAAGGCTTTGGGAGGGGGGGGGGTGTTAAGTGTACAAGTTACTCTGCCACATTTGTAAATGCATGCAGCTGGCCTATTTTGGTTTTCAATTCCCATTTGAAATTAAAACGCAGTGAAAGAGATTGAGATATGACTGGCTAAATTGGACTAGGCTGAATAAATATTATATCACCTCATAGAAGCTTTTAAAGGTCATTCGAACTGCAACAAATGTTGTTTTCTAGGGACGTTTACACATATACACACCCAAACCAAGCATGCACGCTAAAGCCCACACACATGCACTTTGTACACCACAGCACACTACTGTATTATTCTTTTTGAGTGAAACAACTGACTAAAATCTGAGTCTCTATCTTTCACTACTCCTGATGTCAGTCAACCCTGAAATGCCCACTTAAGTAAAGGGGAACAGATTAGTACAATATCTTAGTAGTCCCCAAAACAGTTTTCACAAAGAACAAAACAAGTTACATGGGAAAACAAAATTGCTGTAGTTAAATACAATTATATATACAGTATATAGCAGACCCTTTCAAGGAGCTTCCAGTAGACTGAGCAAATACATATTATTTGTGACCACAATGTGACGACAACATTTATAATCCCCACTGAGCAAAACAGGTCCACATACTATTCTTCTCATCACATCTCAGTAACTGTCCGGTGTATAAAGTAATGTAAACAGATCATATGGAGACTGGTCTCATGGTCAATGGGTTCTGGGGCTTGTAGCGATCTACTAGTTCATGCTCTGTTTTACTGGAAGAGGAGACCTGTGGAATCAGCCCTTTATACCTTCTTTCTCCCTGTCTCTTTTCAAGCCCCTCAACCTCTCTGCCTCCATACACTTTATACAGGAAGAGACATGGCCATAAATAAGAAACAAATTAAAGAAGGGAAAATCAATGCTGGGGCATTAGACCTTTCATTTGGAGCCTTAAGGAGCCGTCCTCCCTCTAAATGTGCTGAGAAATTGGGCGCTTTGCTGATTCATGGAGTACAGTGCCGCAGCAGTGTGTGGTGTATGTCTGTGAGGGCACCGACATAAAGGCACCCCCATTAAAGCTGTTAACCCTGTGTAAGGCATTCATAAACCCCCAGTGCGCCCTGACCGAGACACACTGCTAGACTAACTCATGATCCAGGTTTAAGTGCCAGATACCACCTGCATTTAAAAAGGGTTTAATCGGCCAACATTTCTGGATCATTTTGTTACGGATGAAGTCACTTAATTTTGTTTTTTTTGTTTTTCCCATGACAAAGTCGTGACCATTGAATGTCTTAGGACTTTTAGGAATTTATGGGTCCTAAAAGTGCAGTGTAGTCTTTAAAATAAATCTTAATATGGTTAACAGATATGGTCTTTTACTATGATTGTCTTCAGCTAAATTGGTGAAAAGAAAACTAAAATGGCTTCTTAGCCAACAGTAATTGATCAAGCAATAATTTTGCTGAGACTGTCTGGGACTGTCTGGCAGGGAAAACAGATAGCATACTATTACTGGAAGAAAGGTATATGACTCTCTATTTGTTCTTATTATCTCTGTGTCATGATGGAGGTGTAGTCCGACAATCAGGAATCAGCAGGTAAGTTTATGCAATGTACTTCATTATGTGATTCATTAACATGACTGTTATGCTGGCAGGCATCTTTCAACTAACAATGTCTGTGTCTGCATAATGTGCTGTTCATCACAATACAAAATACCCCAAACTCCTCCCCAGCCACATAGTGAGTTGTCCATAATGTCGGTGAGGGCGGTGTCCCTAACAGGGTGTGGAGATGGAGGTGGCTCAAGAGACCCTGGTAACACTCCTTGTGCTTCGGACGGTTTCGCACCAACTGTGAATGAAGATGCCTCAACTGCAGGTTGGGGCTGAATCCCAAGGTTTAGTCCTAGAGTCGGCCCTCCACTTTCAATAAAAAACTGTGCTGCTTCTCTCTGGCCCTGCAGATGATCCCATCGCGGTGGTCAAATACGCCATCTGGGGTAATGCCTCTGTATGAGGGAGGTCCATTGTCTATTTGCACAACTGCAGGGATCCTTATGCTCATTATGTACACAGATCCATCTGGTCAAAAGTGCGTTTGAGGACCATGGCCACTGTTTGCGTCCTCCTCCTGCTCCGACTCGGCACTTTTAAAGTTAGGGTGTTGCCCGTCCAAGGTAGTTGTTAATCATCTATTCATTAACAGCTCAGCTGGCCAGTAGAGGCCATAGTTGTACCATGCTGAGACAGCAGGAATCTTGACAGTTGGGTCCGCCAGTCACCCACCAAGATGCCAGTCAGAGACTCCTTGGCGGTTTGAACCATGTGTTTGGCGAATCCATTTAAGGATGGATGATATGGTGCTGTGATGACCAGGGCAAACCCCCTAAATGCAGCAGAAGCAAATGCAGCTCCACTGTTCCACACCCCGACTTCCCAAAAAAGCATTAGTGGCAAACAGCATACAGAGAACGCTCATCACAGGAGATATGGATTTAACCATAGCTACTGCCAGATATTTTGACTGACAATCCAATATAACATAGAAAGTAATTCCTTTAGTACCCCCGCCCCCAGTCCCAGTGCAAAAATGCACTTCTCCTTCTGCAGCCGTAGCTCTGCTTCTACAAATTGTCCCAGCACCTCTCTCACCCGGGCGCAATGCTCCCAAGGTCTGGACTGTAATAAATGTCCTCCAGATATGGCTGGGCTTCTGTGATGCCTGCTAGTGAAGTGTCTGTGTAGTGTAAACGCTACCCCATCTGACAGTATAACAAACAGCTCAGCTACAGTTGACAAGGGCTAAACAGCAGAGATCACTCTGTGGTTCAGAAATCACCTCATATGCTAAGACTTCCATCCTTTGCAGTAGTCCACGTTGAATCCCATCACTGTTTTGAAAACTCCCTCAGCTACCAATTTATGACCAATTTATGCAGAGCCTCATCTGTCTTTGGCCAAAGAGCAAATGGTACTGGCCAAGCTTTAAAGAACTTAGTTGGCACTTCAGGATTGATGGCTATGGGCACAGGGGTGCCCTTGCATACGCCACTGGAACGCTACATCATGATCCGTAATAATAGAGTTCAGGTTGTTTTGCACATGATAAACCTCTGTGACCTCATTGACCACAGCATCAGCCCCAGCTGATCTTCAAAACTGTAGTGTATAGAAAGCCTGTGAAGCCCGGCAATGAAACTGGATATATTCTGATCTGCCTTTTTTTTTACAGTTGTGAAAATTAAACTGCTGCACAATTTCAGATGGAGCAGGGCTGAAATATCGCTTCAGACATGCCACTATGTCATCTTGTGTAATAAGACAGATCCGGAGTGAGCAGGAAGCGCAGTATTGAATACGTACATGCTCCGCACACACTCGCACATCGCTCTTCTTGTCAACAAGATCAATGTCATTAGTCACAAACAAATCCAGTCATTCAACGTGCTCTTCCTAGTAGCTATGTTTGTCATCAACAAATATCTAAATCTACCCAATAACAAAGCCACAATCAGGAATAAAAAGTTCAGATGTCCTATCTGCAAATCCACTCCAGTGATTCCAGTCGGAATCCACCTCGTTGCCAGAATTATTTCAGAGACACAATGCAAGTGTTATCCAATAATGAGGAAACGGCAGGTAAGTTTACACAATGACTGCCATGCTGGCAGGTGACCGTCAATCAACACACCTATGTGCCCATTAGAATATTCAATACACTGCAGTTCTACAAACCAAGTAACACATCGTCCCATCAGAAACAGCTGAAATTACAGGCATTTTGTTTTTAGATAAAACATTGGCACACATAAAAATGGGCACCATTCCTGTACCTCACAGAACTGATTTTAAGATACTGCTACTCGTCTATGAATCACTGAATGGTTCAGGATCAGGTTACAACTCGGATCTACTCTCTCAGCATGAAATCCTCTAGACCCTCTAGGTCTTTAGGGTGTTGTCTGCTCACCGTTCCAAGGGTGAAGACAAAGGCGGGTGAGGTAGCAATTAGTCACTATGCTGTGCTCAGTGGGGAAAAAAACTGTCTTAGACATGCTCCATCACTGACACATTTTAAATCTAAGCTAAAACCATTTGTTTTCTTCTGGCTTTTATTACTCTTTTAATATTGTTTTAGCCATCTTAAATGTGATTTTTTTTTTTTTTGCTTTGTCTGCTTTGTCTTTTATGCTACAATTATGTATATACTTTTTTCTAATGTAAATCACTTTGAATTGCCCTGTGTATGAACTGTGCTATAGAACCAAACTTGCCTCGCCTTACCATCATAATGTTCACAATCTGAGTCTTATTTTACTTAGTGTGGAAAGATCAAGAAAATTAGTGAATCAAGTCTGAAAGACTGCTAGTCTTTAATTCCATATATTTGGTCTTTAAGTACATGGTTCTGTCATCCTACTTAGTAATTAGTAGTTCACTACTGCATGAGTAACTGTCAGGTAAGGAAAGTGAATGTTTAAAATCAGTCGGGAGTGTAAGAAAATAAACTTTGTAGTGTAAAATATACGAGAAAAGTATCTGACAGGGTGATACTACTGGGTAGGCATACGTTACTGTAACACCTGTTGCTTAATCTACACAAAACCCTGGCTGCCAAACATTGCTCCCTGAAACCAATTTTTCTTTGGCTGTATATTTCTGCTCGAATTGTATTAAACTTACAAACCAAAGAAAATAACTGCAACTCACAAGGTAACACGGTCCATGAGGGACTTACAGTGTAGAAATTCACAGACCAACAAGCACATATTAGTGTTTGTTTACCCTTTGGTAGCATGGACAAGGAAGGAAGCAGCTGCAACAGTTCACTGCCCTCCCTCAGGGTCTGAGAAATTGAAATTTAAACGTTGAATTTAATACAACACTCTACCTTGCTTAAATTATTAGCATATCAAATCAGTCATTAATCGTGTTTTTCCCCCCTAGTGTGTTGCATTAGGGACTCATTGCTAATGAATTAACCTAACTAATTGTGTAAAGACAGGCTATTGTTGCTTTATTCTCTTTTGTTTGTTTTCATGGTTGCTCTTGTTTATAATTTTTTTCCTGAATACATTTCCTTCATAACGTATGGTACAACACCTACTACGTGTGTGACATTTGAAGCTCTGTCAGACTATTTGTTTGAATTTTTATTAGGTTGTTCAATTGACAGTGTAACACACTTCATTTTATTTCAAATGAATGCTTTTCATGTTAGTGAGAAAACACCTGATAAAAGGTGTTATCTAACGTTCGTACAGGTTGTTGAAATACTGCACCTTTTTCTTTCCAAAAAAGCTGAAAAGGAAGGGTTAAAATTAAGAGACCACTGCAAATTGAACGCTTTTGTTCCTCACTTAAAACTTTCCCTTTCAACTTTTTTGGAAAGGAAAGCAAAAGGTGCAGTGGTCCAAATTTTTTTTCTCCAGAGCTGTATGTTTTAATTCTGTCTATTAGGGGCAACAATGAGAGATAGTACCATTACATTAGCTCTTGGCTTGCTAGGGCATTGTGGACAAGGGTGGCTGATAAGTGCATACCGCAACATCCAGTTCCAAGCTTTCCAGACCCTGTGCTAGGCTGTCAGTAATCCCAAATCTTAGCCCTAAGCTTAACCCTTAATTAAACATCAAAACGAGACATTGATGGACAGATTTCAGATATTGGAGGGAGATTGAAATCATGAAATCATAGGAAGCTTGTTGTTTTCTATATGACTGATGTCCCAATTGCAAAATATTCTTTATAAATGGGACTTGCTTGGTAAGTGGTAATTTATAGGGTTAGATTTCAAAGTCACAGCCAAAATGTCTGTCTTTAGATATGGAACATCGGCTGTGCTTTCCATTCTGTCAAGGACATTATGGAAGGATGCATTCACATATGCAGAAAATCTACTTTGAAATGAGTTATAATGTGCAGAAGGCCATGAATCACTCCTTAGCTTGCCCTGTTCAATGATCTCTTCCCTCTCTCATTCTCCCTTTGCGTCTCTGTCCTTCTATTCCCCAGATGTATACACACACACACACACACACACATACATGCAAAGGTACAGAAACACAAGTACACACACACACTCAGACTCTGAGACTCTTCATCCAGAAAGAAACTATCCCAAAGTAAGCCCACTCACCACTCCACATGCCATAATTACTAGCCTAATCTACAAGTTTTTTGCCTTGGGTCTGTTTCACTGTTTTAATGTGGTTACAAATTATGGGGGCAAAGTCTGTTTCTGAGAAACAGGGACTGCTTAAGACTGTCAATAATGTATCTTCATTCCAGTATATCTGAAAACAAAATGAATGAGTTCTTTGGAGAAAATTGGCACCCAGTCGTTGAGGAGAGACTCCTTATTTTTTCCCTCAGTATAGATATTATATACCTCAGCAAGTTGCTGTAATTACTATTTGTGGACGCGGTGGCTGTAATTGGTTCCTTCAGCTCACATCATGATTGTTATCAACACTCCTCAACCATTCATATCAGCCATGAATATAGAGCAGACTCCTCAAGTAGCAGGCTAATGGGAAAAGAGCATGATGTGTCCATGAGCAAATAATAGAGAGAAAAAGACTGAGAAAATAAGAGGGAAAAAGACTGATAAAATGGAGTGATGTATATTCGATTTTGTTCAGGTAACATTCTTTCATTGTTGTTTGTCAAGCAACAGTGAAATGCAAACCTGTTTAGTTAGTTCAATAAAAACGAATGAGTTTAGCAGCTTATTGTTTCATTATGGAAGAGGGGCCCCAGGTACACACAGAAACTGGGGTACGACTAATATAAGTATTTCAGCACAAAGTTTAAATAGAAAGAAATATAAACAGGCTAATTAGCAGTCTAGAGAAGCTGACCAATCTGCAGTCTACTCACAATACCATTTGTATAATATTTGTATAACCGTTATAGGCAAACCATTCTGTTGTCAAGATATGAACACACAATTTTTACACAGAACATATTCGTTTTAACATAATTACATTTCTCTTTTCCATTCATAAAGTTAGTAATTACAAGTCATATTTCACAGAATACACTGGTCAGTTACTTTAAGCTTTGTGAATAATGATATTCTTCCATGAGTATGTGACACAAATCCTAATTGATATACACAGCTGGGATTATTCTATAATGATTTTCAATCACATCAGTTGTAAACTGAACATTGGTGATCTTTATGTGGTGTGACATACTAACATGAAAAACACTGCTAAAATAATTTAAGGGAACACTGAAATCATACATCACACGTCAATGGTCTTGATAAACGAACTGTATTAAAGTTCAAAATCTTTACTGTACATTGTGTAATTCGTTGGGAACAATATAACATAACAACGGTCAATGGAAACCAACGTCACCAACCGATCGAGGGCCGGATTCACACCGAAAATCAAAGTAAACTATTTAATCAATTTGCTGTTCCAACTTGTGTGAATTTCATCACGGCAACTCATAACGTGACTCAGTAGTGTATGGCCCCCACGTTCCCCTATGCACTCCTGACAACGTCTGGGCATGCACCTGATCAGACGGTGAATGGTGTCCTGGGGGATCTCCTCCCAGACCTGGATCAGGGCATCAGAGGGCTACTTGGCGGCGTCGGATGCATCAATACACAACTTGGCGACGTCGGTTGCACCCTAACCCTAATCCAATTGCTCAAATCTTATGACTATTCCAAATAGTACGTTTGTAGTGGCTAATAAGCTGTTAAAACATCCAGTGGCAAAAGCCGTACAGTTCATAGATGCTATTTGCGGAGGAAGTAAACGTAATGAGAAACGTTAGTCAGTTCAACACAACACTTAATGGTGTCTAGCAAAATATTCAAACCTGGTGTGATGTTAATGCATGACAAAATGATCTAATGTCGAGACGCTATACCTATTATGTTTGAAATAAGTAATCTGTGACAGCAGTTTGTAGCCAACAATGCTATCTCCTTTACTCACATATTCGTCCCGTTATAAAATGAACCAATCAACCATGCATCAGGAATAACTAAAACTATCACAGCCCAATCAAACTTTGTGTTGCTGTAACTATTAATGCAGCACTGTAAGCACTGTGTCCATACATAACCTTTCCTCCCCCCTCACAGGATTTCAAGCATGAAATGTAGGTCCCATAGGTGGTAGCGACGAGAACGTGATCGAGCGGGCCGCGGGGGAGACTCATGAGGAGGTGCATTGGGGCTTTGTGGGGCTGTGCCAGAGCAAAGCTTCCTGTGTTGTTGGTGGTGGGTGTAGCCACCGGTGCATCCTGCCATTGTGGGGGCATGACGTATGGATGGGGTGTGGACAGCCTTGTACTATTAGGTGCTGGCACCTTTCTTAAGTGGTTAGGATTCCACTGAGAACCATCAGAGAGGCAGAGTGTTGCTGAGCTATGTTGACGGGTGACCAAGAGAGGCGATGACCGGAATTATGCCATTTTGTTATTTCTGTGGGCCTTCGAAATCTCACGCATTCACGAGACAGTGATGTTGGGAGCCCTAACCCGCCTCGATTGGTCAAATCCCTGCTTCATCCCCTTTTGCTTCCGGTTGATAGCTTCTCTGGTGTGAGGATCAGGGACAGCGGCGTGGGTCTGAGTGGGGTGGAGCCTGTCAAGGGTTCATTTGAGTTCGCTGCAAAGCATTAGAGAGGCAGGTGACGCGCCTGTAGTGGAATGGTGTGCTGCTCGGTTGTGTAACAGCGTGTTTAGTAGGGCTCTGTCAATTGAACATCCCTGGGCTAGGTGTACTCGGATGCCATTTTTTCAAAGTCTGATTAAAACGCACCACCTCTCCATTGGCCTGGGGGTGGTTGTACGCAGTATGAATGTGACGGACGCCTTTGCTTCCAAGGTAGGATGACAGTTCGGCGGAGACAAAAACTGGGGCCCTTTGTCTGTGGTTAGAATATTTGCAATACCCCATCTAGAAAAAAGGGACACTCAAAAATCAATGATGACCCGAGATGTGACGGAGCCAACTACAATGACCTCTGGCCATTTTGAGTGTTTGTCATAAGCCACCACCGGGAACCGTTGGTGGTGGGCAACCCCATGGATCTTCCCGCAAATGTCCATGCAAGGGGCTGCATGGGCGTAGGGGCCTGATGACCAGTTTTGCCACTCACCACGCAGGCTACGCAATCCTTGACAAGAGCAACGATTTCTTGCTCAATTCCAGGCCACCACACCAGGTCTCTGCATCCCTGTTTGAGCTTTACGATGCCCAGATGGCCCTCATGCACCATCGACAAGACACGTGCATGAACGGTACTTGGCACCACTCTGCAAAGCCCATGCGGCACACACAACTCATTCCAGCAGGAGAGCTCATCCTTTACTCTGGAGAAGGCAGACAATTCCACAGGCACTTTATATGGCCAGCCGTTCCTGATGTAAGTACAGAGGTGGGAGATAACTGTGTCCTTTTCCGAAGCCACCTTGAGCTTGGGGAGAGACACTGTGGCCGGGAGAGTTTCGTGCAGCATCCGGATGATCTCCTGCTCCCCACGGTCTGAACCCGTGAGAGAGGGGCCACGGCAGAGACCGAGCGGGAGAGTAGATCTGCAACCACACTGTCACATCCTGGTGTGAACTTAAGGTTGAAGTTATATTGGTGGGGACGGTGAGACCATCAGTGAAGTCTCAGTAGCCTGTGCCTGACGTTGACGGCAGGGCAGTGAGGGCCTGATGGTCAGTCCTCAGGGTGAAGGAACAGCCATATAGGTCTCATCAGGTTAGCACCCCAGTGCGCTACGTGGAAACGGTAGTCAGGCGCATTCAGGAATGATGCACTGGCACCAGTTTCCAACAGTAGAGGAATAAACACATCACTCAGACTGACTATGCATGATTTAAAAGGGACCGGACCGGAACTCACATTGTGGATGATTGTTATTGACCAAGAATGATGCTCTGCGTTTTGTGAGTCTACAGGAGCAGCGCAGCAGACCTTGCCAAAGTGGTTCTGTTTGCCACAACGTCGGCGCATTTGGCCGCGAGCGGGACAATCTTGCACCCTGGTTGTGTGGGAAAGAGATCCACAGTTTCCACACTGTTGTCGGGTGTTTGAACGTTGTTGTCGCGTGAGCAGTACTGCTGCAGTAGAGTTGACATCGGGGCCTGCAGTGAGTGCAAGCAGCAGCGCCCAGAGGCTTGCAAAATCGCTGTGGGAGGGGCTAGACCCTTTTGTCAATTTTGACGTGCACACCTCTGCAGACTCGACTTGGAAAGCCAGATTAACGGCTTTGGTCAATGTCAGATCGTCTTGCTCTAACAACAGTATATCCCTCACATTTGTGTGTTCTATCAGTTGATCCCAAATCATCACGTCTTGGAGAGCACCAAACTGGCATGAGCTAGCTAATCCCCTCAGGTTAGCCATGTAGGGTTGCACAGACTCACCTGGCAGTTGATGACACTGTCTGAAGACAAATTACCAGAGGAGAGCACTTTGTGGGAAAGTAAAGAGCAGCCTTCAAGGGGGCTGTGCTATCACTGTAGGTATTAGCTGTACTTAATGTTCTGAGCACATGCTGGCCCTCCACACCCAAGCAGTGAACCTGCAGTGCCTTCTTTCATGCATCTTCGAAATCATTGAGTCCGAGTGCAATCAGGGACGTTTCAAAGCTTTCTAGCCAGCGACACCATGGGATCGGGGGCTCACCCTGCAACGTAAGGAAAGGGAGCATGTGGTGGTAGCAAAATTCCAGCCATCTTGGTTGCCAATGTTATGTTTGAAATAAGGAGCCTGTAACAGCGGTTTGTAGCCAACCATGCTATCTGCTTTACTTACATTTCGGCATGTTACAGAACGAACCAATCAACCATACATCAGGCATGACTAAACTACCACAACCCAATCGAACTCCATTGTGCTGTAATTATTATTGCGGCACTGTACTGGATGTATAGTGTCCATACATAACAATACCGACACAGCACAAATATAGCTTAGTGGTGTAGTGGTTAAAGAACACAGCCTGTCATATGGGAGACCCACGTTCAAATCCTTCAAGGGCAATAACATTCATCCCTTCAGATCGCAGGCTGGCTGACCTGGGCTCGCCTGGTTCCTTTCCTTGTTTTTTTGAGATGCTAATCTCAGGTAAATGATGATAAAGAAAGTAAATGCAGGCAGCCAAACAAATGTTTGTAAGCAATACATAAAACTTCATACACAATACAGTCAGATGCACACATCCCCACTCACACAATAAAAAGTACCTTGTTGGGAGTTATTCTTAGCAGCACAGTTAATATCGTGAACATTTCTCCTGAACACAATGCTGTCTCGTAGAAGGCAGAGATGCTTGGCTCAGCAATGTCCGTGGTGGATGTGCTTAAAGTGGCTCTCAAAAGTATTCACCTCCTTGGACTTTTCCACACATTATTGAGGTCAGGATGTTTTGACACTGATCAAAACAAAACACTTGATCTCAGTGTCATTCATTTAGAACAATTAAATCTGGACAACATTTCATAAAATTTTTCACATTGACATTCTGGAATGTTTGGGTTAATCACTGGTAAAACCCCCTAATTAAAACCATTTTGATTTCATGTTGTAACACATTAAAATGTGGAAACTTCAAAAAGGGTGAATATTTGTTGAGAGGCACTGTATGTCGGAATATTTTGCCATGTCTCCACTTTAAAATTACTTGTGGGCATCAATGAGCTGGAAGGAGTATGTACTCTCTAGCATGTGAGGGTGAATACTTTCAGCAGTGTGTTTATATACCAATTGCAGGTTTTAACATCATACCAAATGAGTGACACAGTAAAGAATTGTTTTGTGTATTACACATTGCCTCATGAACACCATTTCTGCAACTACAATGCATGTTTAACAAAACATAGGTCTGCTTAGCTAGCTTTGGAACGATGATCAAGTTGCTGATGACAGATGCAGCTAAACAAAGGAAAAAGAATTAGTAACAATTACAGCGGAGTTTGAGCAATGGACGCCATGTCAAACTGATGATTGAGTAATGAATGAGGGACTGCTTAACCTCTCTACTAAGCTAGGCCATATCCCTAATTAATACCCACTCTCATTATTTGGAGTAGGAAGCCCTGTATTTCACTGTGTTTATTTCTTTAAGTGGACACTGAAAGACTGTTTGCCGGTCTGTAAAGCCCCCTGAAATTCAAAGCGAAAGAAAAGCTGTTGACATTGTCTATCATTCTTCACCTTGCCTTGCATATTTCTTTTGTCATGTAATGGGCTCCAATCATTGCCAACAAATTACTGCTTAATGAGGCTGTTATGCTAGTGTGAGAAGAACTGTAGGAACACTCAATGTTTTATTTTAGAGGCAGAAATTCTAATTGGCATGAAATATTACATTTTACATTATACTGCCGACCTGGCAGAGTCATTCCACTTGATGGCTTCTATGATGAACAGAACATTGATTGTCATTATTCTTACCCCAGGACTCTAAAGGTTCTGAGAACTCCTTAACAGTTTAAGAAGAGGGACTTGAAAGAAATTGCAGTCAGTGTAATAGGCCTTTTACAAAAACCCAGGTCTGAAAAGTGGAGATTGCTGTCATTGGAAAATGAGGAATGATGTTAGAAAGTGCTATGAGACTAATGATTGACTCATTTTTAGTTGATAAATCATCCGGCTGTTCCACTTATTTGAATATCATATACTGTAGTGGCCAAGTCTGAAATGTAGACCGTGGCTGAACAGGCAATACTGATGTTGGGAAGCAAATTATTTGTTTTGTAATTGTTTATTTCTTTAGCCTAAACAGAACATAGCCACCCTGTCATGCAGTTATGGGAACTTCTGTAAAATCATTTCTATAAAACAAACTGCAAAGCAAGTTCTACCTTTGTGCTCATCCAACTGCCAAACATGTCTCCAGGTTTCTAGTGTTGTGGCTTGGAAACCTCATGAAGAAGTCAGCAACTTTGGTGGCTTGGCAGTAACTCACTAATCTACAGAGTCTGGTCACGTCCTCATCCTAAACCATGAAGTCTGAAGCCTCTTCCAGATGCAGAACTGGCTGGGAGACCCAGCACCAGATAAGGGTCAAGCATAGAATCTCATCCATCAACTTCAGACTCAGACTGACTGCCATTTCATAGAGTGTGTGTGTGTGCGCGTGTGTGTTTATGTGTGTGTGTATACACAAGCTCCCACCAGCTTCAGGCTGAATGCCAGGGTCAGTGTTCATCTTACATTATGTGATAGAAAAAACCAGAGAACTCACAACCTTACCTCCGCTATAATTGCTGCAAATGTCAACTTAAGCAGGAATATATTGGTTGCACTGCTTATACCTCATATTCATGTCTGTTTGACTAATTAATACTATGTTAACCTAATTCTAACATTGTCCAATGCATTTGCTCATTTAAACAGTCACATATTTACTGATTTATTGATGACTAAATACAGGATGTCGTGCTAGTATTACTTTTTCCAATATTCACTATGTCCAATATTCACTGGCTGAGGATAACTAATATCCTAGCTAACTAAAACCCAATTAAAACACAGAATGTCCATGAAAATGTCCCTTTCATAAAGATACACTGTGTTACAAGTTAGTTTGATGTTTTTAATTTGAGCTTTTACTTCAGGGTCTTCTGCCCTCGTCTGTCTCATCCATCTATCATTTCATTAACTCCCTTTATCGCAGTACAGTGGTACAGTGGCACAAAAAGTTTAAAGCTTTTAGCATTCAGAGCATTATTAACTGTGTTCTGAATGCCGTTTTCCCAATGATGGCTCGAATGCATCCTTGGCATCCATCAGCATTGTGTAGAATTACAGTCTGACAGACCTTGTAAAAGCTGTTTAGGCAGCCTTTATTTTTCCTTTACTCCCATATGCAAGTACAAATATATGGTCTGATGTCAAATAAAGAATTATAAAATCAATTCAATAAGTTACACTTTCCTGAGTACTTCCCCCCAATGGGATAGAAGTGACCCAGACAGCAGGCGGTTCTGGACAATGTTTGTCTAGTGTTTTCTTATCAGTTGGCTCAGACTGAGATTTATATATATTGCATATTCTAAGATCCAAAGTAATCTTTTAGCCTGTCTTCTCAGATCGATATCAGTGGAAAAATGTTTCTAGTTAATTTTGAACAGGATGCTGGATTTGATTGAAAGCAACACTCTCTGTGCGAACACAAGAAGGAAATGTGATCTAACATTACACATTTTCAAACAGGGATAACATCCGAAACCAAACTGTAAGTCAGTGTTAATTTAACCAAGAACAATTTGAATGAGGATATCAATCTTTTAATAATGCATTAACAACCAATCTGCTGGAGCTTATGAGATGCTATCTGTTCTTTTTGGGTTTTTTATTCATCCAGTCATCATGGCATTATAAAACCTGTAGACAGGCCCTACATGCATTCACATAGCTTGCATTTGAATTGTACATTATAGGGTAAAGTCAATAGAAGATCAATGGAGTGAACAAAAACGAGGGAAAGAGGAAGGTTGTGAGAAGGAAAACTTTATTCTGCCTCTAGGTGGAGACACAATGTGAAAAAAGCTCATCCAGCATCATCCCTCTTTTCGCAACACTCCTGTCAGAAAACAACCGTGATACTCACTCTCCTCTGCTCCCTTTTTCAGATGTTTCCACCAGCAGTGGCGCGAGTCTTAACTCAATCTACAGTCTGTGGGAGAATGTGTCATTAGTGTAGGGGCAGAGCCACTGGCTGCCCATGTCATCCCAAACCAGAACGGATGATGGTATTAGCAGGAAGAACCTTACAGCTTGATCAGATTATAGGAACTGCAATGAAACTGTGACATATCACTGCTAGCGATGGCACAATGGAAAAGTCCCCTAATGTCATTGAAGGAGTTTGGCTGTTGGTCTTTTTTCTTAGAATGCTTTGTTGTTTCACTGTCCCTGTGAAAGCTATGTCTTTGGTTTGTAATCTTTTCTGTGAGCGTGTGTAAACTGACCTGTGCTTGTGTTCTGGATGCGCCCCATAAGACACACGTTTCTTGTGTGTGTGGATTCGTTTGAAGCATGTGTGTGTTGCCTCATGGGAAAAGAGACAACAACCACCCACTCACATGTGTTTGATAAAATCGTCCTGGTCTCTCTCCGCTCGTCCCCAGTTGCTAACCATCTCCAGGTTTGGCCTTAGCTTCCTCCCATTTTAACATGCAGGCTCCAATCACAGCCTGGCTTAGTGGCACTGCACACACACACACACACACACATTGTCCCTTAAACTGTAAAAATGCAAATGTGATTGTGACCAATAAAAAGCATTGCCTACAGGGTGGTTTATGAATGTATGTAAAAACAGAGATTAACATGATTTTTGTTCCTCATATTTACTAAGGACACAGAGCCAAACTCTAATTGCCTCCACTAGTGCCTGCGAGAAGATGCTAACAACGCTTCTAGTTTCTGCCTGTGTCGCAAGATGACTTACAAGAAGTGGTCCTGAGGTGTTAGAAGAAACACAAGCATTATTTGATTCTCAGCTGCCTCTGTGTTGGGAGAGATCTGGACCGCTCTGGTGGGTCCAGACTGGACAGACGTATGTTTTCCATCTAAGCAGAACTGTAGATAGTCTTTTGGGAATGAGAAACCATTGGAAATGGAAAGGGGTCAGACTCTAACCACATTAAAAAGAATGGTGATTTTGATTATGGAATAAACACATTTCCAATGCCTAAACTCCTGCAAATGTCTTTTGTCTCCTCTCTCCTCTTTCTCTCAAAAGTGAACACAACAACTCTCTGTATCTCTCAATTGCAATTCAATTTAACAGGCTTTATTGTGATGGAAAACATAAATATACATTGCCAAAGCATGTGGAAAATATGGAAGGTATAATATAAAACAATTACCTTGAAATTCAAAATGTTAAGTCAACTATTCATAGGAGGTAAGCATTTAGAATGTTGTATTATAAGCTATATAAGTGCAAAATCAAGAATAAATGATAAAGCATAAGGATATGAATATTGATTTCTGTTACAATGTTGTTTGTCCATCACTTGTGGTCTTTTTGTAATGGCAACATGTAGGGATGTCACAATACCAGATATTTAGTAGTCGATACCAAAAACCAATGAAATTCCACGATTCTCGATACTCGATACCCACGGTAAAAAACTAAACCAAAACAATAAATCCCATGTACTTCAACATGCACTCCTTTAATAAAAACATTACAGAAAACAACAACAGTGGCATGTAGCCTTCAAGTAATACATCAAAAAAAAAAATATATATATATATATTAACATCACAAAAAAGAACAGTGGTATGTACAGTAGCATTCAAGTATTTAAAACAAACAGTACTGTCCTTAAAATACAATCCATTAACTTTTTATGGCACAGCATTTCAATTGCAGAACATAGCCGAGACATGAAAAAAACTATAAAAAGGTAAACATAGGCTATAGATTAAAGTAAGTAGAACTCTAAACAGGCTCCAAGTTTCAAGTCCAGCATTGGCATACAGCCTTAAAATAAGAAAAGCACCTGACACAAGTCAAGGAACAGAATGAAATGTCCAGCTCAAACTACATTGCTGTACAAAAAAATAGCAACATTAAGGATGTCTGTCTTTGAGGTGCTTCACTAAGTCGGAAATGTTTCCTCCTTGAGTCTGGAAAGTTCAAAGACACCATTTGCATACTATTTTTAATTTTTCATGTATTACTCTCTGATTACCTCGAATGCAAAGTACTTCCGTACACGACTCTTACTGTTTTTCTTCTGGATGAGTCGAGGCGGAGCTGCAGCTGCACAGTACCTACAGTACTGTAGAAAAAACAGTACCATCATGTTTTCAGAATTTTTACTTGGTACCGAAGTATCGGTCCTCATGACTTCCCAAATATTATGATTGCACTTTGCATTTTCCAAAAGAAAACATGTACATCATCCTGTGGACTGTATGCACATAGTATTTGTGGATCTGTATGATCTGATGGAATTGAATTTTGCAGGCAGTGTCCACCTAGTCTGCGTTCTATCAAAGGGCCTTTCCATAGTAAGGCCATGCTCACTGAATCGGTAGTGAAGTGACTTTTCTTAATTTTGTGTTTGTCATAGTGGAATGGTATTCTTCCATTATGTAATCTCTCCTGTTACTCTGTGGGGTCTGTTTGGGTTTGGGAACAGAACTCAAATACTGTTTGGCCTAGGAGGCATTTTGCTAAGTTCATGTATGTGTAAATGGGGGTTTTGTTATGGAAGGTTTGAGAATCACTTTCCTTTAAGTGGGTATGAAATCTCACAGCTTTTTTTATTTTATTTACATTATGTCAGTATTCTGCAGTAAATTCATTATTTGGGATTTGGGGTTGTACTCTGAGAATACTTTTGCAAAATTATTTATTTGTTTTGTTTTTGTATATTTTTGGTTTAAAAGTAAAAACGACACAATAACTCCATAGAGGGCAATAGGGATATCACTGATTCCTAATTCATATTTGGGATGTTGAGTTTTATGTTCTTTTTACTGACAGAGCAGAACCTTCTTGACAAATCTTTCACAGCAATATTGAGGTTTCTTGTAGATAAATAGTTATGGCCGAGGGAGATGTACAGTGGCTATCAAATGTTTTCACTCCTCTTGGACATCTCCAAATGTTAATGTATTACACCATAAAATCCAAATGGAAATCAGTTCTGTGACGGTGAGGTGACAACCAGCCACGTCATCTCCGGCTTTCCCCGGTTTACTTTTCATTCACGAACACATCCCGGACTTGTCTCTGATTATCACCCACACCTGGTCCCAATCCGGTCGTTCGTATGTGTTTAAATGTTGCTCCTCTGCTCCCCTCATTTGTCGGTCATTGTTGCATGTCTGTGTTTGTTCATGTATGTGGTGAGTGTTCTGTTTTGGTGTATCCCTTTTGTTTTGTATGTTTTTGGTGCCCAGTGTTATTTTTCATTAAAGACACATCATGGACTGCCACTCTGCCTGCGTCTGGTTCCTTCCTCTCCACCCCTACGCCATCGTGACATGTTCCTGCAAAATGAATTGCAAATACAATACTGAAAATCATTGAATTTGTGTTCACAACATTTAGTCGATATTTGGTAACAACAGGCTTGGCAGCAATAAGTCTTTGCAAGCTTTGCTCAAGCTACATAAAGTTGGATTGGTATCTTTGGCGAACAGCAATTTTCAACTTTTCGTATATTTTCAGTTGGTTTGAGTTCTGGGTTTTGACTGGACCAATCCAGGACATGACCATTTCGTTTTTTAAGCCACTCTAGTGTAACTTCGGCTGTATGTTTGGGGTCATTGTCTTACTGGGAGATTAATATTCTCCGAAGTCCCAGGACACTTGCAGACTTCAACAGGTTTTCTTCCAGGATTTGTCTGTACTTTACTGCGTCCATTTTGCCCTGAATCTTCACAAATCTTCCAGGCTGTTACATAAAGAAGCACACACATCTCATGATGCTGCTACCATCATTCTTCAAGGTAGAGGGGTTCTCAGGATTGTGTGCGGTAATAGACTTGCACCAAACATAGCTTGTAGCGTTGAGGCCAAAAGTCTATATTTGGTCTCATCAGACCATGAAGTAGTTTCCCACATGGTCTCAGAGCCTCCTGAATGCCTTCTGGCACGCCCTAGCTGAGATGTGAGTGGTTTTCTTAAAGGCTCCTTTTGTGAAGCAACTGGGCTATTGTTGCAGTATGCACAGTGTCTCCCAGCTCTGCTGTGGAAGTCGTTTTGAGTTTCCATAGGCCTATTCGTGTTTTCCCTTACTAGTGTTCTTCGTGCCTGGATACACTGCTTTTGAGGACGGCCTGTCCTAGCTAGATTCGCAGTTCTGTCGTATTCTATTAATTTCTTAACAATGGACTCTACTGTGCTCCAGTGGATATTTGATGCCTTGGAAATGTTCTCATGTCCTATGCATTTAAAGAAGCTTATTCTGGATTTCTTTTGACTTTTTTTTTGTCTTCATGATGTCATTTTTTTAGGAATTGTACTTACCAACTGTGGGACGTCCACTGTCACCAGACCCCCCTCAAGGTTTAACGCTGCTATATTATTGTGCTAAGGGAGTAGGGTCTCTAACTTTCTTTGTGTGCTTTTCCGTTTAAACTTAGGAGAACATTCACCACACCTCGAGACTACAGGGCTCGAAGGACTCATAGCTGTCCCAGTCCAAAGTCCTCCTGGTTGAGTTGCAGATCAAATTGCTGCCTGATGATTCTGGCTGTCACTTCTCTGATCCCACCTGATTGTCCATGTCCAAATGGTCATGCATCTAAATTGGATTCTGTTCAAAGACTTATTTTGGCTTTGTGGACATCAACACCACAGGCCTTGGTTGGAGAATTTGCGTTTTGTGTTTTAATGTGATGCATTAGGTTAGTCACTATGGTTGGTAGGGCATCAGCCTGAGGGTTGCCACAAAACAAAATAAATGAACCCTTAACTGAATGATGGACACATCAAAGGCCGCACACACACAGGCCTTGAAGAACACTGCACCAGGTATTAGTAGTCTTTAACAGCTTTTCCAAATACATAATACATACATTATTATGTATTTCTTTTGGTCATTTTCTTTTAGATAGAAATACTTTTTTCCATTGTCAAGGTGTGTTCTGGTGTTTTGGGTGTTTTTGGTTGAGTTTTTTCACATTACATGTACACATTAAATATACATTACATTATATTATAAACAATTTACATGGTGTTTATAATATTTGGTTTTCTGTTTGCATTTTCTTTTAAATTTTACAAGTTCTAAGTCAAATAAACAATTCTCTCTCCCTGTGTGTCTCTCTCTCTGTATCTTATTTTAAGATGCCCCTCAACCCTCTCTGTGTCCATTAAAAAGAACAGACTGGGAGGTCTGCAGGGTCAACTGTCTGATGCCGAGGTCCATCTACCTAGTTGGCAGATCTAGAGGCCAGGCTAAAAGAGAAGCAGACAAGAGATCTTATCATCCCTGCAGTAGAGCACCTGGACCTCAGAGCCATTACCATCCACCCACACACACATACACAAAAACACCCTTACACACAGTTGGTCATAGACTACCATACAGTATCCACACACTGCTGCCAGAGTGAATGACAGGCCAATATAGACCCATGACCTTCACTAACAAAGACGGTGTGTGTGTGTGTGTGTGCTCTTGGAAGAGCAGGACAGAGAGATTCTGTTCGCACACAAGTACATTTGCTCTAACTACTGTATGTTTCGCTTAAATTGGCAACATTACATTTGGCAACGTTGTGTTTTGCAGTCCTGCCAAAGAAGCATAATTGAATTGAATTGAATGCAGAGAGAGTGATCATGTTGAGAACGGTATAAGTAGTTCTCACATTTAGTGTGGACATAATTTCCAAGAGACAGGTCATTTTCTGCTCTTCATTCAACAGCTTTCGACATCACATCCCACAAGTCAAAGCTTAGCTCGCTCTTAGCACACCCGACTATTTCTGCACTATTGTGAGGCAGCATTTAATTCCTTTCAGATCTGATGCCAAGAACACAATTGAATGTGAAAGACAACACTAACAACTTGTGAAAGGCAACAATCAATTGATAAACTGATCATTAAATCAATTGATTCATACATCACTCAAATCATTTGTCAGGCTGTCTCTGTCCAAGGCTCAGGATTTCTGTTCAGTATGAACAATTTGTGAGGTGATGGTGGTTTGTATGAATGCTTGTATCTTTAAACTAAAAGCCTTTCAACATCCAGGCGTGTTTTATTATACTGTATGTCACTGAATGCTAAATGCATTTTTATGTTTCAATTGTATAATTATATAACATTGTGACCAGTCTATTTTGACTATTCTCATTTTTTGTCTTTTCAAAACACAGACTTACATATAACAGAAAAACTAAGTTGTTCTTCTAACTTGTTTTCCATGGAAATTCCAGACAATCCTCCAAATAAGAATCTCATCATAAAAGATAATACAATTAAGGAGACAAGTAATCATCCCAGGAAAACACCAAGTCAATAAAACTTCAGGGATATCAATCTGTCCAGTTAGGAAGAATAAGCCATTGTGAATCAGTGTCACCTGTTTTGGTGCAAATAAAAGTGACAACAGGTACACTGGAGAGGCAACAGCAAGACAACCCCCAAAAAGGGAATGGTTTTGCAGGGGGTGGCCACAGACAATTGCTCTCTCGTTATCCTTCCTGACTGATTCCTCCCTAGTTTTGCATTTTGCTAGTGTCCTTGTCACTACTGGTAGCATGAGGCAGTACCTGCAGCCCATTCAGGTTGCACAGGTTGCACAGGTAGTCCTGTTCCTCCAGGATGGCACATCCATTCATGCTGTCGCAAGAAGGTTTGCTGTGTCTCCCAGTACAGTCTCAAGAGAATGGAGGAGATACCAGGTGATGGGCCATTACATGAGGAGAGCTGGACAGGGCCGTACAAGGGTATCAACCCAGCAGCAGGACCGGTATCTGCTCCTTTGTGTGAGGAAAAACAGGAGGAGCACTGCCAGAGTCCTACGAAATGCCGTTCAGCGGGCTACTGGTGTCCATGTTTCTGACCAAAGGGTCTGGAGACCCCATGGTGAACGTTATGCTGCCTGCAACATTATCCAGCATGACTGGTTTGGTGATGAGTCAGTGATGGTCTGGGGAGGCATATCCTTGGAGGGTCACACAGACCTCCACGTGCTAGCCAATGGTACCCTGACTGCTGTTTGGTACTGGAATGAAATCCTCAGACCCATCATCAGACCATACGCTTGGGCAGTGGGCCCTTGGTTCCTCCTGGTGCAGGACAGTGCCCAGCCTCATGTGGCCAGTGTGTGTAGGCAGTTCCTGGATAACGAAGGCATTGATCCCAATGACTGGCCCTCATGTTCCCCAAACCTGAATCCAATTGAGAACCTCTGGGATGTTTTGTATCGGTGCAACAGATGCCGCCAAGTTGCCCCACAGACTGTCCAGGAGCTCACTGATGCACTGATCCATCAGTGGGCTCCTGGACATTCAGGGAGGAGAATCATCCACCGTCTCATCAGGAGCATGCCCAGACGTTGTTGGGAGTGCATACAAGCAATGTTGTGGCCATACACACTACTGAGTCACATTATGAGTTTCCATGATTAAATTATGAGCCTGTGATTTCAAATGTTTACTTAGCTTTTCGGTGTGAGTTGGAATACAGCCCTCACATTTTGATCTTTAATGTATTTCCTTCATCAAGACCCGATGTGTGATTTCAGTGTTCCCTTAATTTTTCTGAGCAGTGTATTTACAATGTATCTGTCATATTCACTATAAAGTTAAGATTTCATTATGCATATCCTTTGATATTTAACATTTAACTTGAAACACATTTCTCTAACCATTTTATAATATTCAGGGCCAGGATTTAAACCAAATTATAACTCATTCTGTGTAAAAGTCAACAACTGATGTAAATCCTTGATAACCACATATATTTAATCATACATTTCATTCAATTCTGTGAACTCTGCAAACCAAGCCTTTCACAGACATCACATATTTCCAGCACAGTAGAAGGGAAAAAAATATATTAGATGAAGTCAAACGCCTATGGATAGATAGGCTTTAAGGCAGGTAAGAAGGACCATTCAGGTACCACTGTAGGGTGAGGCTGATAGGCAGCTGATCACAGTGACTTGGCCTCTAAGACAAATCTGAACAAGAGCTGCTCAGGTGGCTTCTAAAGAGTAAAAAAAAAGAAAAAAGAAACCCAGAGTAACAATCAGTATGAAAGCAGACTGAGAATGTTTTTCTAGTCAGACAGTGGCTGTAATGAAGGATCCTGTTTTATGGTTATTGGGGGAAATAGTGTCATTAATCAAAGAATTTATGGGTGTTGCTGTATTCATTTTTCTTATTAACTTTTCCTCTAGCCCTTTTTTTCCTTCAAGTCATTGTTATTTATGAGTAGTTTTATTAGTGTTAGTAGAGTGCATTTGAAAGAGAGTTGCAGAGAAAGATGTGTTGTTCCTGTTTGTTACTGTAAATTATAATAATTAATGTTTTAGGAAGTGTTTTTAGCGCTATGGAAGTTGCTCTGCTATAGTCATTAAAAAGGCATTATTGTGAATTTAGTAGAGTTTAAATGGATGACTTGTGATTAGAAATTTAAGGGAGAAATTGCTTGTCTTTGTGTGTTCTATTGTGTCTTTGTGTGGATACATTTTTGTGTTTGGAATTTCGATCTAAGGTCTATACAAACCTCTGCAGACACAGGGGAATGAACAGAATTATCATGGTGCACATTCACACGCACACACAATGTTCTTCCACTGCCTTGTCATTGTTAGCCTGCGGAGTAACTATTTGCCTTCCTAAGCTATTAACCTTCACATCTGGGACAGGGGCAAAGAAGGCTTTAGCTGTTTATGTAAGGGTAGTCTTTATGAGGTGGTAAGCCCAACCTTCTCCCATCAACGCATTCATCATTCAGATTGGTTTATCTTTGTGACATACTAGCTTAGAATCCCTCTCCATTCTCATAGCTGTACATCCTGTGGCTATGTGTTTTGGCTTGGGGTAACACAAACCCTGTTTATACCATATATGCATCCTTTGTCCTGATCCTGTCCACATTTTGATTATGCCCATATTTTTAAGCAGGTGTAGATGATTAAAAGAAGCATTGTGATGTACGGAAATTGTGATCAGATGTTTCTAACCATCTCCAGAGGTAGTCATACTTTTAACATAATCTGGATATTCTACTAATGTAGACAGAACGGAAAAGTAAAAAAAAAAGTTATTCTTTATTTTGCCCCATTGTTCAACCCAGTTTTGTGATTATGGCCTAGCTTCATCACAGCATCTCCAAACAATCGATGTTGAGATGCAGTACACATCATCCTAAGCACATCTCATGCCATTTTTGTTCTCAAATCTAAACCGGAATCCTTACACGCCAGAAGTGGTGCAATCCCTGACTTTCTACCTCAAATGAGGTCACAGTTGCCAAAGTCACCACAATGAGACACTACAGCACAATGAGGCAAGTCAACTAGATTCAGTTACTAAACCCCGCAAACCTGGATTGTGGTGACCAATTGCACCTCTCGCTGTGAGATCCCCAGGCAAATCTGCGAGCAGGATTCAAACCCCAGTCTCACAGTGATAACATTTCTGACATAGTGAAACAATTTCTTCTCAATCCTTGTAAAATACATTTTAAGTGTCTCCATTACACATTTTTAACTCTTCATTACAAATTGGGATTTAGATAAGAATGCGTTTATTTTAACATTTTATGCAAAAGTAAACAACATAGATGACATATCAAATGTTTAAACTGAGAATATGTATCACTTTAAGGGGTGGGCAATATTTTTCACTGGGGGGCCATACTGAAAATGCCAGAGAGCATCGTGGGCCAGATTACTTTTTTAGCCTAAAAAACACACAACATAGCTAACTCTGTTAACTCGTATATTATATTTATGCATAATTATTTTCCACGCAACACTGTTTTCATAATTGAACTTAATTTACTTTAACAATGTTTTTTTAAATATTTTCTGTAAAAACTGTTATTATGGCAGGCAAAGGCCTAAAAAATCCCTTTTTAGGGTTATTACTCAACAGAAATGTTGCACCACATATTTGCCTTAAAACGTAACTTTCAACTCAACAGAGCTACATTACATAAGGTATAGTGTATAACAGTTATATAGGTATAATAGTTATTAGGGCAGACATAAGTCTATGAAATCACTTCTGAAGATTTTCACCCAAAGCAAATGTTGTTATATAATTGCCGTCATCTAACGTCACAATCTTTTTTTTGTACTACGTGCTTTTTACGACAGCGATTCCAGCAGCCCAGACCCAAGAAAAAACTACTCACTCAATATGAACAGGAGAGCCTCGTATTGGCGTTGACAAGTTAGTGTTCGGTTCTGTTGAAGAAGTGTGCGGTTCTGTTGAAGCAGTGTGCGGTACTGCTGCAAGATTTCATCAGTGAGTCTGCATCTGCGCTTGGACTTGTTGAATTGTAGCATCGGGTGACAGTTTTTGTATTTCGCTGCATGTTTGCTCTGGAAGTGCCTCTGCAAATTGTACTTTTTTAAAAACTGTGACGTCAGCTTAACATATTAAGCAAGTTGCTTTACCTGCAACATCTGCAATTTTTTTTAAATACCCTGCTTTCGTTATCAACTTTTCTTAGGCTCATTTCCAGAGATGGTTAGCCATTGAATGATCACTTCCGCGCGTGGATTGTGGTGCTGGTCCCTACGTATCATAGCAACGCAAATACCTTGTTTCAACTTAAAGGTATTTTAAACAGACAGTATGATACTGTACTTATTACTGGGAGTGCCACGGGACTGTTAATTTGAAAATAAACATGCAACAGTAAATAAACTAACGTAATCTGCGGACCTCGTCCTGTTTAGATATGGCTTCTTTTTTGACCTATAGAGTTTTAGCCGGCAACGGCGAATGGCACGGTGGATTGTGTTCACCGACAATGTTTTCTGGAAGTATTCCAGAGCCCATGTTGTGATTTCCATTACAGTATCATTCCTGTATGTGATGCAGTGCCGTCTGAGGGCCCGAAGATCACAGAGATTGTTGACCCTTACGCACAGAGATTGTTCCATATTCTCTGAATCTTTGGATGATATTATGCACTGTAGATGATGATAACTTCAAACTCTTTGCAATTTTTCTCTGAGAAACTCCTTTCTGATATTGCTCCACTATTTTTCTTCGCAGCATTGTGGGAATTGGTGATCCTCTGCCCATCTTGACTTCTGAGAGACACTGCCACTCTGAGAGGCTCTTTTTATACCCAATCATGTTGCCAATTGACATAATAAGTTGCAAATTGGTCCTCCAGCTGTTCCTTATCTGTACATTTAACTTTTCCAGCCTCTTATCGCTACCTGTCAACTTTTTTGGAATGTGTAGCTCTCATGGAATCCGAAATGAGCCAATATTTGGCATGACATTTCAAAATGTCTCACTTTCAACATTTGATATGTTATCTATATTCTATTGTGAATTAAATATACGTTTTTGAGATCTGTAAATTATTCCATTCCTTTTTTACTCACAATTTGTACAGTGTCCCAACTTTTTTGGAATCGGGTTTGTATTTTGTAGAATACGGAACTCATTTTCAAACAGGGTTTTTAAGTATCCATATTCTGCAGTGTGGGTCTGTCACATGGTATCGTGTTGGTTGGAACCTTCCCTTTTTCCTGTATATGAACAGTGATTGGCTAAGCTAGCAAACTAATGAATGTGGGACAATGATTAATAGTGACAGGTATGTTAGCTTCTAGAAATACACCTTGTTGAAGCATTAAAAATATTTTGCTCCATGTAAAGTGGTGTGACTAAGTATTCCTCACCAAAGAAATGTCAACAATGTTTCTAGATGTATTGTTCTTAGCTTAGATTAATTCAGAATGTTTTGAGATAAGAAAGTCTTGTCAGATCATGTCACATATGTAATATTTCTTGTGTTATGACACTACATTTGAACTAGTGGAGACCATCCCTTAGGCAGAAGAACAGTCAAATATCTTAAGTCCATCCCACCTGAACAGACTGAAATTTCAGGTATTCATTTTAAACAGCGGTTACACAGTAAGGTCCTTATCTTAATTTTCACTATTTCAAAGTGTTATTTCAACCTCATTCTGTGGAATTACAGAATAATCAACAATGGACTTCACTGTTGTTTAAAATAAAGAAATACGATTTGGAAAGATAATCAGTAAAAACATAATGCACACAAGAACAGGCCAGGAAATCTGTTCACAATAAGGACAAACTAGATTATTATAGACACAGAAAATCTGGGAAAAAACATGTGGATATCAATCGGAAGAACCTGCACGTCAGCATCAGACACAAACAGGCCTTCTGAACATGAATTGCTGCATTTCAGCACAAGTTGTTATAATCCACTGCACCCATATTGCAACACTTTTCAATTTCCTGCTCTTATTGTACCTCAACACATGAATGCCTCTCAAATTTTCTGGTTAGATCTCAAATTGCAATATGTTCTCATAAGTACATTGTATGTGAACTTTTATCTTTCCCACCATTAACTCTTCTGTCCACAGACAGATGTAAGATACGGTATGGGATTTTTGTGTGGCAAGAACAATATCATTATTTAACTTTAAGTAATAATTATTTGTGTTAAGTATTTCCTTAGGGTGCATTGAGCACCGTTCTGTTTAGTTAGGTTTACCTTTACTGCTGGGTTAGTTTACAAAGAATCACACACACACAAAAACGGCAGCCAGAAAGTCCTCTGATTTGAATCAGCAGTAAAGGTAAACAATACATTTCTAGCTTTATTCATATAATGAATACATGGAATGCTGCAAAACAAAATTATCCAGGAAGCAATTAACTCACCCCGTGAAACAAATGCTAACCTACGTTTCAAGAGATCTTTTTTTTTCAAGGTCAGTAAACACGTGTTATTTTTTGTGCTGGAAATTTATGGCTGCTTTCAGTTACTTAAACCATAGATGGATAACTGTTCTTTACCTGGTATGTCATTTGTGAGTAGTTGGCTATAGGTTTCAATGACCCTAAAAGAAACAAGATAGGTTGTGGTATTATGGACATGACAGGGATATATTGACATATATGAAGTGTAAGGTCCATGTTTCCTAAACCCCATGTGTTTTGTGATCCTCTATGTACTGTAGCGTTTGTTTACCCCATCCTCCTGGCCTGTGAGTCGTTCTGATTTAGTACCGTAAACCGAATCATTGGTTGTTTATTTATTCTTTGTGGGAGCAGAAGGCAGTTGCTTATATCTTAGATGAGGTCATGATGGTCTGTTTATCTGGACCTAAAACATGGATTGTTAAAGCTTGTGTTCCATTCTACTTTTTGTCTTTTGAAACCTCTTCGGCCAGTGTAAGTGCATTGGGACACTGGCTCCATCAGCCATGAATCTGAGCCATAACTATTGTTATTGAGCTGGTGTGATTACTCATCTGCAACCACGTCAAAAACGTGCGTTCTCCCGACACTTCCTGGTCAGCGATGCCAGGTCTGATTACTCACTGTATCAGAGTTGATAAGAAACGTAAGATTTCTTTTTCAAAATAAGTCTCTTCATTTATGCTATGAAGAGACTTATTTTGCTGAACTAGAGACATTCACACCCATTAAGCCAATTCTGTTACAGATGTTATCAATGCAGTTGCAAATTTAGGAAATAGCCATTTGTCCATTTGTACAGCCACAAGTCCTGCAAATTCAACATGGCATGATTGACAGTAATAATGACTGCCGGGTCTTTAGTAGAGGTGTTGTGTCAGTGATTTCCTAGGATTCTCATGAGGAGTACAAATGAAACAAAAACAGCGGCAAACATAAAAGGTGGCACATGTTTGAAATCAAACCATTCCTGTCATTCTTATTCTTATCTGAACCTGAATTTAAATTATTTAGATATTATAATGGACATACTGTATAAATGTTTTAATTATTGCCCTTTTACGATTAACAAATTACAAAACAAATCTGGTCCTCAAAGTCCTGATGTTGCCCCCAAGCCAAAAAGTTTGCCCTCTCCTGGGTTAGAGTATATGTTCTCAGTTTTGATTTAGGGTATTTGCATAAATAGTGATATCACAGCTTGAAAAACAACACACTTCTTAAATATAATCCCCCTATTTCAGGCCACAAAATGTATCGGGATATAATAATGTCCACATTTTGCATGCCCTAAGAGGCTCCTTGCACTGCCAAAGCAGACTTCCTTTCTTCTGTTCTCATCGTTCTACATCTCTGCCTTTGACCGTGTGAACTATTAGATCCTCTTCTCCAACTTGTTCAGGGATGGGTGTCTTAGAGTGTACTCTGTTGGACTGCATCCTTCTTGGTATGCCGCTCCAACTGGGTCATGTGGAGGGGATCTGTGTCTGTCCGCAGGCTCTCACTAGATGTTCCCCAGGGCTCCATTCTAGGCACTCTCCGCTTCTCTCTACACACCAAGTAATTTAGCTTTGTCATATCCTCATATTATCTCTTCTATCATAGCTATGTAGATGACACTAATATTTCTCTTTTCCCCCTTCAGACAGCCACTCTTTTGTGGGCCCACCAACTCAAGCTCGACTTGGATCTGCTTTACCTCAGGGGGAAGCCCTGTCTGCTTTTAAACCTCTCTATTGCGGTTGACTCAACTGAACCATATCCTTCCATGGGTCATCAAACCCCTGCAACTTATCCAGGACGCCGCGACCAGTTTGGTGTTCAACCTGCCCAAGATATTCCAGGTCACCCCACATTTCCGCTTACTCCAGTGAATTACAAAATGATGACAACAAAACGACGGCGCTCGCCTCCTGGAAGCAGAACTGCAAAGCCTGGGGAACTTCTAGTGACTACCCCTCCCTAAGTTTATTCAATGTTCTTCATTCTGGCACCTTTGGTGTCTTGACAATCCCACTGGCACAAGTGGGCAGCTCCCACTCAACACTCAAGTCGAAAATCTTCTTTGTGATTAAACCACAATGGTGTAACTGGCTATAAAGATGTGTAAAATCATACTTTTACCTAAAATAAGTCAATTGTTTTCTGATTAAGCGTTCTGCAGATGATAGTGGCTGACAAATCCACATCTATCTTATGAAGACTGATCCTGATTTCTTGGACAGTGTTTTATTTTTCTTTATTGTGGTAAACATTATTTGGTTATCCACAGTAGAGATCTTCTTTGGCTAACAAGTACATTTGAAATATTCTTACCAGTGCTTTCCTTCTTTTGACTGATTTTTGAAGTTCCAGTTTTATTTTAATTTTTTTCGTAATCGCTTCCTTGACATTCATTGAGAACTATTTGGTCCTCATGTTGACAGAGATCAATAATAGACTCTAATGGCAAACACAAAGCCTACAGTCAAGAAAAGATTTTGACAGCTCACTCATGGTTATGATTGTGATGAAACACATCGATAATCATTAACACCTATCAGACCAATTGTCCCATTTCTTTTGGTTACATGACAATGTATATACTTTTTTTTCATTTCTAAATGGTGAAACCAATATGAACCCAAATACCGTCCAATTAAAGCACTGAGAATCAGAATCTTCTAGTAGAATCTTAAATTTTAGATCTGCATTTTTTCAATGTGGATCGAAAAGAAGAAAACACAATATGCATTTCTCAATACTTAAGGAGGGAATAGTAGCTACTCATATTGTATTAAATTGATCTGCGTTATAACACAGGCAACACCTCCCTACACTGTGCTTTGTAAAAGAGCTTTTATCCATGCTATGATCCATTACTATTGACCTTGAGATCTGGTCTGAGGGACCCTTCATATACAGTAGAATATTGACATCAGTGATGTACTGCGCCGGACGATTTGTGCAGTGCACACGGTCCCATTGATTGTTGATTACAGCTGTAGACAATGACAGAAGACTTCATCCATCACCCAAGCACAATGACTTACTACAGTGCACGCTGACTCAACGCTGGCCAAGCTTGTTCAAATAGGCCCTCTTTGAGAGAAACAAAGATTGAAAGGCAATAATGGGTTATTATGTGACTGCACTGTGAAATTGGAGAGGGTCATGGGGAAGTGTTCGCTGTTGTTCCGGGGAACCCTCCTCTGCCTAAGGCTAGTAGCCGATACTCTGCCTCGGGCAGACTGGATCAATGCTATAACGTTTTATCACATGGCGGCTGAGACTAATGTGTATCCGTCATGTCCAGGCAGGGTTCCTGGAGTGAGGAATATATGTACACTATCGAGCTGTCCTGCCTCTCGTTGTCACGGCGATTACCATCTCAGCTGGACATTAATCTCAGCAGGAGGAAGGAAATAGGACAGCGACAAAAACATGGCAGCCTATATCGCCCCTGTGCGATATGGCGATCGAACTCTTTCAAAGACAATTCAGCTTTTACTGTGGATAAGAAGTCTGTTGAGCCTCTCAACGATACCTTAATTCAAATTAAATCTATTTTGTTTTGTCAAGTGGAAGTCAAGCCCAGTGTGGAAATGGGGAATAATTCACAGCTGTTTTTGCTCTAGATGTTTTGGCCTATGCCTGACTGTGTGATGCCGGAGCTGGGCTGTGTCCAGTGTCCTGGCAGCTAATAAAACAAGCAGAGTGGCCCTTGTACTCCAATGAACGTTTCTGTGACCAGATATGTTTTGACGTCTCTAATGAACATTTGTCAGTTACATGTGATGCTGAACTTCTATGCTGGACCAGAGTTTGAGTTATATCACATGGAGTCATTATGGTAAATACAGTAAAGCACGTGATCAATAACTTGAAGCAGCAAACAGCATCATCTTTTGATAAGGTAATGCTTGGATGTATAGTGGAGATACTTGAGATCTATATATTTAAAGAAAGGTAAAAAATAGCAATGATGTTTGTTGCCCTAACACTAACCCATCTGTTAACTAAATCTTTATGAACCAATTCAATTTGTCTACATAGTCAGGGGGAACATAATTTAACACTTAAGAAGCCTTTAACTACAGTGAAATGGCATGTTCTGAAAAATTGAAGCACATCACCACTAGACATGTTAGGATGACAAGCTCACAATTACGTCATTTGTCTTCTTCTTGTAATTTGAGTTTGAATCTCCTGGCTAAAAATCTTATCTGTGGAAGAAAAGTAGCAAATCTAACGTAACATAAACATATAATTAAGAGACCACTGCGCCTTTTTATTTCAAAAAAGTTGAAAAGGAAAGTTTTGAGAGAGGAACAATTTGCAGTGGTCTCTTAATTTTAATCCCTTCTGTTCCTCACTCAAAACCTTTCTTTTCGACTTTTTTGGAAAGGTGCAGTGGTCTCGTAATTTTGTCCGGAGCTGTATGTCTGGTGACCAATAAAGAAAAAGATACCAAGAAAATGATAAAAAGACTGTCAAAAATTGCCTTGAAAAAAAGTATTTTGTAAACTTGTACAGACTAATAGTCAAACTACATTATCAGGTTTAGTACAGTGACAATGACAGCAGCACATGGCAGTGTCAAATGAGAAAGGTTGGGAAGAGAGTGATGATCCAGGTCTGAAAGCAGCTAGCTGTACATAAATACTAATCTTTTTATAACCAACCCTTTTACTAATGAATCTCTTCTATCTATCTGACACTGTTGCGACCTGAGCAAGGATATAAGAGCCGACTGAGTTTGTGAAACGAATGGTGAGATATTTAATATGCTTTTCACACACAAGACTTGGGTTACCCTTCTGCTCAGCAAACATTTTCAATCTTTGTGCTTTCAATCGTTTAACCAAATTTTTCCACACAGACCAGAATTTCAAAAAACTGTTCACTCTAAGGAATTTGGCGCTAGTCCATTTCCATAGCCCCATCCTAATCGAGGATAAATCTTGGCTGCCTAGCCATGTCTCCTACTGACTCTGTGGTGAGTTCATCCAAATGATCTAACTACATGGTCAGTGTTTTCTGTAAGGCTAACACCACCACCACCAGCTCAGTGCTATAGTGGATCACACCACCACCATGACAGAAAGCACCATAAGAGTCAGTATTTAGATGATTCACCAACCTCCCTCTTGTGGCCAAGTTGAACTGTATAAACAATCATTGAATACAGTACCTGGTTGATTTCTTACTTTGTTAACAAATGTAATTATCTCATGCCCTAGCACTCTGGTTAATTCTACCAGGTTGGCCTTTCAAACCAATTGTTTTAGCAAATGTTCATGAGTATTGCCCCATAGGGTCAGTTCTCAACAGATTTAGGAAGTTGCTTTGTTCTGATCAAAAAATCCCAGACAGACTTTAGTTGGCCCACACCAATCAACACCAGTAATTTAAACAATACAGTAATTCTGTAGGTCAGCTATATTTTCGATACGTTTAAGCCCGGTCATGTTAAACAACATCAGAGTATATCTTCAACACTCGAATGACCAATATTAAGCCATGACAGTTCTTATCTCATCTCAATTTCACTGCTAGCTTGGAAGAAAAATATACTTTCAGCTTCACTACTTGTCAAATTAGTCTTCAGCCGTACGTGGACAGTAACATGGGAAGTGGAGATACATAGCTGGATTGTCGAATCAAATGAGCTTCATGTGTATTGCACTAGAAACACAACAGGCTGCTGTACATGGTTTGTCATTTGCAATCTGCCGTATCTGCAATGAATAGCCTGTTCCACAGGGCTGGCTTTGGAGAATGAAGACTCATATGGCTCTGAAGTCTGGAATAACAGAGAAGAATCTCTGATATTGTGTCTCTGGATATACTGCATTTACATTTCTAATTTCTCTGGCGTATAGCAGGCAGCCCCACAGGCCAATGCAGATGTCTCAGGCAATGAGCTAACTCTTCATTAATATGTATGCTGACAACCAACCAAAAATAATAATAAAATTGCTCCCTCTCCAGTTACAGTTTCTCCAAGCTCCCACAGAGACACACAGAGAGAGAGAGAGAGAGAAAGAGAGAGAGAAACTGTCCAAGAACACATCACAATTTCCCCTCCTCTCTTCTCCATCTGGGCCGAGTGGGTTGGTCGCCTCTTATTAAGACCGATTTAAAGAGGATCCTTTTCCCTTTCATTCCTTTAATGTAATTGTTTAAGTATCAGAGCTCACATCAGAGTATGTCAGGGTGGAAGAAACCCCCTTTGGTTGGAATGGAGGAAACAGCGAAGCGATTGTTCATTTTTTTTGGTGGTCACATCTTACACAAGTTAACCTCTTTAATTAAGAGTACTTAGCTGTGTGGGCCCGGACGGGGCAGGAAGCGACAGTTGAATCCCTGCCAAGCTGGATCAGGTTTCTCGGCTGCCGATGCTCCGAGCCAGCACTGAATGGGAGTCTGGCTTGTCAGCAGATGCTGTGCTCAGGGATCTGTGTCTGTCTGCTGAGCTACAAGAGCCCCTTTCCTCCAACAGGACAAGGGGGAAAAAAACAAAAGGTGAGAGAGGGAAAAAGAAAAGAAACTTGTTTTGAGAGAAATTCTCTGAAACTGAATCCTTGGTGTGGTCTGTCAGTATTTTTTGTCCGAGAGCACACATTCATGCGGTATTGTCCGCTATGGGGGACTTTATCAGTAGCTGTGCAGAACATCAAGAATATTCAGATTATAACGAGAGATGGACTAGACACAGCTTCCAAGAACAAGAATGCAATTAAAATGGTGCAGCGCTATCTGTTTCAATATACCTCTGAAATATTATGCATCTCGTGGAGTTTATTGCACGTTGAAGAATTAATTCAATGTCATGGTTACAGAGTACAACTTAAAACATATTTATGTTGGAACAAAGTTCACACCACATTTATAAAAATACATTTAAAAAAAGGATAATCACATGGACAACAAATGTTTAGTGTTTCTTTTCTCACTCAAAAGTTGTCTATAATGAAGCACAGTTCTGAGGCTTCAGTTCCGGTAATAACCAGATCCAGCCTGGTGCCGTGGCACGGTAACATCATCCAGCATTTAGCCTTAAATGAATACATACCTCATGTGGTTTCGATATATCTGTATTAGTTTCACCAGAGCGTTTACGAAGATGCCTCTAATTTCAGTTTTTTGATATCGGAACTATGCTTTAAACTTGTGGCGACAAGGAATTTCATGGGGACAACCCCGTAATCTTCATGTACAGCACAGTGAAATGTTAACCAGTCATACATGGAGGAGGGACGAACACTTGCTTTTGAAACCTTACACTACAAAGGAAAAACAACTTGGAGGAAAATGTTTTGGATTTTTCTTTTCTTCCTTTAGGGTAGATGCCCTCAATACAGTGACAGTGCATGTGTTTAATTATCTGTGGATTTGAGCTGAATACTTGTTTTTTTACTTGCGAAACATGTTGCAGGCCTGTTCGGTAAAGTTTACAATATTAGTTTTTTACCATTTAAATCAACGACAAATACCCGTTGATTCTTAAGTAAAGGATCACAGAAATGTTGTATGCTGTTAGTAATCCGATTGGTTCCTCGCAGGGCCCTGAGAAACCAAACCTATATCGAGTTTCCCTGTCACGACCTGGAAGACACAGAAGGGGTGCAGTCGGGTCTTTTAAAGTTCAAATTGATTGGGTGTCCCCTGGGGTGAACCGGAGAAGACTGATACACCCCTTTTTGTCCTCAGGGTTCTAAAATGACCCTGTCTTCACAGCCCTCCCACTTTATAATGTGACGTATTCACCAAAATTATGCAATCATTTCGGTTGCAATTTGAGCTTTATAATGAAATCTGAACTGAATTGGGATTTTTGGGGGTGTAGAAATGAACATGTGCTGCAGATACCACCTGTATATAGCACCTGCAGACGTCACATATCACTGTTTAGTGTTTCCTTTACAGCATATTTTAGAGATGAGAGGGGCATTGGAGAAAACATCAGTGGCTGTGTCTAATTTACTATATATTTGATCTGGGATCAATCTCCACCATCTATTCTGTGGCTTGGTTAAAGGGAAAATTGAGAAAGATGGTAACCCCATTTCCCAAGTTTACCACAAGGTTCAAAAGCACATAGCCTGTGGTCAGTCCTTCCCCACAGTCTAGTTCTGTCTGTATGGTAGACTGCTAGCATGCAAGAATGCATGCACACAAACACACACGTGTAAACACACACAGACTGGGATTCACCCCTAGACCCCAGACCAAAAGGTTTAACCGCCCCTCAGCTCTCCCGTTTTAGTATCCAACTACGTCCAACCCAACCCAGATGTTGCCCTTCCCACTTCAGATGGAGGGCTCGGGGCTCTCTCCAATCTGTATGTCAGAGTCTCAGCAGTACAAACATCTAAAAAACGTATTTTAGTGCAGCTGGCTAAATAGGAAATGTATTTAAATGGAATGTGTGCAATATGTAACGCTTCTGATATATAGACTGAACAGAGCCCAAACTCAAGACTTGTGTCTGAAAGTGATGGATGTGACCACCACTCAAAGGTGGAGGACAACACAAAGTTTCACGTTCTGGCAAATAATCAACCTCAACCAAAAGTGAAGCAAAACACTGGCAACATTGCTTAATAAACAGTTGTGTCTGGTTCAGCGCTCTGAAGCAATGTTTTGCATTGTGATATGTTTAGCTACAGCAGTAGCCTCATTTTAATGGCGAGGCATCGTGAATCACCGTTAGGTCTGCTAAAGCACTCAGCGTCAGCTGGATCTGCCGTCTGTCGTTCTGGGAATTCTAACTCCACCTGTGGCTCATTATTTTGCCGCATAGCGCTGTGCGTAGCCTTCCATATTTAGATCCTTGTCCATTTCATCTTTAAAAAAGGTTTCGTGCAAAGGCACAACAGACCACATTCTCTGACTGAGGCTGGACGGCTGACACACAGCTGCCTGCACTGACTTCCTCTCCAGCATTATCCAGACCCTAGTTGTGGAGGATTGGACCCAGACTGCAGGCTAGTTCCAACTCTTTACTGAGTAGGTGTTGGGGGGGATGTTATCCATGGCAGGGCTGTGGCTTTTGTACTGATTTAGTGTTTATTTTAGAGTTTAGAGCAAGAAACTGAAATCATATAGTGACACTGAAAGCTTGGTATTTAGAAGTTTTGTTGAACTGGACTAAATAGAATGGCATGGGTTTAGGAAAACCATTTATATATATATTTATACATGCATTGATGCGTTATATGTTCAGTATATGTGTTGCATAATAAATCTTGAGGATAATCTTAGAAAGTAATGATAATATGAAGAGGGAATAGAAATAAAAAAGGGAAGATGTTGGAACAACTTTGCAGCCAAGCAGAACCAAAATGTTAAGGATTGTCAGTTCTTGCATTCATAGGTATGTCTGTGAATATTAATTGCAAAATGTCTCCAGCAGCTTGGGATGGGAAGCAATTATGTAATTGTTAAAACAGCTGATTCCAGATTTAAACAGCCATATGAAAATGGTACGGTGTGTAAAATCTTTTTCAATCTGAGTCATGTTAAATGCAGTCTGAATACACAGTGATTGTGAAATAATCTGATATCAATTTGTCCAAGATTAGTCCATATAGTGTAAACCCAACTTCAGGGATCAAACATAGCCTTTAATCATCATTTATTTTTTTCCAGAGAACCTACAAAATTTCATAGGAATCTAATGTTTTGGTAAATGTATGGAGACCCACGGTCGAAGTTTTGGATTGTATGTGGTAGTAAGAGCTAGAGATTTCATATCTTGGCAGTTAGTCTCTCTGGGCTACATTCCAGAGGGCCCCTAAATGCAAAAAAATAAAAATCCCAAAGTCAATCCTTCATCCACTATTTCACACTGCTTTAAAAGTCTAGCTCCCAGCTTGCCATCTTCTAAGACAGATCCGGTTAAATCAAACCAGCCAGGCTGTTATGAATATTATAAAAGCATGTAATGGGGGTGCTGATAGAATTTCTACTGAATATATTGTATGTATGTTGAGGAAAATGGAATCAGAAAGACAGGCGTCCTACAGATATTTATTTTCGGCCAAATGTGTCTTCATTTGTTACAAATGTTGCTACTGTTCCTCTCCCCACTCCATCATCAGCACAATTAGAATACTTTACACAAATTGAGTTCTTTTACCAGTGCAGAACCATCCTAAATTTGCTAAACTGATTGAATTGAACAATGAAGAGGCAATTATGGAGAGACCAATGTTCTATGATAACTCACAGTAATTATGTCATATCTCATACAGTACATAGTACGCCTTTTTGGTGTTTCATATTTAATGACTTGATTAGGTATATCAATATTCAAACCTAGGGGAAATCAAGGGCTGTCAGGCCAGTCAAAACTCTTCTCTGTCCCTGAATCCCAGTGCCGGAAGCAAGGAGTAACAATTCTGACAATAAGCATAACTTTAGCCACAATATACTTTGTTTCTTTCAATGACACCTGTATAGTTTCATGCTTTTAAGAATTGTATTAAGTTTTTACTAAAATCTTTACTTGTTTTTACTAAGGCACACATCATGTTTATTAGCGTTAATTAAATTGAGTGTATAATGAATTCAGATCGAAATATGTCAGAATAAAGAGTAAGAGTAATGATTTGACATTTAATGTTTCATAAAAACTCTTATTAGGAAACCAATTGACAGTGAATCGACACCCTATGACAGAATGAAATCATGGCTTTCTGATCTATACAGAATACAGAACTAAATAATTATTTACATTATACACGATTGTGAATACAGAACTACATCATTTTTAACATTACCCTCACCCTTGTGATGTAGGCCTATGCTTGGTACAAAGAAAGAAAAATGTCCATAGCATATTTAGATAGTACTCTATACACCACGCTGGTTATCACTGGAATGAGTTCTGCCCCCAAACAAGACTACTTTTCCATAGTACGGACTGGACCAAATCGGTTTCAATCATGAACATCTAGCCTATGTTTGACGCATTTTATGAAATCAGTGCGGGGGAGTATAGTCAGAAAAGAAATGTACAGCATAGTATGGTTCAGTGCAGTAGAGCACAGTACATTGGAGCAGCACAGTTTGTCTGGGAGAGCCTCAGGTTCACAGTTCTGAGCCAATGGAATTAATTTGAACTAAGTATACCAAGTTGTCTTTCTAGGCTATGAAAAAAATATTAGATAATTAAAAGCGTGACATAGTATATACCAGTGTTTCTCAACCCTGCTCTTGGACGTTCCCTGTCCTGCATGTTTTAGATCTTTCCCTGCCCTAACATACCTGATGTAGCTAATGAAGGACTTGATAATGAGCAGATCATTTGAATCAGGTGAGACAGACCAGGGAGAGATCTAAAACATGCAGGGCAGGGGGGCGTCCAGGAGCAGGGTTGAGAAACATTGATCTGTACTCATACTAGTAACATTGACAGCAAACCAACACAGTAAACAAAAATCAAATAGAGTTCAAAATAATGAAAATAACTTGCGGTCTAGCAGTGTTAAATGCGCATAAGAATTCATGCCACTCAAGTTCGCTATACAAAGGAGTGACACAGGCTATTAACCAGTATTGAAAGAAGTGATAAGCCTGAATAAATGTCAATGCAGCCAAGATACACAAGCGATGGCCCTTTATTGACATCGTTTCAACCACCAATTTCTACCAGCGATAGTTTCTGATTGCTACATATTTAATATCATCCAACAAAATTACACGGATCAATGCAGCCCAAAGTCCGATGTAGCCATCACAGTTCGAATCGTTCGAAGAGGATATTACATTATAAACCGGGTGTTTCAAACCCTGAATGCTGATTGGCAGAAATATGTGACATAATGTTAACTCATTAATACACTTTTTAATTTATTTTCATACTGTAAACTCAAAAACATATATTGTAACTGTAGACATCTATTTGTAAACATAAACAGAATACCTACAATGGCAGATGATGAAAAAATTATAAAATAAATTATCTGTAAATAAAACATTGACATATACATTGATATAACACTTGAATAAAGGTAGAAAGATATTTAAGTGTTTTCTTTTTTACTGTTGCAAATTTTTTCCATTTGAAATCATCGCTCGTCACTGACCCAGTTATACAGTTCTGGTGCCGGAAGACAGGCAGGTGGCCAGAGCCTGGGACGTGTGGTGTTACAGGAAGGTTCTCATGTGTTCCAGTGACCCAAGACCCACGTCCTACAGCTACACCCCAACATACCCCCGTAGGGGGCGACTCTGAGCTGACCTGGGGGATGTACAGACAAGCCAAGGACAAAGGAAACCAAACATATTGCTTGGTTCAATTACTGTACCATGTTACATATAGGCTTTCCTGATAAGTCGACCATGCAGACAGTTTCCATTTTGTACCAGGTCTCTCTCCTACACAGATGCAGTGGTTAAAGGTCCTCAGGTTTGTGCCAATGACCTTCCAGTGTGGGATTCTCAGTGAGCTCTTTGGGGAGTTGTCAAACAGAGTGCGGTGTTCACTAGGACAGGTGATTTACCTGGAGACAGATGATAGCCGTATTGTCTCCACTGACTCTACCATTTGAAAAGACCTCTGGATTCAGTATCGGCCGCCCCCGCTGCTTTGATACAGTTGCCTGGCTACAGAGTCCACCTGGACCAACATATGGTCACAGCATGCTGCTCTTCATGTGATACAGCCATGCAGCCAAAACAGTGTTCCCACCCTCTCTTGTCTTTCTCTCTCTT